>NC_079493.1:4815866-5415866 GCF_030052815.1 Hevea brasiliensis | reverse complement strand
ACTACAAGCATGGAGAAGGAGAATGAGAAAGACAGTGAAGTTGAGGAAATGTTATAAATTTCATTATCTTTTCTTTTTTAACATTTGAATGTGTTGTAGTTAATATTTATTTCTTATAAGTATGAAACTTCTAAATATGTATTTTTATAGTTGAATTTAAATGTTGATTTGAACTTTATTTATTATTAAACATCTTTCATGATATATATATATATATATTTATTTATTTATTTATAAATATACCCCTATATTTTTTATATTTGCACGTTTCCCCCACGTTTCCGTTTCCTATGTTTTTTAAAATGCCGTTTTCCCTTGTCCATTTCCGCGTTTCCCCGTGTCCGCGTTTCCGTTTCCGTGCTACATAGCTCCTGGTCCTGTAGATTTAGCAACACACACCAAAGGGGAGGAGTATGGCTATGAGGCCAATGGTACTGTAGACGAAAATCACCATGGAGAATCTCATGTTCCATGTAATATGGAAGAACTTGATGATTTTGCCTAATCATTGTTTGGGAAAAGAGAGAAATTATTTAGCACCTCCTACGCACTTTCTTATTTTAGTACTCTGTTGTATGTAATACTTAATTACCTACAAGACTGGCATTTAAAATGTTTAAAAAAGTAAATTACTATATTATTCTAATAATTTGGATAAATTATACCCATTGTCTCTCAACTTTAATAGTTATTTTATTTTAGTCATTTAGTAAAATAAAATTATTTAATTTTAATTTTATTTTAGAAAAAGTCTCTTTATCATGTGATAGCAGTTTTTCGAGTTCATTTTAGTTTTTTTAACTAATGCCAAACTAACATTTAATTAAAATATCTATAAATTATTAGATATTGCTTATTATTTTTTATTGATAAAATCATATATTAATAAATATTATTTTAAAAGTTTAAATTCTAAATTTATTATTATTATATTATTTTTTTTTCATGTTGCTACAAATTAAATTTTAATTAATAATTTTATTAATATATTTAGTTAAAATAAAATAATTTAATTGATAATAATTATTAATTAATTTAATCATAAAGATTAAAAAAAGAAAAAGAATAAAAAGAGGGCAATAGAGTAATTTATTCTTTTGGAAATCTCCTATTGTAGGTTAATGGAACTTTTTCTAAAACAAAATTAAAGTTAAGGGAATTTTATTTTAATAAATTGAAATCGAGTGACTGAAATGAAATAATCACATGAGTTAAGAGATTATTTATACAATTTAACTTAATAATTTTTTAAAATATCAATATTACTCTCATTTTAATAACTACAATACTTAATTATAAATTTTTTATCATTTTAATAAATTAAATTATTTTTAAGCACATTTTAATTAAAACTTAAACTATAGTTACTTTTTAATAATTTTATCAAACAATTAGCTATTTATTTTTAAATTAACTTATAAATATCTACAACTATTAATATAAAATACACTTATTATTGTTCCCACTTAAATTCCTAGACTTTTCTTTTGTGTTAAACTCACCTTTTCCATCTTGTAAAAGATTTTTTTTTCCTCATCATGTCAAAAGGTGCCCTGTGTTATAACTCCAAGCAAGTATTATTTTCATTAAGGTGAAAAATTCATTTGCTATCAAATTTACTTTTTATTAGATTATTATCTCTAATTTTTCTAAAGACAAACACAAATTTTGGAAAATAACAGAACTGAATTTTGAAAACTTAGATAAGAAGAGAATATAGAAATTAGAAGGTAAAAATATTACTAGAAAATGAAATTCTATTGTCTCAGAAAAAGATGCCTAATAACAAATACAATATTTAGAGTCTCCTTTGCGAGCCAATGGATGACGAATTGTAGTCTCAGAGAATATTGAGACTAGGGCTATGCACGGTTCTTGGGGAAACCGAATTAAACAGAAGAACCATACTGAACCGACAGAAACTATATCGAATCGAATTTATTTTGATACTTTAATTTGGTTCTAGTTCTTCACTAAGAACCGAACCGGAACGTTACTAAAACCAAATTAGAACTGTACTGAACCAGTACCGAATCGAAAATTGAATTTATATATATGTTTTTCTATATTTTTTTAGATATATTATATACTTTCAATATAATTATATATACTTATATATGTATACATAATTATGAATTAAATATAACTTAATATTACATTTCTTTTTTTTATATTTTCTTAATAATTTTAGTTATAAATACATCAAATTACCTTATCATTCTTAATTATAAATATACTATCATCTTATATATATATATATATATATATATATATATATATATAAATTCTTAATTATATTTGTATCTTATTGTTAAATATTATATGATTAATAAATAGTTAAAATGTATATTATATCATATACTATTATATTATATAATATATTTAATACTAAGTTATATATGTACCTTATAATTCAAAATTATATAATTTAGGCATAGCTAAAAGATATATTATATGATATTTTATGTATTAATAACTCAATTCAAAACTTAAATGTTAATTCAAATATGATTTTTAAGGAAATAATTACATAAAATTATTGTAAGAACCAAAAACCGAATTAGAATTGTACCGAATCGAATTAGAACCGAAAAACCGAGAACTGCACCGAACTGAAACCAAAACAATGAAGAATCAAACCGGAACTGTACCAAAATTTCGAAATTCATGTTCGGTTCCGATTCCTAGGCAAATCCTGAACTGAACTGGAACCGAACACCTCTAATTGAGATTGAGTAACAAAGTCTCGAGCTTTTTATCAGGTGTCATAGAAAAAAATAATATATTAAAAAAGGATAAGTTTAAACTTAATTATTAAAAATGGTGAAATTATGTTAGGGTGAAAAATTTGAGGGCAATATGTTAATTATAATAGTATTTTAAGAGTGAGACACTAATTATAATAACGTTTAAAACTGAACATTATTCGTAGTAGCGTGCGATTAATTTTAATTAAAAATTATTAAACAAAATTAAAAGAAAGCAGGATGCTACCATAGGTGGCGTCTAACTTTACTTTATACATTAATTGTTTTATTTTATATTTTTAAATAAAATGTAAATATTATTTTAATAAATAATATTATAATAATTAATATTGTAGACCATAACATTTTTATTATAAAAAATTATTTTCTAATTTAAAATTAAATTAAATTTTAATTAAAAAAATTAAAATAAAAAATGTTATTAATTTTGTTTAATAATTACTTTCAGAAACTAATAAATTACTAAATATTTAATTAAAGTTTAAATTAAATAAAAAGTTACAATATAAAATATTATTAAGTTTGTTTTAACAATTATTTAAAAAAATAACTAATTATTAAATTTAAACATTATTAATCTTATTTTAATAATTATTTCAAAAAAATAATACATTACTAATTATAATTAAGCATTATTATTAATTTTTCATATTTATTAATTTTATAAAATAATTAATATTTATTTCATAATATACTAGTTAAATCAAGTTCGATTCGAGTTACATCTTAACTCTTAAATCTTTTGCCTTCACTAGTTCAATGACTGAATCAATTTTAAAAATTTTGTTTATCTCAGTTAATATGCGCATTTAGTCAATATTAATTTTATTATTATACGTGTAATTAATTTTAGGCTAAATGAAAAAAAAAATATTTATGTCAATTATCAATTTTAACTAGAGGTGGCAACAAATTGGGTATTTACAAGCACTTGATTTGAGTGAACTTTATAGGACAAGTTTGGATAATATATAATTAGGCTTGGAGTGGGTTTGGATTTGAGAGATAATATCTATAATGGGTTCGAATTTAGGTAGGGTGATTTTCGCGAATACTTTATCTATTGTTGTTCCTAATTTTAACCAAACCTTTCATTTTTGTCAATTTAATCATAAACTTTCCATATTATTTTCAATTTTAGCAATTATACATAATTAAAAATAATTAAACTCATTAATTTACAAATTATTCAAATATTTTCATTTATATGTCAGTTTTAGCTCATGTATTTAATTTTATTAATTTATTCAATAAATTTAATATTTTCATTATTTGTAACAAATTTCTTATTCATAATAGTATAATAATTGAATAACATATTTAATATTGTAATCTTAATAATTGAGGAAAATTAATAATAATGCTTGATTAAAATTAGTAATTTATTGTTTTTTGGAAATAATTATTAAAATAAAATTTATAACATTTAAATTTAATAATTAATTATTTTTCAAAATAATTATTAAAAAAAAATTAACAATATTTTATATTGTAAATTTTATTTAATTTAAAATTATTATTTTTGAAAGTATTTATTAAAACAAAATTAATAACATTTTATATTTTTATTTTTTATTTAATTGAAATTTAATTTAATTTTAAATTAAAAAATAATTTTTTATGGTAAAAATGTTATGGTTTAAAAAAATATTTATTATAACATTATCTACTAAAATAATATCTATATTTTATTTAAAAATATAAAATAAAATAATTAATAAAAAATTAAAATTAAACCCTACTATAAATAGTGTACAATTATTTTTTAATTTTTTAATTATTTTATCTAATAATTTTTATTTAAAATTAGATGCACACTATTAAATAGTATCTGGATTTAAACGTTATTATAATTAATATTTTATTTTCAAAACGTTATTATAATTATGATTTGGCCTTCAAAAATTTTTAACTGAACGCAAATTCATTCTTTATAATAAATTAAGTTCAAATTCACCTTTTTTTTTTTTAATATATTATTTTTTTTTACTACAGCCAGAAAGTCTCTGTGAGTGATGAATAAAATATTTTATTGTTTCAAACGTTGCTTTGAAAGTAAGGGCGCTTCAAAGCTAAAGTTGCGCCAAAAAAGCGTCGTCTCTTTAGCGTTTTTATTAGCGTCGCGTCTTAATTTTTTTTGTTTTCGCTCGACGCTCGCAGCGCATTAAGAGCGCGCAGCGCAATCTTTGAGGTTATAGTTTCAAAAAGAGCGCGCTGAGTAATCAAAGAAAGGAAAAAACCAAAATTGTCGATGAAATTGACATACATCTCAACCCGTCTCTTTCGTTTCAGACTCACTTTTCTTTCGTTTACTTTTAAGTAACGTGCATTCTGGTGGTCTTTGCATCCTTACCCCACTCTGCAATTTCAGTTCAAAAATAGAATTAAATGAAAAATTGACCTCTGTTTGTTCTCTTCCCCAAACATATTCATTCTCTTTCCTAAAGTTGCTTTGAAAAGTAAGAGCGCTTCAAAGTTAAAGTTGCGCCAAAAAAGCGTCGTCTCGTTAGCGTTTTTATTAGCGTTGCGTATTCTCAGCCCGTCTCTTTCATGTGGTGAGATGAAATTGAAATTGAAATGTATACCAGCCTGTCTCTTTCATGTGGTGAGATGAAATTGAAATTGAAATATATATCAGCCTGTCTCTTTCATGCGCTCAGCTTCTCTTACATGTCGTGACTTTCTTCTCTGTCATCGCAGCTTTCTTTTACCTATAAATAATGAGTTATGAATGTCGGTTTTTTCCGCACTTTGCAATTGCAGTTCCAAATTATAATTAAATTAGGACTTAAGTCTGTTTAGTTTTACTCTCTCCCTCTCTCTGTCTCCGCTTGTGCCTCGTTCTCCTACAGCTCAAACGGCGACGAATTGCATCTCGGTGGATCAAATTCTCGGTCCTCTCTGTCCCCAGGTACGAAAGTAGTTGATTTCTATTCGAAATGAACCAAGAATTGTATCTATACGAAAGAGTTGTGTCCATACCTATATATTGTATCATACATAGAGATAGGAATCATTACTGCAAGACATAGGGAGGGAAGTCATAAGCGTCTATACCATAAAATCGATCATACGACCCCAATTGAAATGCATAGATGGGGATGGTGAGAAGAGATATGTCCATACAATGGGTGTGTCCATTGACTCAGGATTCATGTATTCGAATTAATGTGTCAGGTCTTTATAGTTTTTCTTCAATTTTAGGTCTTCTATTGTGCTTGTAATCGAATAATATAAAGAGGGTAGAGATCTGTTTATAGAGAGAAAGAGTCATGCATGCATGGTGTTTACCCTGTATCAGCGAAGCATGCAAGGTAGAGGTTTGTTCTGTCAAGAGAATCTGTAATATTAAGTATTTACAGTATAGTATAGATGCATCATATTCAAACTTTATAGTTAAGATTATATAATAACTGTCGAGTTTCATCTTAATGTCAATAGAAAGAATGAAATTTATGTGGGTTTTCTTGCAAATGGTTGAATGATTAATTAATTGCCAAATATTTGGCATATATACTCTGTTTTCATGGAGTCATAGAGGTATTGAATTGGAGGTGGATTATTTGTTTCAGTATTTTCCCCCCCTTGATTGAATATGTTCACCTTGTTGATGATTGTAACTTGACATTTTTATCAAGTTTTAATTCATTTCACGAAATTGTTAGAATTTTTAAATGCTATCATAAGGTTGGAACTAGCTAGTAGCTAGGCTAGATTTTCTTCTTTCGATTGTGTCTTTATGTGCTAATTTCTTTCTATATACTGAATTTGGTAGTAATGAAAGGTCTCTTTTTATGTGAAGCTAATTTGGTTCGGAGAAAACGTCAATTACTAAATAATGATGAAGAACGTGGGAAAACTATGAGCATTTTAGTGGAAAAAAAATTGTTGTCTCAAGTTTTCATTTCAAATTCCATAAGATTCGATGGGAATTAATTTTAATTATAATCAATTTTATGGAATTTAATTCTTAAACAATGCCTAGTCACAGCATTACTAGTCATGTTCTCCCAAAAGATCTTGAGGACTTCACTCATAGATGAAGCCATTAATCCAACGGTGGAGCTAGGGGGGCCAGCAGGGGCCGCAGCCCCCTCACCAAAAATGTTTTTTAAGGAGCATGTTATATTTGTTCTTATGTGATTCATGGATTTTATATTAGTGATTATATAGAAATGAGATTTATTTGGGTTTTCCCCCCTCTCTATTTTGGATGCTGAAGTTTTGCAAATGGTTGAATGATTAACTAATTGCCAAATATTCCTCATATACTCTGTTTTCATGGAGTCATTGATGGATTGAATAGGTGGACCATTTATTTCAGTATTTTTCTTCCCTTTATTGAATTTGTTTATCTTGTAGATGATTGTCACTTAACAAGTTTATCAAGTTTGATTCATTTCACCAAATTGTTTTGAAATTCTTAAATGCCATCGTAAGGTTGGAACTAGCTTTTAGTTAGGCTAGATTTTCTTCTTTCAATTGTACCTTTTATGTGATAATTTCTTTCTACATACTGAATTTAGTAGTAATGAAAGGTCTCTTTTTATGTGAAGCTAATATGGTTCGGAGAAAACGTCAGTTACCAAATAATGCGGAAGAATGTGTTGAAGATTGGGATGACTCTGCAAGTTCCAATTCTAAGCGTGTTGAAGTTGAAAGTGGTCTAGGTGAAGCAGAAGACAATGAATGTTATTCAACTTCTTGCTCGTATTTTTCAAAGGTTAGGCATCAATACAAAGTAAGCGGAATGGCTGATAGTGTGGTTAATGAAAAACTTGCCCTATTCATTCTCTCTAACAATATTGCATTTGATATTGTTGAAGCACCATTTTTTGTTGATTTTGTGAGGGGAGTAGCTGAATGTGGCATTAGTTATAAGCTGCCTAGTTCTCTAATGCTCCAAAGAAATGCTTTTCTTGAAGTTGAGATGGAAGTTGAGAAATATGTTACGAAAGTGAGGCATTCATGGACTATGCAAGGTTGCACAATAATGATTGGCATGTGGAATAACTTCATTAGTATCACTGCATATTCTGCTGAAGGAGCTGAGTTTTTGAAATTCCAGGAAATTTCAAAATTGGATGTGAAAGACATTGTTTCCTCTGTAATTGACGACATCGGGGAAGATCATGTGGTCCAAGTTATCACGAACAGTGATACAATTTATTATTCAATTGAGAATCTGCTTCTGAATAAGTACTCTCATATATGCCAGATTCGGTGTGTTGCTCATGAGATTCATTCTCTCATGAAAGCTATATACAGTGAAGTTGGATGGATACAAGAAACAATTGATCATGCAGCATTGGTGGTAAAATGTATGTATGAAGATGACATTTTTTCAAAGTTGAAATATCCTTGCGAGTCTAAATTTGCCTCCAACTATCAAATGCTGCTATCAATTTTGGGCAATAAGAATGAATTGCGACAACTTGAATGTGGGAGGTGGAAGCTGCTGGAACAGAACAGGAAAAAAATAAAGAATACAAACATTATTGAAAGTGGAAAATTTTGGAGCCAAGTGCAAGAGGTACTAAATGTTATGGAGCCATTAATCCAAGTACTTCGTCTAGTAGAAGATGATAGACCTACCTTGGGATACTTGTATGAAGCAATGGAAAAAGCAAAAGAAACAATTGAGAGACAATATAGTAATGACTGCACGAAGTATGAGAAGATAAGGGATTTATTTCAAGAATGGAGAAGTAAAAAGATTATCCATCCAATACATGCAGCTGCTGCTTTTCTGAATCCATCTTACATGTGCCGCGACGGCTTTGAACTTAACTCTGAAATGAAGACAGGCATAAAATTTATTTTCTCAACAATGGTGGCGAGTCAAGATAAGGACAAATTCGTTGAAGAGGTGAAACTTTATGAACAAAAGATGCCACTGATGTTCAATACATTGGCATACGACTTGCTGCAAGTGTCTCATCCTTGTGAGTTTTGAACTTCACTATCCTGCCTTTTTCTTTCCTTTGTTTGAAATCAATATATTAATTTTTTTCTTGTTATTAATATAGTTAAAAAAATTAATATAATTTTACATGTTTAAAATTAAATTTATCTTTAGTTTTATTAAAATAAAATTAATATAGTTGTATATATTTAAAATTAAATTGACTCCTCTAGATTTAAAAATGTTTAATTAGGCTACATATCTATTTACTTTTTTTTTATATAAACAAGAAAATTTTATTTAATTGAAAATAAGTAAGAAATTTATTTATTTAAACTTGCAGTTAGAGTTTTAGTAGGCCGAAAAAAAAAAAAAAAACTTGGTGGAGGGGGGAGCTAGGAGACCATGGCTCCCCTAGATTTGTGAAAAATAAATTTATATAGTTAAACAAAAATTTAATATAATTATATATTTTTAAAATTAAATTGGTCCTAGTTTTATGAAAATAAAATTAAAATTAATGTGCTTCTATATATTTAATTAGCCCCCCCCCCCCTAAATTTAAAACATTTAATTAGGCTATTTATTTATTAATTTAAAAAAAAAAAAAAGAAATAAGCAAAGAATTTATCTATTTAAATTTGTAATATCTTATTCAAAATAATAATTTATTTTAATTTTGAAGATAGTCGATTAAAAACTTTAATCTAAACATTTTTAAAATTCAACTATTAAAATCTTATCTTCTACAAACAAATAATAATTATTTAAAATTCCTTTTATTATATTTTTTAAAAATTTAAAAATTTTTAAATTTACAATCTCATGCTTACTCATCATGTTATTTATCTTCAAATTTTATTTTTAATTAATTTTCTATTAAATTAAAAAAGTGAATTATTTTTTAAAAAATAATATTAATATATTTAAATAATTATTCACTAAAAAATTATTTATAAAATTTCAACATTTATTTTTTAAAAAACAAGTTTTATATTTAACATAAAAGAATTTTAATACTGATATTTCAAAAATGCTACTTGGTATATTTTTTTAATATATTTTATTCATTATTTTATCAGTATATGTTGAATAAATTTATAAAGATAATAAAAAATAATTTATTAATCAATTTATTTAATTATTAACACTTAAAATAAAATTATAACTAATTAAAAAATTTTATAATGTAATTATAAAAATATAAATTAAATTTTATTATTAAAATAAAATAATAAATAATCCACATAAATACCTGCTAACAATAAAAGGATACTGTTTGTAGGTGCATGGTGGGATGCTACTGGGGTCTGCCTTCCAGTGCTAAAGAAGTATGCGATACGACTTTTGAGCCAGCCTTGTAAGTGTTCATGTGACCTAAAGCCCAGTGCATTTGAAGTTGCACGAAGAAAGATGATGAATGGGGCAATAAAGACTGCATCACATGACAATTTTGTATACACAATAATGAATGCTAAGATCATGGAAATATTTCGACCTTGGGAAGAGCAATGCATGACACCAATTGATCTAGAAAATTGCAATGAACTCCCTGATTATATTGATCCTCAACAAAGTTGGTGGGATGATCACATCGACGAAACAGACAATTTTCATTTAGATGGCAAGGTTAGATCAATTTTAACTGAATTTGAATCAAGCCATCAGGCTTGGATAGATTTCTCTACTCATTTCCTTCGATGACAACAGAGATTTTGTGCATTAGAAGAAATTATAATCACAATGGTTTTTTATTCTTTATATTCAACATTTCCCAATCTGTTAAATTGAGCTACCCTCTCTGTGACATTAACTTTTGGTGATTTGGTTGATGGCAGCCAAGGGATTGCCTGAAGGCCAGGAAGAGATGGAGAAAGACCTTTATCGTGATATGCACCTCTAATTACTTAGGACTACACAGTAAGATATGGAGTAAACCAGACCTTGTGGAGCCCTTGATTGACACAGATAACATGATTAAAAAGGCCCAGACGAGGTGGACAAAGATCCTTAGCGTGGTGAAATGGTTCTCTATCTATTTAGAAGCCAGAAAGAGGTGACATGGTATGCATATTATGGATATTATGGATCTTTGTTTGATTTAGGCGTGTGTGCGCGTAAAATGAAATATTTCTTTTCTTTTTTTTGTGCCATAAAATGAAATATTTCAAGAAGCTTTTGTCGCCAAATTTTATTATCTTTTTTTGGGTCTATCTGGCAATGGCTTTTAATGTGGCTTTCAAGGTCAAAATATTCTCCTTTTTATTTATATTATTCCATGACTTTTAGAAGTTGATGAAATATTTTAATTAAAATTAAAGAAAAATGGTGTTTTATTTTTGAAACTACCATGTTAATTACTGGCCCATGTAAAAATAAAATTTAGGCAAAATGCTTATTTTGACTTTTTAATGATTACATGAGTTTTTAAATTTTTTCGGAGTTCAAATAAACCTTTCAATTTTATAAAAAATGAAATAAGTCTTTAAATTTTTAAAATAAATTAAATAAATATTTAGTGAATAAATAAACCCTTCAAATTTTAAAATTAGATCAAATAAACTCTTGTTTCCAATTCATATATTTCCTTCATATTTCATCGATCTCTCTTTGACTAGCTTTTCTTTTTTATATTTTACTTCTCTATTCTACCTAATCATGAATTTAATCTCCGTCACATATCCTCATTACATTACCCTCAAGCCAATAACAACCAATCCTCGCCAACGGAAGATAATGACCTTCTAACCTTTTTCGTCCAAAGAACACAAATTCAAATACTACGCAATACCCAACTCAAAACCTAGACCTAAAACTTCCATCCATATTCACCCTCACATTCTCACCAAAGAAACATTCCTCAAAATTCAAAAATCTAATCTCTGAATCCTAATTGAGTAATTTATACCACTTTTTTTATACTATACCAACATAGAAGAAGAGGATGATAGCAATCATGACGAAAAAGAATATTATTCTCAACAAAATAATCAGAATTGAATCTAATTGAATTGTAATTAAGTTGGTGATGGTGACTATAAAGAAGATGTTATAGGTCAGATATACAAGATTACTAATAAAGATTCCATGTATCAAAAGAATTTGTGCACGGCATTGGCTAGATTTATGTTAGAGGCCAGTTATAATCTAATTTGTTTTGATCTATTTTCAAAATTTGAAGGTTTATTTGTCTGAACTTATTTGATTTATTTTTAAAATTTGTGTCACAACCCAATCCCACGGGCTGGATCGGCACTGGAACCTAGGCCAGTATAAAGCCTCCAAGACCTGTGGTAAGCCTTACTATTCCCAAATCCATAACCAAAGCCCAAAACTGAGGCCCAACATGTAAATAAAATAAAATAAAAATATTTCATTTCAATTCGAATCAACTCAATCCGATGATTATCAGCTACTAAAGTGAGGGGAGCTCAGCTCAACCCTATTACCACCATTTACAAATTATTTATATATTATAAATTTATCAATATTAGTTTTGCCGAAAATTCGGCAGAATTCTCCATATACCTAAGACCTATCCAACATAAAAAATGATCCAAATAATACTCACATCTTCCATATCCACATCTCATCAATATCATATGACCCCTCCTAGGCCCATCAAATTAGTAAAAAATTATATAACTATTTTACACAAAGCAGAACAATGATACATAGTTGCATATCAAACTTATAAGTACTTGCTGTGCATATCCCGCTTTAACTCCCAAGCGCATTCCTCCATAAATTAACTCCTCCACAAGATTAACCATAGGGATCTGCCTTGATCGAGGTTGTCTCATCTGATAGTCTACTATGGTTACTAGTTGCTTCTCAAAGATCAAATTCTCATTTGACTCCACTGTGTTTGGTTGCAGCACATTAGAAGGATCGGGAACATACTTCCTAAGCATGAAAATGTGGAATACTAGGTGGACATGAGAAAGGTTCGGTGGTAACTCTAGCTGATAGGCAATTGCTCCCACTCTGTCCTTATCTCAAAAGGTTATATGTAACGGGGTGCCAACTTGCCTTTCTTTCCAAATTCCATAACCCCTTTCATAGGAGAAACCTTCAAGAAAACATAGTCACCCATTGCAAATTTTACATCTTTCCACCTTGGATCTACATGGATGGTTAAAAATGTTTTACATCTATCTGCCCCTGTCGTAGTACGCCAGCTACCATCCTCCTTCTTAGACTAAAGCTTCACATCTGACTACTCGTTTACCTTTTTTTTATCATCTCTAGTACTCACTATAACTCCACTGCCTTTGACTTGATATCTGATAACTTCAATCAACTTTAGCACTTACCTCACTTTCATTACGCCCTAACGTGTCTCTTGGTGACTTCAGTCCCCATTCCTCTATTTCAATAATCTCTGCTCCCCAAAGACATGACTTATGTTCATTATCCTATGGTATCCTGTGAGATAATTTCCTGTAGCACCTATCATATGCATCTCGTTCGAGATCTTTACTTATCCTATGACCTCAATTGTGAACACCTATGCATCTTCTCATCCCTCATGATACTTTGAATTTCCAATCTACTTTGTGTCATTACTAAGGTCCTTAGACAAACTCCTGTCAATCTTATATAACTAGTCATATAGAGTTCCATTCAAGTGCCAAGTGTACCCTGCACCATTTATTAACATTGGAAAGTGAACTGGGTCTCCTCTTATATGACAAAAGTGTTTGTATTCCCTGACAACTTAGTTAATACGACTTTATCATTTCCCACTCCTCCTCTGGAATGGAAGTATCTTGACTTCTTTCTAAAGCTTCTTATTATGTGACGTACTTTCTAACACATTGGCACTTAGATCGAGGCTCCACTACTCCTTTAATATATTATCTCACTATAACTTGTTTTAAATATCCCTTAGTGTGTCCCTAGCATACTTATTCCTCCTTATTCTCATCATTATAGCCAACTCTACTGAGCCTTTCCTCCTGTTTTTTAGATCTTATCCATTTCTTTTTCCTGTTTCTGCTATTATTGATATCTTTTCAACCTACTGTACTTATTCTTTAACCTTTGTCCTCTCTCACCCTAATACCTTTTTCCTTCGAGGATGTACATCCCATCATCAACTTCAATCTTCTTTTTATTTCTTAGTCTTGTCTTGATTACTAGTTCCATTACTTCTAGACTTCTAACCTTATGATTGGCTCCTATTAACACATCCTTCACATTATGTAACACTTGTAATTGACTATAGAAAATTCTTCTTGTATCTATTTTCCCAACTTGACCATCAGAACATTATTCCCTACTAGCCTTTGCAGGAAATCGCTCATCATGGTTAGATAGGAGCCCTTAAAACTATAAGTTCTACCTAAACTAACACGATTGTGAGAAATGTGTGCTATGCTATAATTCCATATAAGATATTTTATATGTTCATTCTCCTTTATATAATCACATATATTGCCCACGGCTCTCCAAACTTCAGCCTCAAATTTACCCATCAGCAATAATTTCATCCACTGAAACTCATCCACAAATACTACTTCCTCTAGCTTATAGTTTAGGAGGGTTGCAAGCCTTGATAACTAACTCGATTTAACTCCTGTCATTACTCTAATCGTCCTTTCATACTTAACATTAGGTACACACTTGCCGTCATTTCCTTTTAAAGAGAATGTGTATAGACTAGTGCTTACAAAATTCTTAAATACTTGGTCACCTCAACACAACTTCCCTTACTTATGTAGTCTTCTAGAGCCAAAAGCACAAGCTAAACTTGAAGAGAAAGAGAAATCTCCTCCTACAATCATCAGCATACTGTTGTCTGTAGAATAATGTTCAACCCATATCTCTTAGTTTTCTTCTTGAAATTTCATCACCTCTTTCTATAAGATATCAGCTACAACAATCCTTCTGTTGTACTACCATTTTGCCTGACATATCATCTTCAGATTTACTATCTTTACTTATACTCTATTTTTATCTTTTATGCCTATCCTCATTCTTTTGCATCCCTATATCTTACTGTATTCTAGAAGATACCTCTTATTAACAAACTCTTCCAAAATTGATTCCAATCATACTTACTGCCATAACTCTTATACTTGTACTTCTCAATGACTTGTGACTATCACTTATACATATCTCTTCCGGCTCTATCTCCTACTGTCGTTCTATCACCTATTTTCATTCATGGTTTCTTATAAAGTGACCCTATTGGTCATACTGAAAATGCTTACCTAACCCTTGATTGTAGACCCCATAACTACTATCTCACCATCTCTACTCAGGTCCTAAGCCTATGTGCCATTTTCCACTATCCTTTTTATTCGTCATGCCTGTTTGAACCATTAGATTTACTTTTATTTAACTTGTTACTTATTAATTCATTCCCTTGCTTGATAGGACAATTCATGACACCACTATGCGTCCTATAACTTTTGCTTGCTCTAGTTACATTTCCTCAATTAACTTTGCTCATATTGTCAACAAGGTGAAGGGATTTTGTCCCATTAGCCATTATTCCACCTTGGGAATAGAAAATAGATAGTCTAATCTATATCCTATGACTTTGAGCTTCATGTTTTAGCTCCTAACACTACATCAGTTATGATAAGCTCTAAGTCCTACACATTTGGGTTCTATATCTAGACAACTATCATCACTCAGGTAATCTCGTTTGGGGCTTTTTAATATTGTTTTTCAGTTCATCCTATTTACCTTGCCTAGGATGACACTTTATGTACTTTATATCTCACTTTGATCTTTTTAATCTTGTCCTATTCTTGGCTATTCTATTTGCTCTTTAATTCATCTCTTTTATCTTACCCAAAATAGAACATTGATTAGTTTATTTCTTAATTCCATTCTTCTCCTGTTACATCTAAAACCAACGATTCAAATTTTTATTTCTATAATTCCTTTTATCTACTGACTTATTCTCGCTGACTTGCAATCATTGTCCTTTCCTCTACTTAGCTAGAAACTACCCTTTAATACCTCAAGGAGGGAATCTATAGGATCCTTTTTTTTCCTTGCTACTCAAAAGCTCTGCATCTATCATGATCTGATCCCTTATAATCTTTATAATGAAGATCATACTCTCCCTTATGGGGGTACCTTAGCCAACTATTCTCTATCACACTATAGTCCCATTTAGGACATTATTCCATAAATCATTATTTTAGTGGTACTCTTTTATCTCTCCTGGGAAGACATTACCATTCTTTACAGCATAATTGACTACAAGAGAGGTACTACATCTACCATATTTCCACAACTATATAAAACTATCTACTCTCTTCTTATACTGTAAACTTTCCTAGGATGCCATTTCGCAGACTATGAATATTATTCTCCTTTAGGGAGTAGAGCCATACTTACACTCCACTGTCACACAAAGGAGGTGCTATCTTCATTAAACTTTAAGCAATACATCCACTATAATGCCAACACTGCCAATGATCTCATACCGAAGACCAAATGATCCCACCAAGTAGGTGTTATCATTATACTACAACCATACTAAAAACCTCTAGTCCTATGCCACTTATGCTATAACTCTGTGCTCAAAGTAGGATAACTGAGTCACTTATCTTCCAACTGCGACCTTTGATGTTCAATCTCTAGGGTCTTAAACCCTAACTAGGAGTTTTTTTTTAACTCCTCTGCATAAATAAAACTCTGTCTTAACATAAGTGTACCAAAATAGAAGTTGTTTACAAACACCCTAATCATGGTGCACCATGGGGAAGCACGCAGCTCTTCACAATAATCCTATGTCAGTACTATAATCTGTAGCTTGTAGCACAAACATCGAGAATATTATATAGCTACTATGGTACATCCCTATAAACTAGTCTCCTAGTCTTTTATCTCTCTTAAATCTACTAATACTATGAACTTACTGTGATTGGCTATCCACCGATGACTGCCAGTAATGATACCCTCACTCCATTTAAGGTAGCTATATTATCAAAAATCACTTTTATGTCCACGTGCCTTGCTAGATAGGCACATCACTAGCCCCATATGGACAAAAACACAACATTTCTTTGAGTAAGTCATTTCTTTGAGTAAGTATTCCCATGGTAGACCTCAACACATCTACTAAATCTAGTTCACATCACCAAGTGCTCTATAAAAACTAAGACACTAAACTGAATCACTCTCACACTATATAAGGAATAACGCTGAATCTAGAAGCAAGAAGTTACAGAAGAAGACGAAATAGGATCCTATACTCCGTATGTGACTCCTGATAAAACTCCTTTTATATTCCTAAATACACTTTTCACCAAGAATCTGAAGCCTAAGCTCTGATATCAACTTTGTCAAGACCCGATCCCATGGGCCGAACCGGCACTAGGACCTGCGCCGGCATAAAGCTCTTGGGGCCTGTCGTAAGCCTTATTGTTCCAAAATCCATAACTAAGGCCCAAAATTGAGGCCCAACATGTAAATAAAATAAAATAAAAATGCTTTATTTCAATTCAAGTCAACCCAACCCGATGATTATCAGCTACTAAAGCGAGGGGAGCTTAGCTTAACCCTATTACCATTATTTACAAATTATTTATATATCATAAATTTATCAATATTTACTTAAAGCAAAACTTTAAAGAATCAATGGATATTCTAATTTTTGCTGAAAATTTGACAAAGTTTTCCCTATACCTAGGACCTACCCAACCTGCAAAATGATCCAAATAATACTTCTAAATCACATCTTCTATATCCACATCTCATCAATATCATATGACCCCTCCTAGACTCGTCAAACCAATAAAAAATTATATAATTACACATAAAATAATTATTTAAAAATTCGGGGTGTTACAATTTGAAAAACTTATAAAATAATTATTAATAATTTTTAAAGTTTATTAATAAAATAATTCGGGATGTTACATAAAATAATTATTAATAATTTTTTTAAAGTTTATTTATAAACAATTTGTACTAATTCAAAATGAATTTCAATTTTGTGGTATTAAAATAATGTTTAAATCTAATAGAGTTAATCCAGTTAATAAGGATGTTAATTTTTAATCTAATTGATAAGGATGTTAATTCTCCTTTCTTATTAACTAGGTTTCAACTTCGTTGGGTAGCACTTCATAGCTATTTAAAAACCCTAAATATATTACGTCCAATGAGAAAGTGCACTCTTAATATTACCTTTTAAGGGTCTGTTTGAATGAGGGTAAAGGAAGATTAAATAAAGTAAGACGGAGTAAGTTATATTCCCTGTTTGAAAATAAGTGAATTAAGGGAGGATAAGGGTAAGCAAGGATACACCTTATACTCTCTTACCCTTTAAATCTTAATTTTTCTTATAGGCCAAATTGAGGTGCAAGAAGGAGGAAAGTGAGACTTATAACTATTTTTATTTTTACACTCTTTAAATTTACCTTTTCTTCAGCTCTTATCAAACATAAAAAATTTATATTACCTTTCTTTATCTTTCTATTAATTCGGCCCTTCTCAAAAATGAAATTTTTTTTTATTGTAACCCCTTTTACCCTTCTCTCTTTTTACCATTTCTTACCCTTTTATTACTTACCTTCCTCAACCAGTCCAAACAAATCTTAAGAGAATAGTTAACCACAATAGGTATGAGCGAGTTCAAGAATATTCTAATTATAAGTATAAAAAATAAAAAACAATAATGTTCAAGACTCTGAGATCTTCATTGAAAATAGAAATGTTAGTTTTCACTAAACTCTTATCAATGGGACGAACCTTGCCCTTCCTCATGCAATGCCGCTCAAACCCAATGTTAACAAAATATATATATATATAATCTTAACACATAAAAATATATAATTATTTATGTCATGGCACAAATTTATGAGTCATATCCAGGCTAGGACTTGGGCCAACAAATTTATTATATATGATGTGTTCCCAAGTTAAAATGAAATCGATGGAAATTTGTTAAGATGGGCAAGAAATTTGTTTTTGTTTGCTGAAAAGAGAAGAAAACCGATGAACTAAAATTTATTTCCATTCCATTTGGTTCAATTAGTTACTTTAATCCATTTAGTTTGGTTTGATGAAAAAGTTGTTTGGTTTTTCGATTTTTTCGATTTTTTGGTTCATAACTGAATCGACTTATTGCACACCCCTAATTACAATTGAGAAATGTGGAGATCAACAAATTTACTATAATAAATTTTTTCCTATCACTTAAAAAAAATAGTTGAATAAAAATAATTGTTTACTTATAGAGCATGATATTAAATATCTCATACAATATTTGTAACTAACCTGAATCTAATGCATTCCTTTTAATGAAAATGCATAAACATCACATAAACAAACATTGCACATGGAGTTGATATAGAACCACTCACATACATGGCACAGTTCACTAAGTCAACTATTATAATCCAATATCTACTAGCAAACAGTATCTCAAGTCAAAATTTTCTCTTAATTCTAATTACAGGTGCCAACAAGCATCAACTCAAGTCGAACTTATCTTGCTCATATTTATATCCATGTCACATTAGGTGGCAAGCACCGTTAGCTCAGACTAGTCCTATCCCATTAATATCCTTCCTCCCCCCCCTTCCCCCACCCCCCCCCCCCCCCCCTCTCCCAACCCCACCCTTAAACACACACACATACACATATTCTCAATTCTATCTCATCACCCTTTGCATCACAATACAATAACTAAGCATTAAATTATGTAGCAAGAATTATTTTAGGTCCTAATAAATTTAACAATAACAATAATTAAGTTTTAATCCCAAACTAATTGGAATAGTTATGTGAATTCTTTTTCTCCATTCAGCCCTGCTATACATTAGATTTGCATATTTATATTTTAATTAATTTGTAAATAATATAAATATATTTGATGATGAATGGGCATGCTAATTTACATAAATAATATTAGTATCGTGATGTAATTTTCAATATCTACTAAAAAACTTAACAATCAATACAAACTCCAGTTGCCAAGAGTTGAACTAGAAAAGAAAGGAATATGATTTCCTATAATTATATGTAACATTTATTAGAATCTTATAAAGAAATCTATAAAAAATTGGTAATAAGAAATACAAAGAGACTCATAAAATTCTATCAAAAATTTAGCGTAATTTCCCATATAATTAGGACATTTTCCCTTATAAAAAAGAAAAATAAAAGAATAACAATATATGTATCAACAGTCAATCACAGCGCTCATCCAAAACCTACAATATACTGATACTAAGTTCTTAGGCACACACACACACATATATATATATATATATATATATATATATATATCCCTTATAAAAAAGAAAAATAAAAGAATAACAATATATGTATCAACAGTCAATCACAGCGCTCATCCAAAACCTACAATATACTGATACTAAGTTCTTAGGCACACACACACACACACACACACACATATATATATATATATATATATATATATATATATATATATATATATATATATATGTATGTATATATACACTCAACAATTCAATATCAAATTAATTCTATTTCTATTTTCAATTTCCAAACATGACTGTAACTACATATAAAGCATTTGTTGGCAAGTCGAACTTATCTTGCTCATATTTATATCCATGTCACATTAGGTGGCAAGCACCGTTAGCTCAGACTAGTCCTATCCCATTAATATCCTTCCTCCCCACCCTTCCCCCACCCCCCCCCCCCCCCCTCTCCCAACCCCACCCTTAAACACACACACATACACATATTCTCAATTCTATCTCATCACCCTTTGCATCACAATACAATAACTAAGCATTAAATTATGTAGCAAGAATTATTTTAGGTTCTAATAAATTTAACAATAACAATAATTAAGTTTTAATCCCAAACTAATTGGAATAGTTATGTGAATTCTTTTTCTCCATTCAGCCCTGCTATACATTAGATTTGCATATTTATATTTTAATTAATTTGTAAATAATATAAATATATTTGATGATGAATGGGCATGCTAATTTACATAAATAATATTAGTATCGTGATGTAATTTTCAATATCTACTAAAAAACTTAACAATCAATACAAACTCCAGTTGCCAAGAGTTGAACTAGAAAAGAAAGGAATATGATTTCCTATAATTATATGTAACATTTATTAGAATCTTATAAAGAAATCTATAAAAAATTGGTAATAAGAAATACAAAGAGACTCATAAAATTCTATCAAAAATTTAGCGTAATTTCCCATATAATTAGGACATTTTCCCTTATAAAAAAGAAAAATAAAAGAATAACAATATATGTATCAACAGTCAATCACAGCGCTCATCCAAAACCTACAATATACTGATACTAAGTTCTTAGGCACATATATATATACATATATATATATATATACATATACATATATGTATATACATATATGTATATATATATAGATATATGTATATATATATACATATATCTATATATATATACATATATGTATATACATATATGTATATGTATA
The DNA here is from genome assembly GCF_030052815.1 of Hevea brasiliensis. Lineage (NCBI taxonomy): Eukaryota > Viridiplantae > Streptophyta > Magnoliopsida > Malpighiales > Euphorbiaceae > Hevea > Hevea brasiliensis. The sequence continues at coordinate 5,394,740 of NC_079493.1, read as the reverse complement.
TATATATATATATGTATATATATATATATAGATATATGTATATATATATATATATATGTATATATACACTCAACAATTCAATATCAAATTAATTCTATTTCTATTTTCAATTTCCAAACATGACTGTAACTACATATAAAGCATTTGTTGGCAAGTCGAACTTATCTTGCTCATATTTATATCCATGTCTTAGGCACACACACACACACACACATATATATATATATATATATACACTCAACAATTCAATATCAAATTAATTCTATTTCTATTTTCAATTTCCAAACATGACTGTAACTACATATAAAGCATTTGTTGGCAAGTCGAACTTATCTTGCTCATATTTATATCCATGTCACATTAGGTGGCAAGCACCGTTAGCTCATACTAGTCCTATCCCATTAATATCCTTCCTCCCCACCCTTCCCCCCCCCCCCCCCCCTCTCCCAACCCCACCCTTAAACACACACACATACACATATTCTCAATTCTATCTCATCACCCTTTGCATCACAATACAATAACTAAGCATTAAATTATGTAGCAAGAATTATTTTAGGTCCTAATAAATTTAACAATAACAATAATTAAGTTTTAATCCCAAACTAATTGGAATAGTTATGTGAATTCTTTTTCTCCATTCAGCCCTGCTATACATTAGATTTGCATATTTATATTTTAATTAATTTGTAAATAATATAAATATATTTGATGATGAATGGGCATGCTAATTTACATAAATAATATTAGTATCGTGATGTAATTTTCAATATCTACTAAAAAACTTAACAATCAATACAAACTCCAGTTGCCAAGAGTTGAACTAGAAAAGAAAGGAATATGATTTCCTATAATTATATGTAACATTTATTAGAATCTTATAAAGAAATCTATAAAAAATTGGTAATAAGAAATACAAAGAGACTCATAAAATTCTATCAAAAATTTAGCGTAATTTCCCATATAATTAGGACATTTTCCCTTATAAAAAAGAAAAATAAAAAAATAACAATATATGTATCAACAGTCAATCACAGCGCTCATCCAAAACCTACAATATACTGATACTAAGTTCTTAGGCACATATATATATATATATATATATATATATATATATATATATATATATATATATATGTATGTATGTATGTATGTATATATACACTCAACAATTCAATATCAAATTAATTCTATTTCTATTTTCAATTTCCAAACATGACTGTAACTACATATAAAGCATTTGTTGGCAATCTATGTATCGCTCAAAATTTATATATCTTAATTTAATTAATTATATCATCTGCACAATTGTCTAATAAAACCCTAATTTAGTTGTTGTCTCAAAGAAAGTGACAAGAGAGGGGTGAATTGGACATTTTTTCAGTCCGTGCTCGTGACTTAGTGGAAAATTATAACTAAGTACCTATAGGTGTGTGAATAACTCAGTTTTCAAAGTGTAATCTAAGCAACCTAACAAGTTTTCCACAACTAGTAGCTGAAATACAAAATGACAACTTAATATCAAGTATTTTTATTTACATATAGTTCAAAACATGCATATCTGATTGTTCAAGCTCAATATTGACTCAATAAAGCAAATTTTCAACACATTCAATATATAAGAGAGTAATATAGTGCTGGAAATTGAAGTGTCAAGGGAAGAAGAAAATCAAACACAATGTTTATAGTAGTTCGGCTTTCTTGGCCTACATCCACTCTTTCCAAAGTCCCACTTTGAAAGTCACTCCACTATTTGATCTTTTTTCAACAGGTAAGATTCAAAGTCTTTACAATCTTAGCAAGCTTCCCAGGTACTTGAAACCTTTACAAAATCTTGCTTCCCACAAAAGACCATAAGCTTCACTATGTACTTGAAAACCTTTCATAAGTGTGTCCTCACACTTACACAACCTTAAATAGGTTTTGGTATAGATGAAATCACTCTCAATAACTCTCAGATACAGAAATAAATGTTAAAAGATTGAGAGAAAAGATAGCCACTAAAGCCCAAGAGTGTTTAAATGAAAGCTTTAAAAATAGCACAATAAATACTCAATGAATAAGTGCACTTTCGTTAGGTACAATTGTAGTAAATAATGCTTTTTATAGGTGTTTTTCATTGCTCAAGACGTCTAATAAAAATTATGTCTAATGGTTCTTTAATTTTCAAAAAACTAGTCATTACTTCATTGAAAGTCGTTCAGCAGAGTTGTGTCAGGTCAGAGCATAAAAATAGTTAACTAAAATTTTTACAGGTTAACTAGTTTCATAAGATAGAAAATTTAGCCAACAAAACCAGTTAACTAATTTTACTACTGTCTGACTTAAATTTTGAAAATTTGAGTTTTTGAAGGAAAGTTATAAAATTTATTTTGACCATTCAAAAACCTTAGAAATGATGTAAAAACACTTTTCAAACACTTGAATCTAAAAACAAAGTTGATTTTAGGTCTTAAGTGATATAATCTCTCCAATCTTGTACAATAAATCTAAGAACTTAATTTCTACTCTATTTTTCCATAGACTTTGATTCGTCTTGTATTATACAAGATGATAATCTTCTTTTAGATCAGTCATTTCAATAAAATAGTCCTTCCATCAAGTTTTTGCATGTCATGACCTTGAAGATCACTTCAAATAATATACACAAAGGGTTAAAATATATTTCATTAAGTTTTACTATCATCAAAACTAAGTTCATTGTAGCTTATGGGGCCTACAATCTCCCCCTTTTTTATGATGTCAAAATTCAATGAATCTATGAAGATCATAAAAATTAAATTGTATAACTATCTATATATGTCATGTATGTAAGAACTTACTTCGAGATAGGCTCCCCCTATATGTATGCACATAATCATTCAAAATACAATAAAGTTGGGGAACTATAAAATAACTCCCCCTCAATCTAATATTGAAAACATTTTGAAGATAACAACACATATAAGCAATTTCCAAAATCAATTAAACTATCATAATGCAAGATATATCAATCGCAAATTATAAAAGATCAGCATTATGACTTTATTTACTTTCCAAAATATAAAAGTGTCTAAAATATCCATATCAGAATATGAACCATGTAACCACTGAACAAAAATTAGTTAACTAAAAAAGTACCCAGTTAACTAAAAGACACACTGTCAGTTAAAGACATGAGAACTTTCTCCTATATTGTTCCTATTTTCTCTATTTTCTCCCCCTTTTTGACATCAACAAAGAGAAATAGGAAAGAAAATAATGAAACACAATTTTGAAAGTCATAAAGTAAATATTGAAACCAAAAGACATAAAAGATTCTTAAAGATCTAACGATTTATCCTTTGCTGCCAGGGATTCTGCCACTCTGCCTAAGTTGAGTAGGATCAACAACTTTGGTTTGTTTCTTTTTCTTTGGAGAGGCTTGTTCAAGTATGGTGAGCTGGATTCTTGGAGGAATAGGTAAAACTGATTTTCTAGCTTGTGTTTTGGTGCTGCTAGGGCCATATTACATAGGTAAAGAATGAGAGGTTTCAGGTACTGTTTGAGAACTGGTAGGAGTAAGGTTCGGTTGATCAAAAGATGGGTCATGTGGCTACTCATCCTTCTTGTTGCCATCATCTCCTTTCTCTTATTCTTGACTAGAATCATTTTTGCTTCCACTTTTCCCATTCTCATTGCTGTTGTTGCTTTTAATATAAGAAAAGGAAGTTTTATTTGATTTTTCCTCATCAAATTTATTTTCTTCTTCTGATTTTTCTTCTGCAGTATCTCTCTTCTCATCAGTCTTCTCTATTTCTTCAACCTCAACTTGCTTGCTGTCTTCCTTTCCCTTCTCATCAATCTCTATATTATGTCCTTCTTCTTCTTCTTCTATTTTAGAAATTTTTACTCCACTTAAACTAGCCTCCTTTGCATTGCTAGTCCCAGCAGTACCATGTGGATAGCTTCTAAAGTCTCCAAACTTTCTAAAAGATTCACCAAATAAACTTTGGGCAATCTTTTTCATGAACTATTCCTGCCTATCCATTTTGTTATTCAACATATCCATTTTGGCATTTTGCTCAACCATAATCCCTTGCTGTAATTCCTGAGATTTTTCCAAGATAGTCATACTTAGTCCACTTATTTTCTTGATTTACTTCATCATATCTAGATTTGCTTTGGTCATTTTCACAAAATCTGACATCTTCAACTTCTTTTTCTTTTCCTTCTTAGAACTCTCCACTTCATTTATTTTAGAATCTCTTTCTTTCATCTTGCTTACTGGAATATCAGATTTTGTTTCACAGTCTGATTCTATTTCGAATTCAACTTTAATTTCAGCTTCTTCATCTTACTTTTTCTCTTTTTTCTTACTTCTTTTTCTACCATCATCAACTTTGAATACCTCCTTAATAGGGATAAGATTGCTAAACTTCTTCTCTTTGCTTAAATCAACTCTCGTAGCTTGAAATACAAAAGTTAAAGGCCAAGCATATGGTAATCTTTGATGCTTAATAGACTTGGTAATTACTTTGAAAATCAAATATGGCAAATTAAATCTGATTTTGTTAACCAAGTGCCACATAATGCACAAATCAAGACTATTTGCCTATGAATGACTACCACTTCTAGGAATGAGCAAATATCTAATGAAGGATTGCAGAATTCTATAATTTTGAGGGACAAGACTAATATTAGTCATTTCATTCTCTGGTGTACCCTCTGGAAAGATAGATAATTGAAACACCTTTTCATTATAACCTTCAAACTTCTTAACATCTTTAAAAGTTCCAATCCTATTTTCATCATGGCATATTCAAAATAGAGGCTAAGAATTCAACATCAATAACCATACTCTTCTTTTTAATTTTCACACTACAACTTTCTCCTTTAACAACTTCTTTCATACTTTCATAAAATTCTTGAATCAAGTAAGGAGAATAAAATTCATTCAACTTAGAAAATTCCATCCAAACTTGAAAAGTAAATAAATTCTCAAAATCATATGGTAAATTAGAGAAAGAATCTCATTTAATGTACCTCAGTTCAAAGATGTTCTATTGCACAAAGGGTTTTGGAGTAGGGGCCTTCTCAACTTTCTTCTTTTTCTTGGAAGGTTCAGACCTAGCAATACCCTTTCCTTTTCTCTTTCTCATCAATTCTGCAACTGTCTCTGTTTCCTCTTTACTATCATCAACTTCAATGTCATCTTCACTCTCCTTTTATGGTCTACCAGCAGCCTTTATAGCATCACTCATGAATTTTTGAGGTTTAATAGCCACTTGCTTTACTCTTGCCATCGATTTTTGAAGGATTTTAGAGAATGGTAATGTTTTAAGGCAGAACAGGTTTATTAGCATTTAGGAATTTTGAAGGAAACTTTGGGGATTTCTGGTTTAGAGAGAAATTTGGGTTTCTAAGGCAATGGAGTATCGATTTGTAGTAAAAATAAGGGTCTTTAAGAGATTGATTGAAAAGATGTGCAGTAGTTACCAAAAACATGAATAAAATTGAAATTTTAAAAATAAAAATTGTTTTTCATGGAGAACTGGGAAACCTTGTTTTTTGAAAAAGTTATTTTTACCCTTTAAAGATATAAAAGACACTTGATTATACTTAGGGGTATATTTGTCAAAGGAAAATATAAACAGAGCGAAAATACTTATTAGAAAGAAGCTGACTTTAAAATAGGCGTTTTTCCTAGAAAATGTACACAAGCAAAATTAGTTAACTAATTTTAAAACCCAGTTGGCTAAATTTTATACAAGGATAAAACTAGACAACTACAATGAGAAAATAGTTAATTGAAAACATATATACGCATAACATAACACTAACCATATATTCAACCATATTAAGCAATAAATTCACATCAAATGCAGCAAATATCATCCAATAGCTTCACTCATGCCAAGTTCCCTTCTAATTCTACAAAAAATTTCTTCATTTAGTGGTTTTGTAAAAATGTCTGCAAGTTGTTGTTCAGTGGGAACAAATTCCAACCCAATATCACCATTGTGAACATGATCTCTAATAAAGTGATGTGTAATCTCTATGTGCTTTGATCTAGAGTGCTGAACTAGATTTATGATTAGGTTGATGGCACTAGTGTTATCACACCTTATACGAACATGATCAACCTTTATATCAAAATCCTCTAATTATTGCTTCATCCATAGGATTTGGGTAACACAACTTCTTGTAGCAATGTATTCTGCTTCAGCAGTAAATAGGGCTACAGAAGTTTATTTCTTGTTATGCCAAGACACTAAGGCAAGGCCTAGGAATTGGCAAGTACCCAAAGTATTCTTTCTATCCAATCTACTTCCAGTAAAGTCAAAATCACTATAACCAATTCGATCAAATGTGTCACACTTTGGATACCATAAACCAATTGAGTGTATTTCTATTAGATATTTAAAAATCCTTTTAACAGCAATTAGAAGAGATTCCTTGGGACATGATTGAAACCGAGCACATAAACACACACTAAAATGAGTTAGTCCTAGATGTAGTTAAATACAAAAGTGAGCCAATCATACCTCTATATAACTTTCGATCAACATCTTTACCTTTTTCATCCTTTTCCAACTTGATGGTGGAGCTAATAGGAGTTCCAATACTCTTCAAATCATCCATCTTGAATTTCTTTAGTATATCTTTGATGTACTTAGATTGATTAATGAAGATACCATCATTATGTTGCTTAATTTGTAGTCCAAGGAAAAAGGTGAGTTCACCCATCATGCTCATCTCAAATTCATTTTACATTATCTTAGAAATGTTTTTGCACAAAGAAGCATTAGTAACACCAAAAATGATATCATCAACATAAATTTGAACAATAAGCATATCATGTTTGTGTATTTTTGTGAAAAGTGTGTTGTCTACTTTTCCTCTTTGAAAATTATTTTCTAAAAGAAACTTACTAAGCCTCTCATACCAAGCTCTAGGAGCTTATTCAACCCATATAAGGCCTTAGTGAGTTTATAAACATGACTAGGAAATTCAGAGCTTTCAAAACCCAATGGTTGTTCAACAAAAACTTCTTCATCAATATAACCATTCAAGAATACACTTTTAACATCCATTTGATATAACATAAAATTCTTATAACATGCAAATGTACATAACATTCTAATAGCTTCAATTCTAGCAATTGGAGCAAAAGTCTTATCAAAATCAATACCTTACTCTTGATTGTACCCTTGAGCTACTAGTCTAGCCTTATTTCTAATAACATGTCCTTTATCATCCATTTTATTCCTAAAAACCCATTTAGTACTAATGATAGAATGATTTCTAGGCCTAGGAATAAGCTTCCATACTTTATTTCTCTCAAATTGATTTAGTTCTTCTTGCATAGCAAGAATCCAATTTTCATCACTTTGAGCTTTATCATAAGACTTTGGTTCTAATTGAGAAACAAATGCAACATTACCAAAGTGTTTTCGAAATTGAGCTTTTGTCATCAATTTTTGTGAAGTGCTATCAATGATGTCATCCTTTGGATGATCTCTATGATATCTCCATTCTTAAGGTAGGTCATCATGATGTGGTTCATAAATTTGGAGCTCTTCAATATTGGGCCATCCTTCTTGATTATCTTCTTGATCTTTCTCATTTGTATTTCCATTGACACTTTCATCCGCATTTGCACTTTGAGGCTTATCAATAGATTGACTTTATTGCTTTTGAGTCTCATTACTTTTTAGTTTCAAAAGTTCCACTTAGTTCATCATCATCACAAACAACCTTTCTTTCCAAGGAGTTATTAGTTTCATCAATTACAACATGAATAGTTTCTTCAACTAACAAAGTTCTCCTATTAAAGACTTTATATGCTTTGCGATGTATGGAATATCTAAGAAAAATATCCTCATTTGATTTTACATTAAACTTTTAAAGGTTATCCTTCTTGTTATTCAAAATGTAACACTTATAACCAAATGCACGAAAATAAGAAATGTTAGGCTTTCTCCCTTTCCAAAGTTCATAAGAGATTTTATTTAAAATTGGTCTAATCATTGCTCTATTCAAAATATAGCAAGCAGTGTTTGTGGCTCTCGCCCAAAAATATTTTGGAAGATTGTTTCACTAAGCATTGTTCTTGCCATTTCTTATAATGTTTTATTTGTCCTCTCTATAACTCTATTTTGTTGTGGAGTCCTAGGAGTTGAAAAATTATGAAAAATGTCATTACTTGAACAAAATTCATTAAAAGATTGATTTTAAAACTCTCCCATAATCACTTCTAATGGAGGAAATGAGTAAACCTTTTTCACTTTATACTTTCTTGCAAAAAGTTGCAAATACATCAAAATTCTCATCCTTGTGTGCTAGAAAATATGTCTATGTATACCTAGTGTAATCATCCACTATGACTAATGCATATGCTCTACCACCAAGACTTATAGGTGTAATAGGACTAAACAAATCAAGATAATATAACTCAAGAGGTCTAAGTGTAGAAACAACATTCTTTGGTTTGAAAAAAGCTTTAGTTTGTTTTCCAAGAGAACAAGTCTTGCAAACATAATCTTTTTCAAAATTAATTTTTGGCAAACCTTTAACAAGATCATATTTTAAAAGTTTTGAAATTACATGCATGCTAGCATGATCAAGTCTTCTATGCCACAACCAATTATCTTCTTCAAGAGACATAACACCTTTCATTTCCATTTTTAATATCATTCAAATCAAGCAAATATACATTTTCACTTCTAGGTGCAATGAAAAACGTATGATCATCATCTAAACTTCTAATCTCACAATGTGAAGAATCAAAAATAACTTTGTAACCTTTATCACATAATTGACTTACACTAAGAAGATTGAATTTCAAACCTTCAACTAGTGCAACATCCTTTATGCTTGGATTCTTCCCAATGGATCCACTTCCAATGATGTAAGCTTTGCCTTTGTCATCAAATCTCACATGTCCACCATTTTTCATTGTAAGGTTTGAGAATTTTTCTTTGTCTCCAATCATGTGCCTTGAGCAAACAATATCAACATACCACTTTTCACATTCTTGCTTACTTCAAAGGCATACCTGAAATTAATTGACTATTTCTTAGGTTCCTAAGCAAATTTGGGTCCTTGGGGGTTAGAGACATTAGAAATTGTTCCTTTAAGTACCCAAATCTTTTTCACCTTTAAGGAACCTTTTCTTATGGGACAATGACTAACCATACGACCATTTTGATTACAATGAAAACAAATAACTTTTGGTAATGAATGAATCCATAATAACCAAAACTAGATTTTTTATTTAATAATCTTTGAGAACCAAGTAAAGCATTAAGAGTTTGTGTGCCATTAGTGAATTTTGCTAAATCATTTGTCAAAGATTCCACCTTAGCTTTCAAAATTTTATTTTCCTCAATGAGTTTTTCATAAGTAGTTTTTGAATCTTCTAACTCCTTTTTTAACTCGTCAAACAAAAGCATTTGATTTTTTATAAAACTTGTTTTCTTGCATAGCAATACTCATAGAAATATTTTCTGATCTTAAAGAAGCAATTTCTTTGTTTAAAGAAGAATATCTTTTCTTATAAACTTTGTATTCTTCATACAATTTGGCAAATGTATCTTCATATTCTTCAAGACTAAGAGATTCAGAATTATTTACCTCATTGTTGCCTTCTTTTTGGTGAGAACTTTTTGGTTTGTTGTCTTCTATAGCCATGAGACAAATGTTTGCAACCTCCTTGCCACTTGAGTTGTCACTTGAGGAGTCTTCACTATCCTTCCAACTAGCAACTAATGCTTTCTTGCTCTTATCCTTTGAATTCTTCTTTTTCAGTTTAGGATAATTTGGCTTGATGTGGTTAGGTTTGTTGCATTCGAAGCGTTTGATCTCACTTTGATCCTTGTTTGTTTCACCTTTGGGAGAATACTTCTTTAGAAACTTCTTATATTTCGAACCTCCCTTTTTGAATGCTCTCTTGAATCTTCTTGCAATCATAGCAATATCATCTTCATCACTTGAACTGTTGGAGCTATCACTTGAGTTAGCCTTATAAGCTATAGTTTTCCTTATCTCATCCTCTTTGTTTGATTTCAAGGCAATTCCTTTCTTTTTCCTTTCATCATCCGCATTGCTCTTGTGCTTGTCATAAAGCATTTCATGAGTAATAAGAGAACCAATCAGCTCATCATAAGTGAATTTAGAGAAGTCTTTAGTGTCAAAGATCACTGTCACTTTTGTTTCCCATGATTTATGTAGTGACCTCAAGACTTTCTTGACTAATTCTTATTCAGTGAATTCCTTTCCAAGTTCTTTGAGAACATTCACCAGATCAGAGAATCTTGTGCTCATTTCTGAAATGGTTTCTCCAGGTTTCATCTCAAACAGCTCATACTCTTGAGCAAGTCTATTGGCTTTTGATTCCTTCACTTGATTTGTACCTTTATAAGTGACTTCAAGTTTATCCCACACTTCTTTTGTAGATGTGCAACCTGAAATACGATTATACTCAGTTAAATTAAGTGCATAATGAAGAATATTTAAAGCTTTAGCATTTGAAGAAATTTTCTTCTAATCAAGTTCATGATATTCTTGTTCAAGTTTTTCTCTATAACCATCAGCATGCAAAACTAATGGAATTTTAAGACCCTTAACAATTCTTTGCCATGCTTTAATATCAATAGATTCTATAAAGTTTCTCATCCTAACTTTCCAAAAAGAATAATTTGAACCATTAAAAAAAGATAGTCTAATGATAGAGTGTCCTTTAACTAAAGGTGCAAGGATACTAGCTGTGTTAGATGTGCTAGCCATTATAGGATCTCTCTAAGGTGTTTAAACCTCAAGCAAGAGAGACAAGCACTAATACCAATTTATTGTCCCAAAGAAAGGGACCAAGAGGGGGGGTGAATTAGACACTTTAGGCAATTTTTCAGTCCTTGCTCATGACTTAGTGAAAAATTGTAGCTAAGCACTTCTAAGTGTGTGAATAACTCTATTTTCAAAGTATAATGTAAGCAGCTTAATAAGTTTTCCATAACTGATAGCTGAAATACAAAATGATAGATTAACATCAAGTATTTTTATTCACATATAATTCAAAACTCAATATTCACATCTAATTGTTCAAGCTCAATATTGACTCAATAATGCAGATTCTCAATATATTCAATATATAACAGAGTAATATAGTGCTAGAAATTAAAGAGTTAAGGGAAGAAGAAAATCAAACACAATGTTTATAGTGGTTCGGCTTTCTTAGTCTACATCCACTCTTCCCAAAGTCCTGCCTTGAGAGTCACTCCACTATTTTATCTTTTTCAACAGGCAAGATTCAAAGCCTTTACAATCTCAGCAAGCTTCCCAGGTGCTTGAAACCTTTACAACGTCTTTGCGTCCCACAAAAAACCACAAGTTTCACTAGGTGCTTGAAAACCTTGAAGGAACGGAAGCGTGAAAAACACAAGTTTATACCATTGAATTCAAAAATTTTCACCTAGGGTCACATGCACCATGCAAGATTTATTTTTATCTATTTGATTTCAATGATAAACAACATATTAAAACTCTTTTAATATGTTTTTAGATCTGTATTTGCCATTTAAGATTTTAAAATTAATCAGATTAATTTTAGAACCCTAGATTAAATCAAGAACGATTACACTAACCTCTTGATGCACTGCAGCGTGTCTGCGCCTTTGAGATTCGTCTTCAGGACACCAGATGTTGTCCCTCTAGCTTGTCCACACCAAGAACACCTATGGCAGCCCTTGAACAGCTTCTAAAGCCTTTTCTATTAATTAGAAATTCAAGTTCTGCCTTTTAAGAGATTAGAGATGTAAACAGGACACTAGAAACAATTTCTAGCGTTCTTAATTCAAGAGATTGATGGCTAATCTCTTTGAATTGATGAGAGATGAAGAAGAATAGAGGGAGGGCTGCAAAATGGCGTGACCAAGGAGTGTGGCTGCTGGTTGTATTTTATTTTCTCATAACAACACTTAAATAGCTAGGTTAACACATTAAACCCTTGCCACATGTCACCCTTTGATTAGCTCTAGGTTTAAGTGACCCAATCACATTGTGCCAAGTGTCAAACCTATATTTAATCTTGATTTTAATCATCTTACATGATTAAAAAAAAACATTTGGCAAGCTTATGTGTTATCCCATGTGTCACCATCTCATGGTGCCACGTGTCACACTGTGAAATGACCAAAATGCCCCTGTGTCTTTATTTTGAGTTCTTAACCCAAAATAATTATTTTCTTCTTCTAATTAATTTATATCAAATATAAATTAATTAATTAATCTCTATTAATTAATTTCTCATTAATTAAATTCATATTTAAACACTTTAAATATAAATTTAACTTATATTATACATCCAATAATCTAGATTTGGTTTCAAGTCATGCTAGGGACTTTGCAAACTAATTGCAAACCAAACATATTTAATTAATCAATTAAACTCTTTAATTAATTAACTAAATCATATTTAATTAGGTGATAACTTGTGTATGTGTGTGACTTACTAGGCTCATCACTAATTGGCAATGAGACATGATATCAACTCTTAATATCATCAGAACTCTTTCTTACCATAAATGATTTCTCTAAATCATTTTATGAACCTCATAGACCATGGTTAACACCTAGCATAGCATGCCATGGCCACCCAATTAGTAATAAGGTTTACCTTAAATGAACCTATAATCATATATTACCATGCACTAGAATCTCTCTTACAAAATCCCAACTCAAGTGGAGTCATGGTTTATGTCAAACTCCATTTGCTATGAATATTATGTTCTCTTTTAATTCCAGTTCTTGATTAAAAAGATTTTCTCATCAGAAACTCTTTTCTGAATAAATCTATCTGTCCTAGCCAGGAACTTGAAACATCAAGAATAATTAAATGAACATAGGATTTTATCTCTATTTACTTAGAGGAACAGATTCCATCTTGATCAACACCTACCTCCATATATAACTAGTAAGAGCCAACACATGCCCATATACCCATACACAGTACAAGTATGAAAGCAGTATCAAACTCAAACTACCTATATACAAGATAACTGTGCTATCTCAGGTCTAAAGATTATATGCACTGATATGATTTATGACAAAACATTGACAAGAGTAAACTCCATGTGCTTGTCATAAGTGTCACTGGTTCGGCCTACTTATCATTTATAAGTGCCTATCATGTTTGTTATATGGCATGAGACTCACCATTCCATCTTATTTATATCTCATATAAATAACTTGGGAACAAACATGAATACAATCTTTGTGGATAAGTCATGTCCTTATTATGAAGTATCCTCGATTGTGAACCTATTTATGATATTTTGTACTAGAAATATTGTCACTCATATTCTTAACAACTTAAGAATAATATTTCTAACAAAATATCAATGGACCTTTTCTATTACACATAAATATCTTATGTAAACGGAAAAGTGGAAATGCCTTTTATTAATAAAATATGTACAAGATACATACTAAATGATATGTTCTAGGGCATACTACTAACAATCTCCCACTAGCACTAGAGCCATTCATTACAATACCTTAGACCCATCTTCTCAAGATGTCAGTCTAACTGAGCTTGTTACAAAGGCCTAGTGAATGGATCAGCTGGTTTTTCAGCTAATGTTATTTTTTCTGCATGGCTATATCGCCTTGCCCAACTATATCTCTGATAATGTGGTAGTGCCTTTCTATGTGTTTGGATTTCTGGTGAGACCTTGGTTCCTTAGCCTGTATGACTGCTCCATTATTGTCACAGTGTAGTGAAACTACTGACTCAATGGAAGGAACTACTGTAAGTTCTGTCACGAACTTCTTTATCCAAACAGCTTCCTTTGCAGCATCTGATGCAGCAATATACTCAGCCTCTGTAGTGGAATCTGCAGTCGTGCTCTGTTTGGAACTCTTCCAACTGACTGCACTCCATTACAAATGAACACATATCCAGAGGTAGACTTTCTACCATTGATATCTGATTGGAAATCAGAATCATTATAACCATCCAATTGCAAGTCTCCACCTCCATAAATCAAGAATAAATCCTTAGTTCTTCTCAAGTACTTAAGAATATTCTTGTGACTATCGATGTTCCAAACTGGATTGGATTGATACCTGCTAGTGAAACTAACAGCATATGCGATATTCGGCCTAGTACACAACATTGCATACATTAAACTTCCAATAGCCGAAGCATATGGAATCCTGGCCATCTTATCTCTTTCTTCAGGTGTCTTTGGAGACATCTCTTTAGAAAGATGGATACCATGTCTCACTGGTAACAATCCTCTCTTGGAATCAAGCATGTTAAACCTCTTTAACACCTTTTCCAAGTATAGACTTTGGGATAAACCAATTATTCTTTTCGCTCTATCTCTATAGATGCGAATCCCAAGAATATAGGTTGCCTCCCCTAAGTCTTTCATGGAGAATGTATTTGACAACCATACCTTTATAGTCGTCAACATACCTGTGTCATTACCCATCAATAGTATGTCATCCACATATAAGACAAGGAAAGTGATAGCACTGTCACTAACCTTCTTATATACACATGTCTCATCCTCATTTTTGATAAAACCAAAGAATTTAATGGCTTCATCAAAACGAATGTTCCAACTCCTCGAAGCTTGTTTCAACCCATAAATGGATCGCTTTAGCTTGCATACCTTGGAACCATCTTGGGATTCAAATCCCTTAGGTTGTTCCATGAAAATGTTTTCTTCAATGTATCCATTGAGAAAAGCTGTTTTGACATCCATCTGCCAAATCTCATTATCATAGTATGCACTATTGCTAATAAAATCCTAATTGATTTAAGCATGGCAACAAAGTAGAAAGTCTCCTCATAGTCGATTCCTTGCCTTTGGCGAAACCCTTTCGCTACTAGCCTTGCCTTATAGGTCTCTACCTTTCCATCAGAACCAATTTTCTTCTTGAAAACCCATTTGTTCCCTATAGGTATAATACCTTCAGGTGGGTCAACAAGATCCCAAACTTGATTCTTATACATGGAATCAATCTCGGATTTCATAGCATCAATCCATTTTGAAGAGTCTATATCTGATATAGCTTCTTCATAGGTAAGTGGATCATCTCCATGATCTACTTCTTCATGAGTAGACAACTCTTGTTCTTCTTCATGAAGAAAACCATATCTCACTGGTGGGTGAGATACCCTGGTTGTTCTACGAGGAATAGCTGTAGATGTTTCATCAATGGGTATTGGTTGACTAGATGGATCTATATCCATCTGATCTGTTGGTTGGTCAAAATTCTCCAATTCTAACTCTATTTGTCTTCCTTTGCCTCCTTCTTGAACAAACTGTTGTTCAAGAAATGTAGCATCTCTACTTATCATAACCTTTTGTGAAGTAGGCAAATAAAAATAATATCCAAAACTATCTTTTGGATATCCAACAAATCGATCTTTTTCTGATCTGGTCTCCAATTTATCAGTGTTCAGCTTTTTGATATAAGCTGGACAACCCCAAATCTTAACATGCTTAAGACTTGGCTTTCTTCCATGCCATATCTCATAAGGTGTGGAAGAAACTGATTTTGATGGAATCCTATTCAGAATATACAAAGCTGATTCTAGTGCAAATCCCCAAAAGAAGATTGGCATATCAGTATAGCTCATCATACTACGTACCATATCCAATAGGGTATGATTTCTCCTTTCAGATACACCATTAAGTCGTATGGCGTTCTGGAGGAGTCACCGAGAAACAATGCCATGCTCTCTCAAGTATTCATCAAATTCGAGACTCAAATATTCACCGCATGATCCGATCGAAGAGCTTTAATATTCTTTCTGTTTGATTTTCTACTTCAGATTTAAATTCTTTGAACTTTTCAAAAGATTCATGTTTGTATTTCATCAAATACAAATACCCAAACCTTGATTTATCATCAGTAAAGGTAATAAAATAATGAAAACCCCCTCTAGCCATTTCCTTAAATGGACCACATACATCACTATGTATTAGCTCCAAAATATTTTTAGCTCTTAGCCCTTGTCCAACAAAGGGTGATCTAGTCATTTTGCCCTGAAGGCAAGATTCACAAGTTGGAGTAGGCTCAGCGCCCAATGAGGATAGAATCCCCATTTTCTCCAGTTTTGCAATCCTATCTTCTGCAACATGAAATAACCTTAAGTGCCAAATATATTTTGAACTTGAGTTGGTTTTCACCATGGCATTGCATTAATTTAGATTGCTATACTCTGGGCAGTGGAAACACTTTCTTACTGGCAATGGAAACAATTTCCTGTTGGCAATGGAAACACTTTCTTACTGGCAATGGAAATACTTTCCTTTGCCTTTGTCAGCTTTGGTCTTTGTTTTTTGTTTAGCTATTTTCTTAGAAGGACCAGGAATCTGAGATTTCTTTTTCTTATTGACCTTCTTCTTGTTGGACTTTCCAGTAGAAGAAGATACAATCAAAGCTACCTCTTTTCCTTTATTGCCTGGCATATTCTTTTGAGCAATAACCAGCATGTTGAGTAAAACCAGCTAAGGTGCATTCCTATTTAGTCAAATGGAAATTTGTCACAAAATTTCCAAAAGACTCAGGAAGGGACTGAAGGATCAAATCCGTCTGTAGTTGGAAATCCATGTTGAAGTCAAGATGTTCCAACTGCTCAATCAGCCGAATCATCTTGTGGACATGATCCTCAACATTCTGTCCCTCAGACATCCTCATACGGAATAACTGTCTATATATCTCATACCTAGCATTCCTGCTGTGCTCACCATACAACTCTTGTAGGTGAAGGAGGATCTCACTCACACTCTGCATGTTCTCATGTTGCTTCTGTAACTCATTACTCATGGAAGCAAGCATGTAACACTTAGCTCTCATATCATGCTCCTTCCACTTGTCCAAAGTATCATGTTCCTCTTGTGTGGCCTCTGGAGGTAAGGGACCAGGAACATTTGAATCTAGAACATATCCTATATGTTCAACGTTCAAGACAAGCTTCAAGTTTCTTAGCCAATCAGACAGATTTGGTCCTGTCAACCTATTGTGATCAAGTATGCTTGCAAGGATATTGGATGGTGGTGGTTGTTTTGTGCTCATTTTTATCAGAAAATTAACTGCAGAAAATAACCAGATTAATTAGTAAATGTATCATGTAATTAACCAAAATGATTATGGTCTTTTAATCAAATTGGTCCTCCCACTAACTTAGCGAATCCTACACTTCCAAAGTAGGAAACGGAAATCCTAGTTGGATGGATTTCTAGTGGGTGATTGAATTCTTATAATTCTATTGATCATCCTCAGGTACATCCATTATTGGAATTACAATAAACTATAAGTGAGCAACTCCTTGCCCATCACATCTCATGTGAGGTTCAATCCTTTACCTAGCCCCTAATGCTCAAAATCTCAGGTACATCCATTATTGACTTATCTTGCATTAGTCAAGTTGATCCCATTGAGCCAGTAATTATACAAATAATTTTAATGTCCTCAGGTACATCCAATATTGGCCACCAAACCATTTACATATTTACAACATCTCATGCTTAACAATTATTCTTAAGAAAATCTCTTAAATTAATTGCATCTCATGCAACTATTTAAAATTTCTTAAAATAATTGCCCCAATGGAGGGCCTATGTTATAATTACTTTAATTATAGCATTTCCAACTTAATCATTTTTTTGGAAGATTTTATGGTCGTTCTAATTACTATTAAGGTCTCACTTTGCACATTATCCATTTAGCATGCATATATCATATAATTGCATACATTCCCATACATCTCATGCATTCATGGATAAGCAGTAAATATGGTATGATCATGGACTTTCTAAGGGATTCAATTCTGAGCCACCAAGAATTGAATCAGGGCATTCCTAGGTGCATTTCATTCATTCATTTTACAAGAATTGCTGAAGGAGTACATAATCAACACTTGATCTTGAATTCCTCCCACTGGTCCCACCAATGCTCTTGACCTCCTTGAACTTCTTGCAATCCAATATTACATAGTAATCCTTGGCATACTAAGGTGAATTTACAAGAACTTAAATAAATGAAATTACAACCCAAAAATTATTACAAACTTAATAATACATGCCCAAAATAAATTAATTAATTTACAATCCCAAAGAAACATAAAAGAAATAAATCCAATCACATTGGTTTTTTATAGTCCATAATCATCCATCATGCATATCACTATTTAACAATTAAATAAAACATACATACTTAAATTAAATTGAATATCTCATATTCAACTTAAAAATCCAGATTTGAATATGATTCAAATAAATTTAAAAATTCAGATTTGAATCTCATTCAAACAAATTTAAAAATTCAGATTTGAATCACATTCAAACAACTTTAAAAATTCAGATTTGAATCACATTCAAACATTTTTTAAAAAAATCAGATCTGAATATTATTCAATCAACTTTAAAAAATCAGATTTAAATATGATTCAAACAACTTTAAAAATTCAGATTTGAATCACATTCAAACAACTTTTAAAATTCAGATTTGAATCACATTCAAACAATTTTTAAAATTCTGATTTGAATCATAATTTAATTGTGTGATAAAAACTACTAATTAAACACTTTAATTAGTCAAAGAATAGGCCTTAGATCATACAACAATTGCAGAATTAAAAGCCAAACCTTAAACCACCCATGGAAGCCAAACCATGCGCACTATTGATGGTGTTTTTTCAAGTATGCCGCCACCTTGCTTTGCAACCAGCAATGAACTTTTGATCTCATGATCAAACACACAATTAAATCATATAATCAACAATCTAAATGGCAAATATAGTGGCTCTGATACCAATTGAAGGAACGGAAGCGTGAAAAACACAAATTTATACCATTGAATTCAAAATTTTTCACCTAGGGTCACATGCACCATGTAAGATTTATTTTTATCTATTTGATTTCAATGATAAACAACATATTAAAACTCTTTTAATATGTTTTTAGATCTGTATTTGCCATTTAAGATTTTAAAATTAATCAGATTAATTTTAGAACCCTAGATTAAATCAAGAACGATTACACTAACCTCTTGATGCACTGCAGCGTGTCTGCGCCTTTGAGATTCGTCTTCAGGACACCAGATGTTGTCCCTCTAGCTTGTCCACACCAAGAACACCTATGGCAGCCCTTGAACAGCTTCTAAAGCCTTTTCTATTAATTAGAAATTCAAGTTCTGCCTTTTAAGAGATTAGAGATGTAAACAGGACACTAGAAACAATTTCTAGCGTTCTTAATTCAAGAGATTGATGGCTAATCTCTTTGAATTGATGAGAGATGAAGAAGAATAGAGGGAGGGCTGCAAAATGGCGTGACCAAGGAGTGTGGATGCTGGTTGTATTTTATTTTCTCATAACAACACTTAAATAGCTAGGTTAACACATTAAACCCTTACCACATGTCACCCTTTGATTAGCTCTAGGTTTAAGTGACCCAATCACATTGTGCCAAGTGTCAAACCTATATTTAATCTTGATTTTAATCATCTTACATGATTAAAAAAAAACATTTGGCAAGCTTATGTGTTATCCCATGTGTCACCATTTCATGGTGTCACGTGTCACACTGTGAAATGACCAAAATGCCCCTGTGTCTTTATTTTGAGTTCTTAACCCAAAATAATTATTTTCTTCTTCTAATTAATTTATATCAAATATAAATTAATTAATTAATCTCTATTAATTAATTTCTCATTAATTAAATTCATATTTAAACACTTTAAATATAAATTTAACTTATATTATACATCCAATAATCTAGATTTGGTTTCAAGTCATGCTAGGGACTTTGCAAACTAATTGCAAATCAAACATATTTAATTAATCAATTAAACTCTTTAATTAATTAATTAAATCATATTTAATTAGGTGATAACTTGTGTATGTGTGTGACTTACTAGACTCATCACTAATTGGCAATGAGACATGGTATCAACTCTTAATATCATCAGAACTCTTTCTTACCATAAATGATTTCTCTAAATCATTTTATGAACCTCATAGACCATGGTTAACACCTAGCATAGCATGTCATGGCCACCCAATTAGTAATAAGGTTTACCTTAAATGAACCTATAATCATATGTTACCATGCACTAGAATCTCTCTGTTACAAAATCCCAACTCAAGCTGGAGTCATGGTTTATGTCAAACTCCATTTGCTATGAATATTATGTTCTGTTTTAATTCCAGTTCTTGATTAAAAAGATTTTCTCATCAGAAACTCTTTTCTGAATAAATCTATCTGTCCTGGCCAGGAACTTGAAACATCAAGAACAATTAAATGAACATAGGATTTTATCTCTATTTACTTAGAGGAACAGATTCCATCTTGATCAACACCTACCTCCATATATAATTAGTAAGAGCCAACACATGCCCATATACCCATACATAGTACAAGTATGAAAGCAGTATCAAACTCAAACTACCTATATACAAGATAACTGTGCTATCTCAGGTCTAAAGATTATATGCACTGATATGATTTATGACAAAACATTGACAAGAGTAAACTACATGTGCTTGTCATAAGTGTCACTGGTTCGGCCTACTTATTATTTATAAGTGCCTATCATGTTTGTTATATGGCTTGAGACTCACCATTCCATCTTATTTATATCTCATATAAATAACTTGGGAACAAACATGAATACAATCTTTGTGGATAAGTCATGTCCTTATTATGAAGTATCCTCGATTGTGAACCTATTTATGATATTTTGTACTAGAAATATTGTCACTCATATTCTTAACAACTTAAGAATAATATTTCTAACAAAATATCAATGGACCTTTTCTATTACACATAAATATCTTATGTAAACGGAAAAGTGGAAATGCCTTTTATTAATAAAATATGTATAAGATACATACTAAATGATATGCTCTAGGGCATACTACTAACAAACCTTTCACAAGTGCGTCCTCATACTTACACAACCTTAAATAGGTTTTGGTATAGATGAAATCACTCTCAACAACTCTCAGATACGAAAATAAATGCTAAAAGATTGAGAGAGAAGATATGCCATAAAAGCTCAAGAGTATTTAAATGAAAGCTTTAAAAAAAGCACAATAAATTCTCAGTAAATAAGAGCACTTTCATTAGGTAAAATTTTAGTAAGTGATGCCTTTTTTAAGTGCTTTTCATTGCTCAAAACGTCTGCTAAAGAGTGTGTCTAACAATTCTTTAATTTTCAAAAAAACTAGCCATTACTTCATTAAAAGTATTACAGCAAAGTTGTGTCTGATCAAAGCATAAAAATAGTTAACTAAAATTTTCACAGGTTAACTAGTTTCGTAAGATAGAAAATTTAGCCAACAAAACCAGTTAACTAATTTTCACTACTATTTGACTTAAATTTTGAAAATTTGAGTTTTTGAAGAAAAGTTGTAAAAATTATTTTGACCATTCAAAAACCTTAGGAATGATGTAAGAACACTTTCCAAACACTTGAATCTAAAAACAAAGTTGATTTTAGGTCTTAAGTGACATAATCTCTCCAATCTTGTACAATAGACCTAAGAACTTAATTTCTATTCTATTTCTTCATAGACTTTCGTTCGTCTTGTGTTATACAAGATAATAATCTCCTTTTAGATTAGCCATTTCAATAGAATAATTCTTCCATCAAGTTTTTGCATGTCATGACCTATAAGATCACTTCAAATAATATGCACAAAGGGTTAAAGTATATTTCATTAAGTTTTACTATCATCAAAACTAAGCTCATTGTAGCTTATGGGGCCTACATTAGTTCTAATGTCCAATTATTTTTAATCACTGCTAAATTTTAGCCTATAAATATTCTCATCATTTCAAAATCATCCACATAAAAATTATAACTAATATCCATGCACCGATATAACATAAAGACAACATTTAAGATATCCATTACAAAAATTGTCCTATTATCCCAATAATAATAATAATAATAATAAATGGGTTCGGAGTTTACCGACATGAACTCTAGTTTTGTAGATGGAATTGATGTGTTCCAAAATGTAGGAAAGGACATTGTTTTTGCAATGATCATTTCAATTTTTCAGGCATTAGTGGGACCCACGTGTCTTATTATTTTTCACTGTCCAATCGCTGATAGAATTTTTCTGATTCAAAAGGTATCTCCCAAATGCCTAAGAACCGTCAGTCATGGATGTGAATGTTCTGAGATTCCTCATCATTCACTGGAAATTAGTTGGTTTATTCTTTACCATTCATGGGATATTTCTATTTTTTTGGTATTAGAAACATGTAATGCCAATGTTAAATGAAAGCTTTTGAGGTGAGGAAGAAGATGAGGCGATGGCCAATCATTGATATTCTTTGTCATTTAGTCGGAATTGCAATAGCAAGGCATTGGCTTCTTTACATCAATTCTCTCTCCTCTAGTAGAATTAGGCCATAAGGCCAATGACAAAACAATATCCAGGAAGAGACAAATCCAACTTCATCAGTGTCATGTTATTCCAATGTCGAATGAAGCTATAATGGCTGTTTGAAGTTGCCATTTGCTTAAGCGTTACCGCTCTCCACTCTGCTCGATCTACCACTGCTATGCTTGTTGCATTTGACTGGTTGGCTAGCAAGCCGACGAACGATGGTGGTGGTTTGGGGAAGCAATCACAAAGTGGGAGAGAGGGTTTCCCTCTTATCCACATCCTTGCTCCTTCCCCATTTTCTCCCTAACTCTTTTATTTATTTATTTTTAATGCCGATTGTGGAGAGGGATTGAAATTCACGCAATAAATAAAAACTCACAAAATTTTTTCACCAGAATTTGATATTCAAGGATACTGGAAAAAAAAAAAAAAACATATTACGATTTATGGATTTTCACATTTTAAAGTTTATTAGTTAATATTATTTTTCCTTTTTAAAATATTGACAAATAGCATGCAAAAGTTAACATATATATGATATATTAAAAAAAATTACTTTAATAGTTTATAAAATTAAAAAAATACGGCTTGCCTTTGCACACCCCCCCCTCTCCCCCAAAAAATTATTTTCCTTGCCCCTAAGGCCCCTCCCTCTCCCCCAAAAAATTATTTTCCGTGCCCCTAAGGCCGATTGTGGTTGTAGGTTTAGGGGACCAGAACCAAATCGAAGAATCCTATTTCAATTTTGATTTGGTTTAATTTTGATCAAATTTAATGATTAAATTAAAAAAAAAAGAAGAAAATTTTGAAATCGAACCAATCAATTCTAATCTAGATCAAATCTGATTTCGATCAATCCGAATTTGATTGGATTCAATCTGATTTTAGTTTCTCTTTAGGCTACATTTATTTCACGAAAAATATTTTTATTTTTTGCATTTTCTAGTGTTTTTGGCACTTGAAAATATTGGTCAACGAAAATTATTTTTTTGATCAAATGAAAAATTAGATCATTTTTAAAGAAAATAACTTCTATTTTTTCAAAAGAGGAAATTGTTTTTCATTTAAATTTTAATAATCTTATAAAAATATAAATACACTTATATATATATATATATATATAAATTATTTCCATTAAATAAACAGATACTTAAACATATAATTTCATTCTAAAATGGAATTATGGCAATGCCTACTCGCCCAGCATTAATATGAAAATATGTCTGCAAATCTGCGCGTTGCCATTGCTCAAAATCTCATTAAAAGAAAAAAAAAAAAAAACTCGTTAATTATTCATTAGGACCAGAAATGGGCACGACCCAATTTCGGGTTGGAACTAGATCGACGGTTTTGGTTAGAATGGTTGGGGACCTATGATTAAACTGAATGTACCCCTTAATTCCAATTTTGGTTTTAATTCTTTTTTAAATTCGGGGTGATTTAATTCGTTATGATTTGATTAAATTTGACCGTCAATTTTTTTTAAATTAAAATTATGTTTCAGCTCAAAATCAAATCTAAGTGATTAAAATCAAATCTGATTTGATTCAAGACAATTTTAATCAAATTTGAATTTGGTTGATTCTATTCTGATTCTTGTTTGATTTTGATTTGTTTAATATCGATTTGAATCGACTTAGGGGATGTATAATGAAGACTATCATAAAATATGGGTGATTACTATAAAACAGGAACAAATATTGAGGATCGAGTTAATACATGATATAAATAAGAGTATATAGTTCCTCTTCAGTTTGAAATTTACCTAAATAATCAGAATGCAACCGAAATTTTGATACAGTTCCGGTTTCATTCTTCATTATTTTAGTTCTTATTCAATAAGATTTTTAGTTTTTTGATTCTGATTTGATTCAGTATAATTCGATTTTCGATTCTTGAAATAATTTCATATAATTATTTCTTTTAAAAAGTCAAATTTAAATTAATATTTAAATTTTAAATTGAGTTATTAATATATCTTTTAACTATGTCCAAATTATATAACCATTCACTGTAAAGTACATATATAATATAATAATAAAAATATATCATATAATAAATATATGTTAATTATTTATTATTTATATAATATTTAACTATAAAATATCAACATAATTATGAATTAATATATATATTAAAAGTATATAATACACTAAAAATATAAGAAAACACATGTATAAATTTGATTCTTGATTTAATTCTGATTTAGTATGATTTCAATTTGATTTCAGTATAATTTCAAATCGATTTCTAATAAAGAATTAGAATTGAATTAAAGTATCAAAATAACTTCAATACGGTTGTTATATTCAATTTAAGACCCCAAAATCCTAGCCCTAAACACAAATGATAAAGTGTGTTATAAAATTATCAAATATATCAACTTGTGATTTCATATGATTATTGGTGTATCAAAAGTGAATAAATATAATTTCTGACATCAAACTAAATACTCAATCTTGACTCTTTATTTTCGTGTTGCATTTAGTAGTGTCTAAAATTATTACTTCTTAGCCGTGTTAGCTAATAGTCGCACACGCTTCTATAGGGCCCTCCGTCTCATTTCCAGATTTTCAGATTAGAAATGATAACAGGTCAGATTTTTATAGGTACTCGATCTGATCGAATTCTAGTAGAACAGATTGAGATAGTTTATAATCAAATTTTAAATGAGTTTAAATTTGAAATTTAATATCCGAACAGGTTCAGGTTAATTTTTGGGTTTTATAAATTAAGTATCTATTATACAAATTCATTTATATGAATGTTTAATTAAATATAAAATATATATTTTTTATAATAATATTTATAAATTTATATATATTTAAAATTTAAACAATTAAAAATAAAATTTAATAAAATTTAAAAAAATTTAAATTTTAAAAATATTAATTAAATTCATGAATAATGTAATTTTGACGAAGTTGCAGATTGGCATTGTTTGATTATTTCCAATTTTCCATTTTGATGGTGACAGCTGTATCACGTAAAAGGCCCAGCCAAAAAGCGCCGATACGCTTTCTTTATTAAACCAAACGCTGGATTCACGCAATTACACCTCGCTTACCTTCATTTTCTCCAACTCGGGATCTACCGGATGTCAGTCGGATTAGCTCGTAGATTTTCAGGTGAGGGTTTTTGAACGGGATTTCAAGATTTTCTTCTGTTTTTGTTATGTTGATGATAAATTTAGATGTGGCTTTTCTTTCTATCGATATTAGCTATTTGAACTCCATGAATTTTGGTCATTAGAGTAAATGATCTGGAAACCTAGTATGAGAATCATAATTTCATTAACTTTATTGATCTTGAACTTTGAATAACCCGTTTCGTTGTTGGATAATTAATATCTATTTAACAAGATTTGTTTTTCTTCATGCCTTGTTTTTTTCCAGGTGATTTTTAGCCCTTTTGCATTTTTGTATCTGTAAATTTGTTCATGTAAAGTAATATTTTGATATGTTGATCTTAGCCTAGCTGTTTACTACTTGCAGGTTGATGTTTGCTTAAGATTCATTTGGTAAAACATCACAAGCTAGGTAGTTACCCTTTAATGGTAAGCTTTATCAGGTGTGTGTTCAAAATTTTCAGAATGGAGGTAGCTGCTGCTAGTTAAAAATAAAGTATGTGTGACCATCACTCTTAGTTGGCTGAGAATGTGAATTTAGAGGTAATTTTTTAATCAATTTCCATGGGAGAGCCACCTTACAGTTCTGGTTTAAGTGGGAATTCTGAAGCAACATCTGTTGCTGCTAGGAAAAAGGTTTATAAGAGAAATTTAGGTACTTCTGATCCTAAACCATTTCCACAGAGTGCTTATAAACTCATAGCTTCACTGGGCTATAGTAAAAATGGCGGAGGTGCAGTTGGTCATGCAGCAATTTTTGTACTTAAAGTTGCTGCCTTAGAGACAGTACGAAGAGTTTCCAGGTCCAAGTGTCCCCCTCTATGGCGTGGTCTTCAGGCTTTGCAAGTTCTTTGCTATCCACCTTTTAAGTGGATTCAGAGATGGGGTCCCTTGAACAGTTTGGTCAAAGGCATGCAGGTCTGAAATTGCTTTTATCATAACTAATGTCATTTGCTGTACATATATTTCTGGCAAAATAATTTAAAATTATTTCTCCTTGTTTCTCTAGATGTTCTCAAGGCCTTTATTACTCTTATCAGTTGCAACAGCATTCTCTGAACAATCAGACAGCGATATTGAAACCTCAAATGATGTCAGTGATTCTCAAGCCCATTCAGAAATACAGTCTGAGTCATCCCTTGTGCATTCTTCTCTCGATACAAGGTATACAACTAATGAACTTCTCAGTTTTGACATTTTTTTTTTCTTTTCCCATGTGTTAATCCAAACCATGAAAAGTGAAATTGCTAGTTAAGGACAAATTCTCTTCAATCTTGCTTAAGAATCCTGTATTCATATATGTATGCTAACTTGAGAAATGGAACAGCAGAACTGATCTAATGCCATTGCCACCTCATCCCAATGGGTGAATAAGTTAATTTAAATGACGAGGTATGCAACAACTTAATGGCTAATGATTGGATGTTAGCTTTCCGTTTGAAAGTAAATTCTATTATTTTACGCCTTATGTCTGATTCAAAACCTTTAAGTTAAATGTTAGTTTGATTGGATTATTGATGATATGAATAGATATTTTCTATGGTTTGGTTATAGATGGAAGGTGATGCCTAACCCAGTCTATATTGGGTTTATTTGGGTCAATTGATGTCTTGAGGCTGCATATTATGAGCCATATATTTTGTCAATAACCTTTACTGGAGTTGACAAGACACATGAATGGATACTGGGCATGTGTTTGACATGCATTCTAGCTGGATGTTCCCCCAAACTCTACATTGCTGACTTCATATAAAATTATAATTCCTTAATGACGTGCCATATTACCCTTGGGATACTTCCATTTGAAGAGTAATTATCTTCAATTGAAATAACTTTTTTTTGGCTCTGTAAAATTTTAATGGGAGGAAAATATGCTGACATTTCTATGCATTTAATGCCTGGAGAATGTCTCTTCCAGTCAATTTCTTCCAATATTCTTGGGAGCATCCATGGAGATATTTCCTTGCTGGGAGGACTTAAGAAAGCAACCAGCTTCGGAACCAGCATTTTAGGTTAATCCAATGTTTCAAGAATTCAGGTTGTGACCTTAGACAGGGATGATCACCTATTTTTCTTCTATTAGAAGTATAATTTTCTTGTTAAGCAAAGCTCCAGATCAAGAAAAATAACTGGTTTAAGTAAGCATCTATGATGCAGTGTGAATCTTAAATAGAAACACACTCCATACACAAGTGTGAAAATAGATAGAATACTCGCGGTTTTATTAATCGAAATCTAAACTGAAATATACAGCTATTATGTGTATTTATAGAGTTCTTGGACTCTTAAACCTAATAGGAATATAAAACTATTAATTAGGAAGTTTAGATAAACCTAAATGCAATAGGAAGATATAAAATAGGAATTAATCTAATCCTAGATAGAATAGGAAAACTAAAAACAAATCCTAACTGAAATAGTAAAGCAAAATAACTCATTTGGCAACTAAAAAACACTCCCAAAACCAGTAGAAACTCTCTCAAAACAAGTAGGATTATGTTAGGATTGTTAGGAGCACACTTGGAGATGTATTGGGCTGCTGAAACTCAGTTTCCCTTATTGTCCAGAGAGAAATACGAATTTCTGTTATTTCTCATGCTTTTACTTCCTTTGCCTGTTCTATTACTATTTGGAATCCAAGCCCCATGCCATACTCCCTCCTTGAAAAAAACTCGTTCTCGAGTTAGAATTCTTCCACATCATTCTCTCCCACTTGGAATAAATCATTACTCAAATTTTGAAGTGAAAAAAGAATGAAAACTTTCATTGGAGAAGCATACCATATTGCTTTCTTGGTCGATATAGTCAATTTGGAATGAACAAAATTGAATTAGTTAACTTCACTTTCGTCTTTGTATCCACCAAAACACCTAAACAAATAAAATCAATAAAAATTAAGGAGTTAGATAAGTTTTCAGTCTCCATCATATCCATGACTTGTTTTTCTCCAACTTCCAATGTTGTTTTCATAAATGGTTTTTCCTCAACTTCCAATGGAATCTCCAAAACAGGATATTTTCCATTCCTTAGGAGACATTTCTCAAGTTTTTCATCTTCAATCATAGCAAAAGGAAACTTGATCAAAGCTTCTAGTTTCAATCCTTTGACATTAGTCTCCTCAACTTCAAGTTGAGTTTCATATTCAAGTTGCTCTTGCCTTTCCTCCCTTTCCACTAATAGATGATTGGGTTTGGTGTCCTTGCACTTGGCTATAAATCCAAATTAGGCTTGAGTTATGGTTGGAAAAACCCTCTCATCATATCCATATGCATGTCATCCCCTATAGTTACTACTCCATTGATGCCTTTTGTATGTTATCCTCTTTCAAATCTTCTTTGTAAACATATTGTTATTTGTTGGCATACAAGAATTGGTTGATACACTCATCTTCTTCTATCTTTGTTGCATGCATAGTTATTAAAGAGCTTCAGGTTCTAGGCTTACTAGGCTCTAATCCTAACGCCTCTACAGGAGAAAGATTAGTGACATTAACCAGGCCCTCACCTTATGCGCCTAGGCATGCACCTTGTTCCAGACGCAAGGCTCTAGAAGGCGTGCTAATAGGGATATGCAATGGAGTATTCTAGAAGAGAAGGTTAACAGAAGGAATAGAGGGAATTGTGAAGGTAAGAAACATGCAGGGGTACCAACTGGTGTAACAGAATCATGAGACATGTGCAAATAGAAGTAGGGGAGAGTCTATAAATAAATAAGAGAAGAAAGAAGAGGGGCATCCAGAAATCATTTGGTTATTTGACAGTTGTGAGATGGGGACTAGCTTTGCTAGTACGGGAATTGTTCCTGGGGTTTGCTTGGCAACCATTTTTATGTTCTTATTTCTTTGTTCTTGTATTTCAATCACTGTTTGGAAATTTGAGAATAGGGCGAGATACATGTGTGTAGGCATTCTACCATTTTCAATTTAATACAAAATCTCAACAGTTTCTCCACAATCCATTATTTTGCAATCCATTGTTCCTAACTCTATCAATTGGTCCGACCTGCTAGATCCAAAAATCAAACTAGAAAATCACATAGCAAAGATAGAGAGGAATGAGGCAATGGAAAGGTTAACCGTGGGGGACAAGATTTTACAGCAATTAGATAGGATTGAAGGGCTAGTAAGGCAGCTCATAGCCATGGAAGGCAGGGGTACCCAACTCATTCCAACAGCCATGACTCATCCATCGCTAATTCACAACTCAAAGCATATAAGATCGAGCATCCTAGTTTAAACAATGAAGAGTTAACTGAAATGGTACTAAACGAGCCCAAGTTGGCAGTTATCAATGTTGAGTTGTTGCAACAATTTGATGAAGCTAACAGCTACAAATCCGAGGAGAACCACATTGATGATGATAAAAGAGAATCACTGATAGAGACTGTTGAAGGATTCAATGTTTAATCAAAGCAGCAGCTAGAGTTCTCGGAGGAACACGACTTGTGTCATCCATGCTAGAACCGCGCGACTACCTAAGGGAACAGTCTCCATTACTCAACATCACAAAGACAAATTGCTCGATAAGATTCACCAAAGAGAAAGATCGAGATCTTTTGGAGGTAGAGTAGGCGAAAACCTTACATCCTCTGTTTGGGAAGTCTGTGGGGACCACGAAAGGTGGTGGTGATTTTCAAATAGACTCGCTGACCAAGTTTGAGGATCTATCTCCACAGCAACGCAGGTGTTTGAGATCATCGATGTTCACTATAAGGGCTATTTGATTGCTGGATTACACAATGATATAGGGGGACCATAACAATTACATGATATCACAAATGGTTATAACACGATGAACCTTGCCGGAAAAATTGACCAAGAC
Organism: Hevea brasiliensis; assembly: GCF_030052815.1. Lineage (NCBI taxonomy): Eukaryota > Viridiplantae > Streptophyta > Magnoliopsida > Malpighiales > Euphorbiaceae > Hevea > Hevea brasiliensis. The sequence goes on along the minus strand of NC_079493.1, from coordinate 5,364,412 downwards.
CTTCACAGTACAACAGAGGAGCGAGTTTTGCTGCATGTAGTGTTTGAGACATCTGTGAAGAAGGAGAATGAAGATTCTGGTTATAGACCGAAGGAAAAATTACAAGATGCTGGTCCAATTTTAACAATGGGCTCAAGTTTTGGAACCAAGCTGCATTACTCTAGTGTCGAGCCAATGTACACCAGCCCACTTCTATTTGATTTTGACAAGCCACCACCTGAACCTCCAGATTTAAGTTCAACAGAGTTGATAAATGTTGAAACAAAGCAATTATCTCCTTCAACGATGCAGGGATCCCTCTCCATGGAAGTATCGATTTCCAACAATTTGCAATGCATTCCACAAGGAGGAATTTCTCAACTCAAAATAGTGAAAGGGAGAGGATCGACTACAATCCAATTTACCAAGCCTCCTCCATTGGTAGCACATCTAATTACAAATTCTGGAATTGATAATTGGGGATTTCTCATTATTGTTCTAGCCAACGAAGGAAATATGCTGCCATTTATTCAACCATTTGTCTCAACTCTTGTGCAACAAGCTCGGTTTGCAGGTAATCGTATATTAAACCAAGAAGGTCAGATTCCTTCACTTATAAGTTCGGGAATTGGAAGTATAAAAGGAAATTTTCTTATAATTTGTGAATTAGTTTATGGTGAATTACACTTGTTGTATCGCTAGTTGAAATTGGGTTTGGTCTGCTCACTCTTAATCTTTATATGGATCATCATGTTGCTGTGGATGAATTTGATGCTTTTTCATCTGAAATACTATTATCATAGATACTTACCTCGCTACAATTACACTCTGGCTATTACCATATTTTCCAAACTTGCAATTATTCACAAATTCATTACTTGTTGAGGTGCCAAAGTCTCTATTCCACCTTGCCAACATTAAGCGTACACAATTGAGAATTTCATTTTGGATGCTTTTCCATGCAACTTTGATTGGGATGATAGTTATGAAAATTATAATGCAGTATATTGGTATTAAATCATTACTTGACTGGATAGAGATTGACATGACCTGGGTGCTCAGCTTGGAACCTAGCCTAGAGGAAGAATTTGAGATAGAGTTGGTAGCAGTAAAGCAAGCCAACGTAATTAAGATCTGATATTTTTTTTAGGGAATTTCTACCATTGATGGAGTTATGGGATAGTCCATTTCTTGCATTACTTCTTTTATGTTTGAAATCCAACCTTGAGGACAAGGCTAATTTTGAGAGGGTGGTATTGATAGGGATATGCAATGGAGTATTCTAGAAGAGAAGGCTAATAGAAGGAATAAAGGGAATTGCGAAGGTGAGAAACATGTAGAGGTGCCGGCTAGCGTAACAGAATCACGAGACATGTGCAAATAGAAGTTGAGGAGAGTCTATAAATAAAGAAGAGAAGAAAGAAGAGGGGCATCCAAAAATCACTTGGTTATTTGACAGCTGTGAGCTGGGGACTAGCTCTGCTAGTACGAGAATTGTTCTTGGGGGTTGCTTGGCAACCATTTTTAATCCTTATTTCTTTGTTCTTGTATTTCAATCACTGTTTGGAAATTTGAGAATAGGGTGAGATACATCTGTAAAGGCATTTTACCATTTTCAATTTAATACAAAATCTCAATAGTTTCCCCACGATCCATTATTTTGCAATTCCATTGTTCCTAACTCTATCACATGCCTTCTTTATTTTCACTATTAGTGAGCACTTCTATTGACAAAAAACACTATCACTCAACTGAAAATTTGTCGATCTAAAAATTTTTAAAATTAGTATCGCTGGTGATAACTAGTCACCAAAATCTTTTAAACTACTACACTCAGGATCACAAACCTCACATATTTCCATTTTCAACACTATCACTTATCTTTTTCAGAAAAAAAAAAAAAAAAAAAAAAGTTGCATCTATACCTTTTTCAAGATCTGTGCCAATCTAACTTGAGAACTAAATAATACTCCTATAGTTTTTAAAGATTAGGAAGATGATGAAGACATTGATTCTGAATATGAGTATTAAGAGGATGAAGGTGTAGAAGATTATGATGCTACTATTGATTAAAATTGAAGAGTAGTTATTTTATAATTGCTTGACTTTAGTTTTGAAACATTAAAAAACTAGTCAAGTTTTATTATATTAGTACTTGAATACTTATTAGTTATTTATTATTTTTAGTTTTATGTTATTTAAGTTTGATGGAATATTCACATTTATTTGACTTTGATTTTTTTTTTTTCCCTGTGCTTCACCTCGCTTAGGCGCCCGCTTGCACCTTGTGCCTTGCGCTGGATCTAGGACCGCTTGGCATCTTAGTGTGCCTTGAGCCTTTGATAATTATGGTTATGTGGATGTCTATAGAACTTATTTGGTTTATAGTCATCTTCCTCTCCTGGTCATACTCGTAGATATATTGCCTACATGTAGAAAAAGCTTTGTTGACAGGGTCACCATGAGCTAACTTTATCCTTGGCCTTCTATCATCGATTAATCATACTAATCCCTGTTTGTGTTGATTATCAAAGCATCAAAATGATCTACAATTTTTTCAAAGTGTCTCTCGATACGCTTAAATTTAAGATCCATCTGTTGCTTCAGACGTCGCTCCCATCGTTGCAACATTTCATCCCTATGGTAAATGGCTCTAGCTCCCCAATCACCATCGCGAGAATCAATGTAATCACCACCTCCATCAAGGTAAGCTAGCTCGATTGGGGTGATTTCTCTGCTTTGATACCACTTAACGCAACGTGAAGTTGAGATAGAAAGTTGAAATAGAAACATACTCCATACACAAGAGTGAAAATACTTTGCTAGATTTTTATTAATTGAAATATAAACTGAAATATACAGCTTTTATGGGTATTTATAGAGTTTTTGAACAAACCTAATGGGAATATAAAGCTATTCATTAGGAAGTTTAGATAAACCTAAATACTATAGGAAGATATAAATACAATAGGAATTAATCTAATCCTAGATAAAATAGGAAAACTAAAAGCAAATCCGAACTTAAGTAGGAAAGCAAAATAAACTAATTTGGCAACTAAAAAACACTCCCAAAACAAGTATAAATTCTTTCAAAACAAGTAGGATCATGTTAGGACTGTTAGGACTTAGGAGCACACTTGGAGATGTATTGGGCTGCTGAAACTCAATTTCCCATACTGTCCAGAGAGATACGAATTTCTGCTATTTTTCACGCTTTTGCTTCCTTTGCCTCTTCTATTACAGTTTGGAATTCCAAGCCCCATGTCAATCTAGTCTACCAGTTATACTAAAAAATAAAATTCATTTTAGTGCTGGAAAGATGAACTTGAACCAAGTGTGAGTCTTGTTTGCGAGGCATATTGACAAAACCAAATTTGGATTTCATTAATTGTTTAGTAGTTGTGATGCGTTGTTGAAGATCACTTGTCTTGGAAATTTATTGACCTGCAATTTTTAGAATGAAGGTTTGGCAAGTATTGTTTTCTTAATGCTCCTTCAAATTGCATTTCTTTTACAAGAATTTCCTTCAATTATTCTTTGTCATGGGTTCTGTCTGCTTGTTACACAATTCATCTCTTTCATCTGATCTGCAGGACTACTGATGAGAATGCTCAAAGTATTGAATCTGAAAATTGGTTGATGCAACTCCTAAAAGAGCTAGAAAACCAAGGCATGACGATACCAGAAAGGTGATTTTGTTATTCTTTTGTTTCAAGAGTGTTGGACAAAAAAAGGAATAAAAAAAAAATAAAGCAATATGAATTTCAAAACTTGTATGATCTAATTAAATGCTTTGACTAATCAGTGCCATCATTCTGCATCCATTATTAAACCTATTCAAAGCAACTGGATTCAAATCTGAAGAAATTTTCATATTTCATCAATTTTCATGCTTATTCGAGGTCCAATGCCATACTGTGGAATCACTTGTGAATATTTTAACTGAAGTTGTTGTTTCTAACGAAGTCAGTCCAATCTGCTTCCCGTCATACAGCTCAATTCAATGAATAAGTTAAATTTGATAGAGAGCCTAATGATTGAGAATGACTGTAACATCATTTGCACTTCTCTGGTATGTTCATAGTTTCCTCCAAAAGTCTCATTTTCATCACCAATCATCTGTCCTTTGTTATTTTTCTCAAAGGAATAACCTCTCCTAGTACTGGTTTTGAATCAATTTTTGTATTCTTAAACTTCATGTATATACTCTTGATTTCTTATGTTGCAGCAGACCATGACATAGATGTTTGTGCAGAATTAATGAGGATGAGCTCCATAGATTTTTTGCTGCTGCAAATGGGGATTTATCATGCTTCTTACCATCAATTAAGAAGACAATCCGTTGGAGGGAGACTTACAGAATTCTTTCAGAACAAGAGCTTGAGATGTGGTCAAATATGGTTTTCTGGCATGGATTTGATGTGGAGAACAGGCCTTGCCTCATTGTACGCCTTGGACTAGCTTGCCTCAATTTGCCATTTCATGAGAGACCTCGCTTTGCACAAGCAGTCAGTAAGTTGCTTTTATCTCTTGATTAAATTGTTACTTAACTTGGATTTCATGCCATATTATTCTTCCATTTGAAGAGCAAGGCTCTCTTCAATTGAAATAACTAAGTGTTTTTTTCTATGTAAAAGTTTAATGGTAGCTGCATTTCCTTGTATTTAATGGCTGGAGAATGTCTCTTCTAGTCAATTTCTTCCTATAGTCTTGGGAACATCCATGAAGATATTTATGTGTTGGGAGGACTTAAGAAAACAACCGGCTTCTGGAACCAGCATTTTAGGTTAATCCAATGTTTCAAAAATTTAGGTTGTGACCTTAGCCATGGATGATCGCTTATTTTTACTTTATTAAGAAGCATAATTTCCTTGCTAAGCAAAGCTAAGGATCAAGAAAAAAAACTGGTTTTAGTAAGCATCTAGTCTACCTGCTACACTAAAAGAAATAATCCAGTTTAGTGCTAGAAAGATGAACTTGAACTTTGTTTCAGCTAAGAGTGGTTGTGTATTAATTTATTTCGTTTCTAGCACTTTGTGATATATTAATGCCATTTAATCAGTGATGTTCCAGTCTCTCAGGTAGAGCATGGAGTTCTTCATTTGGTTAGCAAGGATAATCCTCAGATTACAGTTCTTGTGGATTGTGATGGGATATCACCATTGAGACTTCCTATGCAGATGATGAGATCCTGTTCTTTGCTCCTGCAAGATAACTTCCCCAATCGTCTTGGCCATTTGCTTGTTATACGGCTTCCTCCGGTTGTTCGAGTTATTGCTCAAACTTTTATTCAAGTAAGCATATTGCTCTTATTAAGATTTGATTAAACGGTCTTCCTTCTCAAAGTCTGCTCTTTTAAATATATATATATATATATTGAGAAAAAGGTTCCTTTATTATTATTGTTGTTGAGGGAGGGAGTGTGTGTTGTTGAGCAGGTTGTCTTGTCCTCTGAAGTTCTTTGATTTTTTTTTTTTTTTTTTTTTTGCCTATATTATCTCTGTTCTGTGGTTCTGAACAGGTTCTTAAACCCATCACTCGAAAGAAGTTGAGAATTGAGGGAAAGAAGTACCACAGGGTTATTTTCGATTATCTTCAGAATCTCCCATCATATCTAGGTGGCAACTGCACTTGCAACATATGTTCAAACATTAGAATCCATGCCATGCGACAGCCACAGGCCATAAATGAGATCGGCAGGATAGATTCAACAGAATTTGTTGGTGATGGTGAGGATCTGCCCTCACCACATCTGAATTTTGAGGCTGATGTTCCCATAATTGAGAACTGGGACCACATGTGGAGAACTGCTGTGATTGGTGTCCTCATGGTGTGGGTTTTTTTAGCTTTGGTTGCCATATTATATGATCCTGAAACCTGGCTCTTCTAGTCTCTTGGTGTTGATGGTAAACAAATATTTCATTTCCTCTGCTGCTTTAGTATTCTTTTGGATATAGCTATTGGGTATGCGCCAAGAGCATCTGCCAATGTTTATCATTATGAATAGAAGATCATTTTATTTAAGTTGAATATTTGTTGTTCTTGTAATTATCTATTTTCGATGAGGCCATATAAACTTCATATTTCTTTTTTCATCAAGTATAATCTTTTAATAAAGCAATTAGCTTGTAATCCACATTATTGCCTTGCAGCGTCTGGCTAGTGACTTTGCCTCAATTTTCAGCAATATGTATGGTTGAACGTATGTTTCAGAAGCTACTTTGAGGTGGCTTTGTTGAAATGTACCTGCTCAAATGGCGGGCAGGGATCTTTGCATCTTTGGTTTCATCTGTTCTTGTTATTGGGCTACAACTGTATTTCCTTCATATCAGGTCTGAAGAAATGTTTTCATGCATAAATGGCTGCTGTTCCCTCAGAACCTTTTCTTTTATTTTTAGTTTTTATGATTATGAACAAATGGATGGACAATATACACAGTTTATAACATTAGCCATAGAAAGGTTATGGCGCCGTAGTAGTAGCTTCAACGATAGAGAGAAATCAGCCCTCTGCTCTCTCGCGAGCGTGTATGATATTTGTTTTAGACGTGGCTAGTAATTTTTGCATCTACAAGCTGCCATTGTTGTGGTGGGTAGGTTAGTAATCCAACCTTGGTTACGTCTTGCATTGGACTTCAATACATTTTACTGTTTTGCTGGTAATAGTAAATGGTTTTACGTTGTGTTAAGATCTTTGAGAGGAAGTAAAAAAAAAAAATAAAAAATAAAAAAAAAGATGAAAAAAGTGGTGTTAACTGTTTAATACTACAATGATTAGTGACTAAAATTTATTGTTGTAGCTAGCTCATCTGTGTGATTTGTTTGGTAGTGGATTTGAAGGAGCGTGATTAATTTTGGCATGGTTGACAATGGTTTGGTGTTGTACAACTTTAAGAATCAAATATCTCAGTATAGAAGTACGATAAGTTAATAGGAAAATGAGTAAAAGGTAAAAGGGTAGTCCTAAAAGAACATGGAGGAAAGTTCTCAAAGAATTTATAAGTGTTTAAATATTGATGTGGATTTGACATCTAACAAAGATAAATGGTAAAAATGAGTCGTTTCTAACTATTTTGAGATTAATGTTTAGTTGTTGTTGAGGTGAGTATTCGATCAGTTTAATTCAAAAATAAATCAAATCAAATAAATTGAAAATTGAATTTTATATAAAAACGAAAACCAAATTGATCTATTTAAAGAATTAAATCAAATCAAAATAAATTAATTTAATTTAGTTGAAATATTTAATTTTTCAAATATCCATTCTTTCTATGTTCATATCGCAAAAATCACAACCAAAAATTACAAATTAATAATCAAAACTTTTCATAAATCTGTGCTTATGATAATAACAATAAAAATTTCATTAAACTTAAATATATATATATATATAACTTTTAAATATCATTTAAAAATTATAGATAAAGTTTTTTAAACAAATTATATAGTTACAAAATATTTAAATTTTTTAAATATATTAATTCAAATATAAAATTAACACAATTTATATTTTTTTTTAATTTCAGTAAAATGAGTTTATTTGAAATTATTGAATATATATCAACATAAGGTGGCTCTTCCTATAAAGAGGGGGAACAAGAGGTTTGAGTGCTAACTTTTTTAGAAAAAATATAGAGGCTTGGTTGATGTAACTTTTTCAGCATGTTTTCATCAATTTTCACTTTTCCTTACCTTTCTCTGTACCTGCTTTTCAACTTTTATATGGATTGACTTCTAATAATTATCAAATTAACTCTTTAAATTGATTAATTACAAATTGATCTATGTGGAGATTAATATCAAATATTAATTTTTATAACTCTTGAAACTTTAAATTGTCCTAAATTATTAAGACCCAATGTAATTCTATAAATTTACACTCTAATCATAATTCTTTGAAGTTATTTTTTTCACAGTGAAGTCCAACTTGATAATCCTATTTTAATTTCTTATTAGGAATATTTATGTGTGTAACCCATTAGATTTATGATATATTGCAACAAATATAATTATAATCCTTCTCAAGGATCAAACAAAATTAACATGTTAAATTAGCACATTAATTTCATTATAACTCCAAAGTAATTAATTGTATTTATACATCATAATTAATATTTAGTAATGTGTCATTATTATATATAACTAAAACAAACAACCCTTTTACTGTTAGGGTAATTTTATCTTTTTCATTTTTATTCCTTTTCATTTTTGTTTTAAAGAAATTTAATAGTCTCAAAATTATAACATATTAAAGAGCAATATATATATTTTTTCAAATTATTTCCCTTTTCAAATTTTGATTTCAATTTTAATTGTTTTTAAATTATTTAATTATTATTAAAAATAATTTTATTCATAATAAAGTGAATTATATTTTGTTTTACCTGTTTTGATTCTTTATTTTCAATATCTTAATTTTTCAAAATATTTTGCTTTATTGTTAAAAGTAAAAACTTTTTTTTCAATTTTTCAATGATATATTTTGAAATCATTTGAAATACTAACTTATTATTGTTTTTTTCTTTTTTAATTAGTTGAATCTTTTAAACTAAAATAAATGAGTCCCCTTCAAGACATTTGGATATTTTATTTATTAATTTTTTTTAAATTTTATTAATTTATTTTAATTTTTAAAGCACATAAATTCAAATTAATTTTTCTTTTTTTTTATTATCATTTTAATTTTTTTATTATTTTATTTTATTATTAAATTTACATTAGTTATTATTATCGGTAATTTTATTTTATGATATAATGACTTTCACTTTATACATTAACATTATATAAATGAAATATTGGAATTTCATATTATGTTGTTAATCTATTTTACTAATATTACTTACATCACATTTTTCTTTTTATAAATCACTCTTTTAAAATAGTAATATAATTATTATTATGTAAAAAATATTCAAAAAATAATATCTATAAAAATTTTCATAATATTTATTTAGAGTTGTTCAGTATGTTAAATATAGGGTTGAGCATTTAGTTCGAATCGAACCGAATCGAATAATTAAAATTGAATTAGCCGAATTATCATATTTTAAAAATCGAACTAAATTGAAATGAATAAAAAATGAATTGAGGCAAACCTCTTTATTTCGGTTTAGTTCAATTCAAACTGATCAGTTTTTGAATTTTGATTGATTTTTTAATTTAGATTTATTTTCAAGTTATTTGATCTAATTTTGATCTTTGTTTGAACCTAATAACCATTAATCAATGAAATTAAATAATTTATATATACACAATTACATATAATTCATAAATTCTATATAAAAATAAATTAATTTAAAAATAAATAAAGCAATTTGGTTCAGTTTGGTTCAACTAATTTTTTTCTCTTCAAAACCAAATCAAATTGAAATAATCAAAATTCTTAAAATGTAAAATCGAATCGAACTAAATTATCTTAAAAATCAATTTGAATTACTAAACTAAGGTGGTTGGGTTTGGTTTATTCGATTCAAACCGAATATTATTCACTCCTAATTAAATATGCAAATTTAGTTTATAAGTAATTAATAATTGAATTTTATTTACTTTAAAATTGATTAAATGATTTTAATAATTATTAAAAAATAATTTTATTTATAATTTATAAGTATAATAGTTATATTATTATTATAAAATAAAATTGAATATATTTTTAGTATAAATATTTTTTTATTTATGTCACGACCCAACCTATGGACCGGACCGGCACTAGGATATAGGTCAGCCTAAAGCCCCCGAGACCCATAGTAAGCCTAACTATTCATCAACTCAACTCTAATGCCCATTTGGGCCCAATTTCTAAAATTCAACCGGACAGAGTCCGACCATAACATGAACCATACAACTGGGAGTTTTTTACTCACCCGACCCGTAAAAACAATATATAATCATCTTGGGAGCTCAGGTCACCCTCCATATAACCATGATACCATAAAAATAAATGAGAGCTCGGCTTCCTCATCCCGTCCAACATACATGCATTTTAAAAGTTTACAGGTCCAACATGGCAATTATATTACAGACCCAAATCAAATAAATATTTCTAACATATGCGGAATTCTAGGAGCTAATAGAATTATACAAACGTTTCAGACATTAATAGATGACCTGCGAGGGAAAGAGGCAGGTTAGTACTCAATAAAAAATCTTCTGTATCCTGAAAAAATAGATGAACAGAAGTGAGCGTTCGACTCAGATAGTAAAATATCAATTTTAACCATAATTTCTATAGCTATCTAAAATTAATGCACCCTGTGGAGTAAAATGCAACATCATCAATATTTTCACATCATAACAGCAAAAAAGTAATTTGGAGCACTCACACACCTGATAACGTCAAACAATATATACATGGAAGCTGATCCCCTATACAGTCCTCTTAATCCAACCACTGCCAGCGAAGATCTCAAGCCGGACTTTCGCTTAATAAACCAAATGCGGGATCCCAACAAATCTCTCAAGCCATGTCTACCCCGAAGGATCTGGTCCTAGTGAGTATCTCTCAAGCTGTGTCTGCCTGTCCTGTCCATATCCAACACCATACCACACGTACGCCAACGCATGCACACTACTCTAAATTACCACAAATAACACCTATGGCAATTCATCAATTAAGAATGTAATATAAAATGTGCCTAGTGTTTAACTACATAGATATATACATATAAGTGATGCATGAGCATACCTGAATATATAATAATATTGAAATTATAATTAAAATTAATATTTTACTCATAGACTTAACCGCAATTACTGTGGCGTCTGGGCGAAGGAGGAAGGCTGTCCCGGCTCACATGATAATTTTATTACAATCATTTAATAAATTTGACTCAATACAAACTAAGAAAAAAATCAAAGATGTCCTAAGTCGTGCCGAAAATCCGGCAGAGTCTCCCCTATACTTAGGACCTACCCAACCTGCAAAAGGATTTAAAACGCACTTCTATATCCACAAACTATACACCCACAAATCAATCACATCACACAGCCCCTCCTGGGCCTATTCAAACAGTCATCAATCACAATATGTAAAATTACAGTTTAGTACTTATAATTAACCCTGTTTGCAAAAATTACCCAAATAAGCTCTAAAAATTCTAAAATTTTGCCCCGCGGTCCTTAGCATTATTACTAAGCTAATGCAAAAGGAATTATAATTTTCTAAGCTACCACGAATATCTTATGGATTTTTAATCCCATTCAAGCACTAGATAATTAAGAAAAAGTAAGGTTTAGGTTTAACTATGCCAATTCAGACCTAGGGAACGCGCTCGGGACGTTTGACAACGGTAGGGTAGCCAAAATCTCGACTCAATTCCAAGACTTTTCTAGTAGCTTGTCTGTATGGCCCGAAATTTACAAACCTGGGCAACCATTGAATTTTCATGAATTGAAGGTACCTACACGAAGCCCACAACACGGGGGTTAGTACATAATTTTTACGAAATTTTCTAAACTCATTTAATACTCGGAAAAACACTACGAAGTTTCGTGAGACCCATCGAAAAACGATGTCAAAAAATTTTGAAATTTATATTGCCGCGAAGCTCTCTACGAATGGAGTATTCTGGTACTCTCGGTTTTCTCATGGGATTCATGGTTTGCGAAAAATCTAGCCTAAAAGTTGAAATGGGCTAAAACTTTCCGGACAAAAATTGGGCAATCGCTTAATGGATTTTGGTGTTCTTGGTGTCTATGGAAAGCTCTCAAAGTGTAGAAGAGTATTGACACAAGACCCGATTAGATCGATGGCCAGATCGGCCAGATTTTGGCCCCGAAGGTGAAGTGTCCCGCGCACGCAGGAGAGGACTTCGCGTGCGTTTTTCGGCGGCTTGGAGCACCAGCCGTTAGTGGGGAGGTGCTGGGGCGGCTGCACCGTTGAGTGGGGAGGGCTGGGGTGGCTGCGGCACGGCGAGGGGAGGTGAGAGGAGAGAGAAAATGGGAGAAAGAGAGAGAGATAGAGAGAGAGAGGACGTCGGGTACGCGCGAGAGAGAAGGAGAAGAAAAAGAAAAGGCAGGTCCAATTCGATCCGGTTTGATTTGGTCGGTCCGATTTAAGATACAAAATTTTAAATTTTTTACTCTACCTTAGGACCGAAAACGAGGCCTAAAACTTCCGAAAAAAATTTTAGAAAACTCAGAAAAATTCGTATAGTCCAAATATATTTTTAGTTTTGCCACGTGGTTTTAAATTAATTTTTAAAAATCATCAAAGTTTTATATTTTCAGAAAATCGAACCGATTTCAAAAATTTTAAATAATTTTCTAAAATTTAAATAAAATAAAATATTAATATTTACCTACAAAATAATAAATTTAAAAAAATTAGGGGTGTTACAATTTATTACTCATATTAAAAAATAAATAAAAAATAATATCCGTAATACTGTTCAAACTTTTAGAGCTTGTGACTATCTAAATAGTAAAACTTACCAAAAATGTTTGACGAAATTTTTAGTAATCAGTTTATCAGTATAATTATTATCCATTCGTTAGAATGCTCTGATTTGTACATTAATGCATAAAATGGGTATGTTATGAATAACTGATATATATTCTTCTAGTGTAATAGATTAACTGAATAAGATTTCAAATTACATTTGTAGATATTTTTCTATCTTGTGCAAGAATTTAACAATATACATTAACTAAAAACAATTGAAATATTATCCCGAATCACCTAAGTTAATAATGAATCTCCTATTGACAACTAAATACCTCATATATAGTTCATATTATATTCAATAATTGCCCCATTTGTCATCACTGAATAGAATAACATATAAGTAAACGTTACAATATAGTAATTCCTATACAAAATCACTTAGCATCCTAAGTCAAATGATGACTAATACAACTGTCTCGAGAGTATTTCCATAAATGCATTCAATTTTGATTATTATTATTTTTAATAGCTGAATTCATTTCAATTATTATTAAAATTTGTTTTAAATTATCTATACCTATTTAATTTTATATATTTTAATTAATAATTTACATAAAATATATTTCTTATTAATAATTTATACTTGTCAAATATTTAATAATTCAATAAAATATTAAATTTATTAACTTAAAATATAATATATGAAAATTTATAAATATTATTATAAAAAATTACATATTTTACATTCAATTAGTTATTTATAGAAACAATTTCAATAATAATTACGTAACTTCAAATTCAAATTCATCCCAAATTTAATTATCTACTCTCAATGGCATTTCATCAAATCAAATATTTGAAAATATCTTGTACATTGCCCTCCCTACACCCCACCCACAACAGGCAGCCGGGTGCCATAGTGCCATACGCGTGGTTCTGACTACAGAATTTCCACTTGAGAATCTCTCTCTAGAAAAGCCACACCTAGCCCTCCCAAATCCTCCACACCAATCGCATAACTCGCATTCTAAACCATAGCCAACACACACCATTTCTCTTCATAATGCCAACCCCAACAAACACCCCGGAACCAGCCCGAGCCATCTGGCGGTGGTGCCTAGCCTCCATCTTCAGGATAGGACTGGCATTGCACCATTGCGGGTTGCATCACCCTTTATGGCTCAAACTCTCTCCACCACCAAATAGCCTTCCCTGCATTCACCTACGTGACTGTAATACCTATTGCCACTGATGCAACTTTGGATGACACTCTTCACGGTTATTGCCTAGCACTCTACGCCACAATCCAGAGTCTGGGGCCTGCTATGCTGAGCCTGTGGCTAATTGATCCAGCTCGGTTCACTAGTGGTATCATATCCCTGGCAGTGGCTTTAGCTGCATTTGTGGTGGCACTTCTTAAGCGGACTCATTTGATAGCTAAGAGAATTGCTTTAGGTCAGATTGTTTTGTGTACGTCATAGCCTTTATTGAAGGTTTGCACACTGAGGCTGTAATGCATCTCTTATGATACTGAATTGGGAAAATTACCAAACCCAATTATTTTCAGGGTTTGAGGTTCAGATTATGAAAATAAGATAGAAAGCATTATGAATTCTTATCTCCAACATTCAAAAGAAATTGCAGATAAGTTCCATGCTGAAGAGGAGCAGCAGAAGAGCCAAATGCTCTAAAGTTTGTGTACCATAGGCTTTTGCATGAGAAATTTAATAGAAGAACAAGAGAGATTGAGAAGGAAATCCAAGAGCTTGTTCAGTGGGAAAACCACGGGAATGGCATAAATTTATACAAAATTTCAAGTAAAATTGGTGCTTTATGCAATTAAAAAATTTTCCCTATTTAAATTACAAATATATTATTATATATAAACTCAATTAAATTAGTTTAAACATCATATATTAAATATTTTCTTTACGTAATGTTTAATGATGAAATGAATTTAACAGTTATCTATTGAAAAAACAAAAGACAAAAGAGTATTATATTATGTTTGTGCACATCCCATATGATCCCACACGCAATCTACTCCACCAGTCAAGAAAACGGAGGCTAATGAATCACGATGTCACGTATCAACCATTTATGCGGCCGACACTAAAAATTCCCTGACTGCAACAAAAAGACAAATCATGCAAAGAAAATTTTTTAAGGGGAAAAAAAAAAAAGTGAAAACTGCATCACAAGTTTCATTGAATATTCCCACGCATCATAATAGGTCACACGGCCGGCTCGGACTGGTCTGAGGGATAGGATCCCATCCCTAAGGAACAGACTAAGAACTCGTAGTTGTAGTTTAACAATGGACAACCAAGTTGATTGATCTATGCGCAAAAGCAAAAGAACAAAACCTAAGCTCGTCTAAAAGAGTAATACAATTTAAAATAATAAACCAAAGTAATATAAATTTGATTGCCGGCTTTGAATTGTTTGGATAAAAAGCAAGAGCCAATAAAATTTAAATTTATATTGAGTAAACAAATGAGATGTTATTTAATTATTATTTTTTATTTATAGTAATATAATAAATTTTATAAAATAATATATTTATTGTATTTATTTTAATATTAATTTTTTTTTAATAATTTATGAATTAAATTATTGACCCATTTGATGGCTCATGCGGTGGGCTGGGTTTAATAATTATGGAAATGAGAACTTCCCTCGGTCCCTTCCCCTACAAAGCTGAGTTTGATGCCCAAGAATACTTCACTGATCCTAATCTCTATTCTAAACTCTAATATCTAAAACAACAAACCTAGCCCATTTAGCTAAGACGAAGGTAAACCCCAGATTTGCCAGCTTAATTTAATTATTGAGCACAGTAAATAATAGCAAGCAAGGAATTTCAGGTTTGTGATTTTTGTTTTTAGTTGAGAGTGTGAGCTGTATGTGGGTTTGGTGTGATCTGGGTTTTTGGTATTTGTTACGGAGGAGCTTTCATCAAGGAAACACTCTATTATTACTTTCGTAAATTCGAAGGCTTTTATGATTTTTGTTTGGATTAACGTGATTTTAAAGGCTCTCTCTTTTTCTTTTTCCTTTATTGTAATTTATTATTTCTTTTTGGTAGTATTTGGTGGGTGAAGTTTCGATTTTTGGACTATAAATATCAGTCTCTGATCCCTTCAGTGTTGTGAATCACAAGAAAGCAAGTCTCGGTTTTGGGTTATTTTCCTTTGTAGTTCATTGTCATCAGGTCCCATGATATGCTCTTCTCTCTCTCTCTCTCTCTCTCTCATTATAGGATTTGTTTATGTAAATCTGTGAACAAGAGATATGTGTATTTTGATCATTGTTTATTTACATGGGTGATTCATTGACTGGAGGATGATTGTGGCAGGTGATTGAGATCTGAAAAATGGCGACCAATTCTTCAAATGGGGAGTACCAAACAACGACTAAGCCACCTCCAACGCCTTCTCCTTTGCGCAACTCCAAGTTTTTTCAGGTAATATTGCATCTTTTCAGACTGATTCCAGTATTATAGCTAACAAAGTCTTGATTTTGATCATATAAGACATTTTCTTGAGTAGGTTGATCTATTTTTGACTTGTTGATTCTTTTCTTTTTTGCAAGAAAATGAGTCAATGTGGGAGCAGAAGTAGTGAAGTGTCCCATTATTTGAAATATGTAATGGTATAAATTTGAAAAATTTTAATGTAGTTAGCTGTGATGGACTGGTATCAGTGCCTTTCATGATGCCCAATCTAATAAATTCCCATAAGTAAAAGAATAGGGAAGTAGCTGTTTTAGTTAAATTGTTTGTGATGAGTTTGCAGGAGTTGATGCATTTCCCTGTCAGATTTAACCTTATGCATGTTAAAGAAATTCATATCAATTATATTTTGGAAACTAATTTAAGAAAATGTTTGCTTGATTTATTTGTGAGTGTGGATTTGAAAGATGAATCACATTTTCAATAGCTGGAAAGGATTACTGAATGTTATAGACTGGGCTCCAAGAATCATAGATCCTTCCTATCCCTGTTACAGTTACTGTCTCAGATCCATGAGATCAAGGACATATTTCCTTAATGCCATTGTTCTACTTCAAATTTAGGTGGATTTAACTTCTCACTTGGTTGGGCTTTTTTTTATGCGTCTCCAATTGCATTGTTACAATTTTCTGGCTCTTTCAAGAAAAGAAAGTTTACTTTGTTGTGTAATTATTTTTCTTCTCTCTTCTATTATGTGTTGATCCATGTGCTCTTCAATAATGACTTTCATTTTTGATGCCAGTCCAATATGAGAATTTTGGTTACTGGAGGAGCTGGATTCATTGGATCACATCTGGTTGACAAACTAATGGAAAATGAGAAAAATGAGGTAAGCCTATTTTCTTATTTAATCAAGGCTCAATTGTTTTGTTCTTTAAGTAGTGGACTTTCATGGTCTGGGATCCTACTTTCTTTATTAAATTCTGGATAAATCATTGGCAGATGTTGTATGCACAAGTTTATATCAGTTAAAATGCAGCAGCTGATTAAGTAAGGCTAAAGAATAAAGGTTGACCATTTTCTTATGTAATTTGTGCCTAACTATTCAGGTAATAGTTGCTGATAACTACTTTACTGGATCAAAGGACAATCTTAAAAAATGGATTGGCCATCCAAGATTTGAACTCATTCGTCATGGTTTGTTCTTATCTTTTAGTTTCTTATCAAAATTTATCTTTCTTGATATGTGGTGCTGGTGTATGTATCAACTTCAATTAATTATTGCTCATTACTTGAATTAACTCTTTAAGATATTGTTATGCATTCATGTTATCTGCTAGTGGTGCTGTATAAAATATGGTCTTCATGTGCCTTCTATTCCTGAGACATATTATTGACTTGTTTGGTCTCTGCTTAGAAATAGAAATCATTATGAGATGTTGATGTATATAAAAACATTGCTGCTTTCTGATAACACAGAAGAATGAATTGAAAATAAAAGAAATTGTTGATGCTGAAAATGTTCACCTAGTGTGCCTTAAATGTGTAATCCCTTGGTTGCAAGCTTAAGACTTCTAGTATCATAACATTCTTGGCTCTCAACTGCATTCTAAAATTAAGTTTGCTCCACAATTTTAAAATTAATGAAGGGTCTTTGTTATTATTTTTTATTCTACATGCATGATGTTTCAGAAGTGCCACTCTATCATCAATATTTCCTGTTGCCTGTAATTTCTTTTTGCAGTTCTACAGTTTTGATTTGGGTGAATTGTGTAATTTTGTTTCTTCCTAGATGTCACGGAGCCATTGTTGATTGAGGTTGATCAGATTTACCATCTTGCATGCCCTGCTTCTCCCATTTTCTATAAATATAATCCCGTGAAGGTGTGTAAACATGCGATCAATTTTTTATTCAGTATGCTATGTTTTTGTGTTTTTCCCATACACTTTGCCATGGATTACCCAACTTGTAAGAACGAAAAGAATTGCTTGCTAGTTCTTTGCCCTCTATCAGTTGCACATCTAGGAAGTCTCTTTTGCCACTTTTACTGTCCTATTCGGCACCTGTCTGTATTTGAAGTGCCAGAAATAACTAAAGGGTAAATTATATCCATTAATAATCCTTAGCTCAGACAATCAGAAAGTCGGGCATTACACACCCCAGCAATCTAGGTTTATCAGTTACATTATGAAGCCTAAGCATTACATTTGACTTGTTTATGGATGCATTCAATTGAGGGTTGGTGTACAATGTCATAAGCTAAATACAATTTTAATCAAGGACACAAAACGGACAGCAGCAAGTTCCATGATTTTTTACAATGCATAACATGGTTCACATGTATTTTTTTCACCTACTTAGATTTTACATACATGTTTGTCATATAGCAGAACTCAAGCTTTTCTAACTTGGAAATACATGATATCCTGACAGACAATAAAAACAAATGTGATTGGCACACTGAACATGCTGGGTCTTGCCAAGCGAGTTGGAGCAAGGTTAGGGGATTTGATTATGAATTTGTCATTTTTATTAATATCAATGACTAGATGCACTCATTCATAATATTGTTAAGCAGAATTTTGCTTACATCAACTTCAGAGGTATATGGTGATCCTCTTGTGCACCCTCAGCCAGAGAGCTACTGGGGTAATGTTAACCCAATTGGTATGTACGCCTTTGCTCAAAACCAGAATCTCATGTACTTTTTGCTGATCTAATAACTATTATCTCAACCATAATTAATTTGACAATAATTGGAATAAAATAGAAAAGCTTAATTTTAGGTATTAGCCCTAACAGTAGATATTCCAAAGTAGAAAATCGAAGAAACAATAGAGAGAGAGAGAGAGAGAGAGAGAGAGAGAGAGAATTTTAGAGAAGATAGAGAATATTATTGATCAGAATTCAGAATGCATTATACAGGTAGTTCAGCTTCCTTTCTTAACAGATTACCGGCCCACACCCACCCCCCCCTCCCCCCCCCCCCCCAACACCCAAATTCCCTAGTAACTGCTCTTTAACAACTAACAACTTCCTATTTATACAATATATTCTTCTATACATTCTCACAACTACTATTCTCCTTATTATCATAACACTAATGTTTCATTCTCTCATTTCTCTTTAATTCTTCTTTTGATTTACATGCACCATAACACCATTAGGGAACAATTTTGTCCTTGATGCATAAGTTTTTCATGGTGCACACTATCAATGCTTTAAAATATTCATGACTTCATGATCTTAGCATCTAGTTCATTTTCTTGAATATGACAGGGGTTCGGAGCTGCTATGATGAGGGAAAGCGTGTGGCTGAGACCTTGATGTTTGATTATCATAGGCAGCATGGGATAGGTAAACATGGATTTTTATCCTCCATCCTGAACAAAGTTTTCCTTGGTGCCAATTTTTGTGACATAGTTTTCTACGTTTCTGTTTTAGAAATTCGCATTGCTAGAATTTTTAACACGTATGGACCACGCATGAATATTGATGATGGGCGTGTTGTCAGCAATTTCATTGCTCAAGCACTTCGGTAAGTTCTTGTGCATTATTGTAACTTTTATGGTGATTTAGTGTATAAGTTGCTCCATTTGTTTGGAAGATAATCACATGGGAGACCTTTCTTGCGATGAACCCTGAATTCTTTGTTTTCTAACTTCAGACTTCAGTTCATTAATTAAAAATCTATGCTCTAGTTGTAAATTTACACGTGCATTTTTCACTTTGTAGTGATGAACCATTGACTGTCCAAAAACCTGGAACTCAAACTCGCAGTTTCTGTTATGTTTCTGACATGGTGAGCTGAATGCATAATATTATTTGTTTAAAATCCCAGTTGATGTTTATGTAGTATGGTTTCACTAAGTCTGTCAAATTGTTTATTTAAAACATACCAGGTTGATGGCCTCATTCGACTCATGGAAGGAGAGAACACTGGGCCAATCAACATTGGAAATCCAGGTTATCCTGCTAAATCTGATGTGCCCATCCATAAATATTGTGGTTCTCTTACTCAAGATTAGATTCAATCTCATATCCTCATCACACAAAATTACTTAACTTGCTATTCTTTCTGTACTCTTCCAGGTGAATTTACCATGATTGAACTTGCTGAAAATGTGAAGGAGGTTAGTGTTGACTTTATTTTTTTTTTCCCTCCCAGCCAATATATCTATGCAAATTACTAAGTAGGCCACATTAAAAAAATGGGTAAATATTATGGTAGTAGTTTAATTGCCACATTTGTGGTAGTAACAAGGTAATGACTAACGAGTCCCTTTTCTTCCAGATGTCTAAAATTACATTTTGAAAGGGTTTCTTGTGAATGGGTATTCATGCATATTCTGAGAATGAGAATCTGGAACTACGCACCTAATATAAACCTGAGAGCAATAAGCAACTTCTGATTTCTGATATAGCTCTGTGAGAAAATGGGTTCCTGGTCTCATTGCAGTTCAAACATTATTAATGATAATTCTTTTTTTTTTTTTCTAGCTTATCAATCCTGATGTGGAGATAAAGATGGTGGAAAATACTCCTGATGATCCAAGACAGAGGAAACCTGACATCACAAAGGCAAAGGAATTGCTAGGTTGGGAACCAAAAGTCAAGTTGAGGGACGGCCTTCCCCTTATGGAAGAGGACTTCCGCTTGAGACTAGGAGTCCCCAAAAAGAAATGAAGATGAGCAGTGTGAAATTCTTGGATGTCATCATCAGTGTGTGCTTGTTCTCCATATATTTTACACTTGCCTATGCCCTTATTTCATTCCCATATGATAGGAAATAAGTGGTGATGAATATCACCCATTTCCTTTATTCCTACACTCACCACGATTGAGAGACTTGGGAAAGCTTTCTATAGGTATTTAACATTATATAGTTAAATACAAGTTTCTTTTTTTTTTCTCTCTCTCTCTGCTCGAGTTGCTACATTTTATTGCCTGAATTTTGTTGAGATAACAATCAATAAATAGATCATTTTTTTGTGATTTTTTTAAGAATTAATGCCTTTTCATGTACTAGGAAATTGGGATTAATTTTTAAAATAATGTAATTTAAAAAACTATTTAGAAATATAGTGTGATTTTGAAATTATTTATTAAAATAATATTTGCTTAAGAAAATGTTAATTAAAAATGCATTTTTAAGTGATGTCATATTATGTTAAAAATGTTTAAGAAAATGTCATTTCAAATGATATATTTTAAAACGGTGATAAAATTGCTTAAGAAAATGTTATGTGAAATGGTTTTTTTTTCTGAAGTGGTGTTACATGACATTAAATAATATAGAGATTGTTTAAGAAAATACTATTTAAAATTGTATTTTTAGAAATATTTATTTTAATTTATTTATAATTTTGAAAATACGTGAAATTTAGAGAATTTATTTTCTATCTATTATATTATCTAATCTATAATTTAATTTAATTATTTTTATAAACTTATTATAGATAATGATCTCTCTAGTTATTAATAAAAATGTCAATAGTGTAAATAAAAGAATAATTTTTATTTTATTATTAATATAAATTAATTTTTTTAATTATTTAAGAAAATTTTTTAATTAAAATTTTGTTGTGTTATATTTATTAATTTAAAATTGTAGTAAATAAATTTGAAAATATTTTTTATTTCTTTTTATTTCTTAGAATGAAAATTAAAAAATGAAAGGAATAATTCTAAATATTTTCTGTAAAATTTAGTTATGTTAAAATTTAGATTTTTAATATATGTATTTTATATATATCTAGTATTTTTATATATATAATTTTTTATGTGGTGGATTTCTTACAAAAATATTTTTAGTATTTTTTTTTAACATAACTAGTGTTTTTATTACTAAAATATAATTTAACATAACTAAATTTATATAAAATAAATTTATTTCGAATTATTTCTTTTATTTTTTAATTTTCATTTTAAGAAATAACAATTTTCATGTTTATTTTATTCGATAAATAATTATTTAATTAATAAATATAACACTAAGTTTTAATTAAAAAATTCAATTTATATTAATAATAAAATAATAATTATATAATACCGACATTTTTATTAATAGTTAAAGAGATTATTACCTATAATAAGTTTATAAAAAAAATTAAATTGGATTGTAGAGTGAATAATACAATAGGTAGATAATAAATTCTCTAAATTTCACACATTCTCAAAGTTCTAAGTAAACTCGGATAAACATTTTAGAAAATACTATTTTAAATAGTATTTTTTTTAAATAATTTTTATACTATTTAATGTGATATGACATCGCTTAAGAAAATATCATTTTATATAGTATTTTCTTAAGTAATTTTTACATTTTCTAAAATGATGTAATAATGCTTTAGAAAATATCATTTTAAATGATATTTTTTAAGCATTTTAACTTGATATGATATTACTTAAAACTACATTTTCAAATAGTTTTAAACAAACATTATTTTAATAAATAGTTTCAAAATCACATTATATTTTTAAATAATATTTTAAATTATATTATTTTAATAATTAGTCCAGGAAATTGAATCATTAGTCTAATGACTTTATTTTTACATTCTAAATTAATCTTTTGATAAGTAAAATGAGAATTATTTTGGTTATGGTTGATAGGTAAAGTTATTATTTTTTTATAATAATTCTTATTTTTTTATAATTTTATTAAATATTATTTTTTTATAATTTTATTAAACATTTAACTGTAGTTATGATGGGTAAAAGTTAAAAAAAAATTTAATTGAAAAATCTACAAAATTACTAAGCAATAGGTGTAAAGTAAGAGTAATAATAACAACTTAGAAGGTAATAATTGTTTATAATAAATAGTTATTTGAGAGTTGCAAAAAGTGGATGGAAGATTGATTACGTTTTAAGTTACCAGAGTAAAAACACTGGTAATTTCTTAATAATCATTCACTCAACAGGACAAGATTTTATTAAACTCATTAATTCAATCAATTTCTCTTTAGTTTGTTAGAGAGAGGAAATCTTCTCAGTGTCTTGCTATTTCATTCTCGGACTCACCAAATTCTGTTATAAGGCCCACTGGGTTATGTTCCAGGTGGTCCTCTCGTACCTTCCGGTGAGGGAAGACGTTTCTAAGATTCTGTTTTTTGGGTATTCTATGGTTATTCAAGGTGGGTTCAGTCTACTTTAGCTATGGGAAAAAAAAAATAATGACTTAAAAAAGTTAGATGGTAGGCTTTTCAGAGATTTGTAAAGCCAGCGTTATAAGGATTGCCGACTTCCCATAGCTAAAGTAGACTGAAACGTCGCGACTCCTACTTGCCTTTACCCAAATCGATAGTTGAAGCTTTGTGCCCCATTGGTAGAGTTGATTTGCTGGTTAAGGACGAATAGTTTAGTCTTCGTTGAGTTGCTATGGCTTCTTAGTGATGCTGGATCATTTCTTGTTGCTTCGGCTTCCTGTAGGTCTCTTTCGCTTAGTCTCAGTAATGTGAACGGCACTGCTGTAAGAAGAAGACTTTGGTGTTCTTGCTGAGGTTACGATGAGTTGGGTCTTTTTTTTAGGCTTGGAATTCGTTACGGGTTTTTTTTTTCTAATTATGGCCGCAAGCCTTCTTTGACGTTTAATGCAATGAAATAGGCATTTTCAAAAACAAAATATATTTCAAATAAATAATCATAAAATATATTACCCACGACAGCTTTTTTTTTTTTTATCCACGACAGCGTTTAGACCCTATTTCATAAATAAAAGTTAATGACTAATTATTGTGATTAATTTATAATTATAATATTAATGTAATTATTTAAATCCCAATAATTAACATGTTAGCCGCCCTATTAGCTACGCAGTCTACTCTCGCTAACTAAACGCTGCAGAAGCCATGTCTATCGTCTCCTTCTTCATCTTCTTCCTCTTCGGGGGAATCATCCGTTCAATAGCTGGAAAGTCTCACATCATCCATTTCCGGTCCCCTAATCTCTATCCAGAGGGCCTTGCCTACGACCCATCGGCCCAACACTTCATCGTTGGTTCCTTTCGCGACCGTACTATCCACGCTGTAACGGATGCGGGCGTCGTCGAAACTCTCATCTCCGATCCCTCCCTCCCTCTAAACGCCACCTTTTTGGGCCTGGCAGTAGATTCGATCAACAACCGTCTTCTTGCGGTTATCCATTCCTTTGCCCCACTTCCTCCCTTCAACGCCCTAGCCGCTTACGACCTCCGCACCCGCCAACGCCTGTTTCTCTCCCTCCTACCAGACGGCGACGTCACCACCACCGATCGCGCCGTCGCCAATGCCGTGACCGTCGATTTTAAGGGAAACGCATACGTCACCAATTCAATGGGCAACTCTGAAGGAAACTTCATCTGGAAAGTCAACACAGAAGGAGAGGCGTCCATTTTCTCAAGATCTCCAATTTTCAATCAGCATCCCGTGGACCGAAACGCACCTTTTAGCTACTGCGGTCTCAACGGGATTGCTTACGTCAGCAAGGGGTATCTACTCGTGGTTCAATCTAACACAGGGAAAATGTTTAAGGTGGACGCAGAGGATGGCACGGCGAGGACAGTATTGTTGAACGAGGATTTAAATCTGCCGGATGGGATCGCGATCCGAAGAGACGGCGTCGTCTTGGTGGTGTCCCCGGTTGAGGATGGTAAGCTATGGTTCTTGAAAAGCGATGATAGTTGGGGAGAGGGAGTGGTTTATGACAAAATTGACCTCGATGCGGAGAGGTTCCCCACTTCAGTTGCAGTGGGAAGCGATGATAGGGCATACGTGGTATATGGGAGAGTGATAGAGAGTATAATGGGAAAGGAGGGGAGGGAGTGGTTTGATATAGAGGAGGTGAAATCAGAAAGGGAAAGCAAGGACGAGAATGTTTGGGTTTTCGTTTTGATTGGATTGGGTTTGGCCTATTTCTTCTTCTGGAGATTTCAAATGAAGCAGCTTGTGAAAAATATGTATAAAAAAAATAATTAAATTTTTTTCCTTTTTTTTTATGAATTTTAGAATGTACACTCTTTTTTTAACTTTCAAAACTGAACTTGGAGTATATGAGGATGATTTCGATTTATGCTTTGTTTTTAATTTACATTTATGTTTTAAGAACGTGTGAGATCCTCCTTACTTCATTAATGCCTTCCCAAACTCAAACCGACTTGAAGGTTGATGAAGCGGTGGCAAAGGCGACGCAGCTGTATCTCCGGCTACAACGGTTGCTCGAGTTTAGAATGATGTGCGGTTATTGCATTCTTAGTTCTCCTTCATATGGCTAGGATTAGGGATTTTTTTTTTTTTATACAAGTATATGCTTCTTGCTTTTATATTCAAGAGGGTTACAGTAGGTCTCAGTCTGAGAAAGAAGGAAAGGAAGAAAATAGTAGGGGAGGGGGTAAGTTTTTTTACAATTAGTTGTTTAACTAAAGACACTTCACTCTTTCAAATTGTAATTAAATAGTAATTATCAAATAAATAAGATGACCTTTTTATTAATAGAACAAAGAGAAATTACCTTTAAAAAATACTGAAGCTGTTTCCAATACAAATTTTATTGCAAAATGAATGAAATGATTGATTTTTTAGTTATATTTTGTGTTGATGAACAAATGTAGCCTTGTGAATGGATTTTACGTACCATGTAGTCCTGATACCTGGTACAACAATTGATGTTATCTTTTCCATTCTTAAAATTAAAATCACTTGCATATTACAAAAGCAAACAAATCTAATTACGACAGCAGACAAAACTAATTGAGATATTCAGCTTCCAGTGGTCAAAATCCATGTGTCGAGATTTTTTTATTTTTTAATTAAAAGAATAATATCATTGCACAAGGAATATTGTACGCCATCGAGACTCGAGTGGATCAACTTCAAGAGGTGGTGGTGGAAGCCAAGAAACCAACAACCCACTTTTTTTTTTGGTTGTGCATTCGCTTGAAACTAAGAACCCATTTCAGAAAGGAGATGCTCATAAAATCACACTTGAAAGACCCCTCAGATCAGAGACCACGCTGCAAACTAGTTAGCTGGATCAGAGTTCCACAGTATAACCCAAATGCCAACACAGAGAAACAGGACAGCTTAGATCTGTGAGTAGAACATAGATGGAACGCCTAGGGAAAAAGCCACATGAGAGGGTAGAAAAGCCCTAGATCTAGAGCAGAGAGAAAGAGTGAAGTGGGGTGGGGAGGAGAGGAAATAAGGGAAACGGTATGGTTGGGGGCTTGGGGCCCTCGGGGGTTGGGGAGGAAAATGCTGACAAAACCCCAGCTCAAGAACAAAAAAAACAGAGACTTCACTAAGGGAAGCAAGATCCTCTATCATATTACTTAAAGGAGATTGTTTTGCCAAAATTCCCTAGCCCCTGAATAGTTATAACTCATTAAGTGTGTGATTTGAGCTTTAAAATCTGCATAATTCCAAATATCTCAATGATTTAATCTAAAATATTCCAGGGTCCAAATTTCAGAGGCTCAAATCACAACGAAAAAAAGGGAGTACAATTCCAAACAATCATTTCACACATCATTTTATCTCTAAAATTCCATTGCCTCTTGAAGGGTTAATACATAGAATTTCAGAAGCTCATGCCATGATGATTCAAAAACAATGTAATTCCAAATGATGAAATCTCACAAAAGCAAAATATCAAACCATCTGATTTTCCATCCTCCCTCACACGGCAACCCAAAAGATGATCAATTCAACCACAACAGGTAGACAGACATTGAATAAAGGTGCTAAATGTTATTGAAAAAGCAACTTCTGATAGAAAAATCACATTTGGAGTATCTATAACATCTCTCCTGTTATTAGAGTTTATAGACCAAGAAAACAGAGCAAATCTGTTTCCTTTCCTGCAATGTGCGCATTGCTGATAACTTTATTGGGTTTCCAATTCACCTGCAAGACATATAAACCATGGACCAATGTCATAAACCAAGTTGTGTAAATCTGCCAATTACATAACCCACGATCACTGAGAATATGAACTACTGCACTTCCCAGAAAAATTAATCCAACTTGACTAATACAATAGAACAGATAATAATAATGGCATTTACCAGGTCCCAAAAGCAGCAAATAATGAAAATTAAAAAAAAAAAATCCATTTAAATAGTTCAACATAGACACATAATCACAACAATTTCAAAGAACATTTAATTAAACAATTTGTCATACGCAACTCATATGATTGCACCAATTTAAGGATAGAATTTTATATGGATACTCATGCAGACATGGCCACAACTGAAACACAGAAAGAAAAAGATCATTAAAATCATTAGTCTCAGGCTCCCTCACTGCTCCCTGGCTATTCATAAGTCCCACCAAGAATGAAAGCATATTCAACCCAGGCAGTTGTGCAAATCCTAATACCAAATACCAATGGCTAAAAATCATCTCTTTTATCATGGCTGTATTAACCGTCCAATTTCAATTGTGCACAAGGTGCAACTACGTAAGATGGCAACCATTATGCTCCCATTCTTCATGACTAGTCTCTTCAAAATCCCCAACAAAAACATGGTTAGGACTGCGTATTGCAGTACGCTTATGCCTAACTCCAGATCATTGCAACACATTATAACCACAGAATCATATTACAATTATAATTTTGGATCCAAAAGTACATCAGGCTGTGAGACATTGAGCAAACATCGGTTCCACTTACATCAAAAAGAAGCACAAAACAATATATTACAGGAAAGGAATCATGTTGATTATAAAATTTCTACAATTTAAAAATCTACGCATGCTTAGCTATAAGCATGAATACTTAAGCCCCTCTCCGGCCCTTAACCCTAATTCCCACATTAATTTCAGGTAAAATCATAAAATAGACGTACAAATCATAACAAAAAACAAAGATCGACTCTAGGGTTTAGAAATTTACCTCTTGTGCCTCTGGACGAAAGGTGATTTTTTTGCATCCTCCTCTGGAAAACAAACATTATCAGGTAAATCCAATCAAATCATAGCAGTCTTTGCAGTCGTCACACACACATATATTAACACAAAAAATAAAGCGTAGATCTATATATGATACCTGTAAGACCAAGAGAGAACTTGGTGATGAGGGTTCCAGTTACGGCGAAGCCAACCAGGAAAGGCCAGTTCCTGTTAAACTCTCGCTTGAAGAAGACAGGCCACGGATCAAACCACCTAGGCATCTTTCTCTCTCTTTTCTCTGATCAGCCTCTCTCTCCTAGCAGCAGCGAGATTTGCAGTTTCGGCTTGTATCCTCTTGTCGCCGTCGGCTTTCATTTAGCTTAGTTTTAAGGGATAGGATCGAACGGCTAGCGATTTGCTCATCGAAAATTGGATCATGTTGGACTCACTGAGCTGGGCTTGTTTGAGCCTGTTGAGTGTAAATCAAATAAACTACTTAACTTGATAAAAGTTTGGTTTAATTCGATTCTTTGATACCAAACTCAAGAGTATTCAATTAAAAAAATTCTTAGTTATTATATTTTATTATATTGTAAATATATTTATTTTATTTATGATTAATCTAAAAATAATGTATTATTTAAAATTATAATATAATAATTAATATATAAAATGCATGTATGAAATAAATATGATAATTAAATGTTGTTAGTTAGTTTACTCACTGAACTTATGTAAGCTCACCTCTTTCCCTTAACCCTAAGTGTATGAGTGCAGGAATAGAAGAGTTCTTTAGAGCTTGAGTAGCAAAGATAGTTGTGAAGTGTTTAAATGTATGTTGTTTAAGTAGTAGACATGTAATATGTAAAGAGATAGTTATTGTACTGGTAATTAAGTTTTGACAGATATTTTATCTTAAATATAAATAATTTAATTATATATATTTTAAATCTAAGCTAACTCCTCATATGAGAATGCATGTGTGAACCAATTTCACTTTAGTGTTTCATGTAAGAAAAGTTTCAAATTCTGAACTGATTTTACGTTGATGATGAATGAGAAATCTAAAGTGTAATAGTTGTGAGCATGCTTGAATTGTGAGATACAAGACTATATTCATAATTAATATGCTTTTAGGTTTGCTATGAGTTCTGATAGCCTTAAGCTAACCAGACCTCTAGCGCTGGCAACGGCTCCCTGGTTGGGTCATTACAAAGTTGGTACCAAAGCTCTAGGTTAGATGAGTGGACCTAGATGCTAGTAAAGGATAAGATAAGTATGAAAATGAAGTATGTTTGCCAGCACAATTAGGAAAACATATGTTCAGTAGGGTTGAGTCCCTATTTGTTACATGTTGTATGTTATATATATGCTATGTTTGATGATATGTCGTGTGTTCATATGACTTCACATGAACTTTATGTGTGCTCATCACTTTTTATTTACTTTCAGAAAATGCGAGGTTCAAGACGATTTGCTAGGTTGACCGATGCTCCACCCAAGAATGAGGGTATTAGAGCATTACCTACCAACCCTATTATCAGGGAGAGAGCAAGCAGAAGTAGAAGGGGAGAATCTTTAAGCGGCCCTATAAGGTATTTTGAGGTTAGCAAAGAAACCTCCAGTGCACCTAGAATGTCATTACATGCACGAAGGAGTTCTCATAGTCTTCCATAATAGCATGAGAACCCAAGCCTTCTGATATAGGAAGGATAGGAGAAGACAGTTTTATGAAAGGAGGAGACTGGTCAAAGTTTGTGCCCCCACCTTAGCAAAAGCTGGATTATGGGTTTGGATATGGCTTCAGCAATAAGAAAGTTTTGGAAACCCTGAGTTTATGGGCTACCCTCAATTTCCCTCGTTCATGTCCTATCCACCTTACTTCCCACAGTTCAACCCATATCCTGTGTATCCTTCCCAATAGTATCCCTATAGCTCTTCAACCATCATGGAAACTCATAACCCCATGGAGGAAGTCATAGGAGAGCAAGTACCACCATCATCACCTTTTACAGTACTAACAATGGAAAGCATTTGCTGACTCTCCACTCTTTTGGGTCATTCTATAAAGCTCAGCTATAAATACCTCGTGTTTGGCTTGAAAGAATTAAGTATGGAGCAACCTCTCCATTTCCTGCCCAGAAAAAATAGAGTTTCTCAGAAACAATTGAGGGCAGTTCCAATAAGTAAATGTTGGAACAATCTCAGTTTGTAACTGGCAAAATTTTCATAATTTGCCAATTCTTCACATTGTATCGTGAATCTTGCTATGTGTTCCAAAGTTGACTCCCTATCTTGCCCTAAAAAAACACTGAATTCAGGGATGCAATATTCTCCCTGTTAATGTTGTCAGGATATGGCTTGTGGAATTTGCCTAAGGCTCGGCTCATACAGCTCCTAAACGGCATCCCTAACTGCATCGATGTTCACCCGTGGTGCAACTGGGGCTGCTAGAACCTTAACCATGGGTGATGGCACCTAAGGCCTTAGTGCGGTTGGTTGTGGCACTTGCACCATGGGGACATTGGTTCCTCTGTAACTGTTGTCCCCTGAGCCAAAGCTTACCTATAGTGTAAGCACCTACTGAGGCATTGGAGCAGTCTGAGGACCTATAATAGTCTCTGCATTATAACTACTAAGATGAGTCACAAGGTTAGCATTTCTAATAATTTACATAGAAGTACCTGTTCTGCTGCTAGGGTGGCTGATTTGCATTGATTTTTTGGGTAGTCCCGCCACTTTCTCATCTCTCTTGTGGTGGTGCTTGGTACCTTTTTTCAATCTGAATTCTGCTTCCCTCGATGTTGGCTTAGGGAGCTTGTGGCAGACCGCCCTCCGATATCTCTAGAGCTCCTGGATGCTGACTCAAACTCCTCTGGCCTAGGACCCTGGCCATCAGGAAGTAAACACAGAAAATGGAATGTTATATTTTGCAGAAATAAATTTTGCATCCAATTGATTATATTTCTCTACTCACGAATTGATGCCTTTTATCAAAGCATTCATGATGGTAGACGCAAGTTTTTTCATATTAAAAATATTATAAACTGTTCCACCCCACTCCTATATTGGGTTAGCAAGCAAGGTAAGTACAACCTCTATTGCATCTGAAATCTGGACTTCTTCGCCCTGCGATGGTCGCCTGTTGAAGTGTTCCACCATCAGCGAAACCTGCATATTTGGACCAATTGCAATAGGACTTCCCTCGGCATCCTGAGACTTGGTGGTTTCTTTGCTTCTGGTTTTTGGACACATGGTGTTGCTTGCAAAATGATGCTATCAAATGATAAAATGAGACCTTTTTTCCATTGGGCATGCCAAAAATTATTTGATAATTTTTTGTGAAGAATGATGTTTTGACACTATCGGAGATGTGTCCCGCTGGGCGTGCTAAAAATTATTTTCTTATAAAACAATTTGGCTGCCTAATAGCTTAAGAATGTGGGCTTGCCAGATACTGACTGTATTAACTATACACTTTTCTGACTTTTTTCAAACGGTTGTGAGAACCTAATTATACTGAACAAAGCTTCATCAAAATCTCACTTCAAATGAATAATTAAAGTAATCGAAAATTGTATTAATGGCTGGAAATTCAAGTTCAAGGTTTGGAAAATAAAATGCAATGTTAGAAAAATAAAAGATAGATAAAATTAAAGATAGATAGACTGCTGGAGTCTGTTGTTGTTTGATTGATTGAGTGGTCTAGCCTTCAACGTTGCACAAAAAAGCATATTTATAGTAACACCTCATTGATTCTGTGAAGATTTCAAAACTAGCATTTGCTTTATGTTGCACGTTTAGTCCATTCTTTAACTTCCCAGCACTAGTTCCTTAATCGCTGATAACTTGCCCATGATCTTGACAACTTTCTGTAGCTCCTTATAGCTTTCTTCTGATAACCATAAAAAATAATATCTATTTATTTAATTCAGGCCTCATAATTAAATTAATACAATAAAATTAATTAAATTAATTTTATAAAAAATTAATTTAATTAATCATTAGCCTAAAATAATTAATTAGCTATTTAAATTATTTTTAGTGCGAACAATAACAAAGATACTCAAGAAGTTGTCTAGCATTGCTTTACATTCATAAACCAAAGCCTAAAGTAGGATGCATCCACTTGAATTGCCTATAAAGCATATACAAATAGTGGAGAATCTGTAACAACCCAGAAAATTAAAAAAAAATATATATATATATATATTTTGAAAAATGGGATTGGCGTGTGACAGTGGGTTTCCCACTGTCACAGCAGCTTTTAAAAAAAAAAAAAATCAAAATAAAAAACGGGAGGAGGAAGCCCCCCCCCCCCCCCCATTTTCTTCTCTCCCTTTCCTTCCCTCTCTTCTTCTTCTTCCTTTCTCCGGTGACCGGCCGGCGACCCTCCGGCGACCACCAAGACCACCAGAAACGGCGGCAAGAGAGGGAGAGGAGAGAGAAAACGCGCGCACAGTAGGCAGCGGCTTTCCGGCGCGATTCCGGCTTCATCCGACGTCCGATCGAGGCGATTCCGGTGGCGTTGGAAAGCTTGTTCCGAGAGCTTTCTTTTGATACCAATTTTGAAGCAAATGGAGGTCGGATGAGTGAGATATGGAGGAGAGAAGTTTCGGGTTTTTCAAGCTTTTTCGTCAGATCTACGACGATCCAACCGTTGGATCGACGATCCGAGACCACATATGGACTGAGGAAGAGGAGAGGAACATGGTGGTATGATCAGACCTGGCAAATATCGCCGGCGACGGCCACCACCGTCTTGCGGTGGTGCGTGATGGCTCGATGAGCTATGGAGATGGTTCAACTTCCAGAGGCTTCCTCATAAATTTTTGAAATTTTTGAGACACAGATAAACTTCGGGTAAGACAATTTTCATTATTTCTCTGTCTGTGGAGCATAAATACAGTGTTTCTTAAACAGGAAAAATTGGAGAAAAATTCTAAGAAAAATATATGATGAAAGTAAAATTATTTGGAGATATTCTATGGTGTTTGTTGAATTTTTGAGTGATTGTAGAATATTTTTGAAAAATATAGATAGATTTTAGTTAGATTTTTAGTATATGGGCATATAAGATTATTTGAAATTAAGATAATTAAATTTTATATAATTGGTTGAAGCTTGAGGATGGAAGTTTAAATATGTAAA
Organism: Hevea brasiliensis; assembly: GCF_030052815.1. Classification (NCBI taxonomy): domain Eukaryota; kingdom Viridiplantae; phylum Streptophyta; class Magnoliopsida; order Malpighiales; family Euphorbiaceae; genus Hevea; species Hevea brasiliensis. Next base: position 5,331,570 of record NC_079493.1, on the reverse strand, counting down.
TATTTAATTGGGTTGGATTAAGAATACATTAGATGTTGGAAACTTATGGAATCGAGTAAAATTCTTGAATAAAATATTCATGGGTGATTAGAAAATTATAATTCCTTTTGCAATAGCCTTATAATATTATTAAGGACCGCGGGGCAAAATTTTAAAATTTTTAGAGCTTGTTTGAGTGGGTTTTTGAAAAATATCAATTATAGGGACTAAAACGTAATTTTTAAGATTTTGAGTATAGTCTGATTTGGAGGGCCCAGGAGGGGCCATGTGATATTAATGAGATGTGATTGTGGAAATTGAGAATTTAGAAGTGTTATTTGAACCTCTTTGCAGGTTGGGTAGGTCCCAGGTATAGGGAAACTCACTGATTTCGGCATGAATTAGGTATCTATTGCCTCTTTAGAGTTTTATTTTGAGTTAGTACTAATAAATTTATAATTTAATTATTAGGTGATCGAGATCAACTATTTTTACGCATCCAAGACCACAATAGTCGATTGTAATCGTGAGTAAAATATTAATTTTAATTGTAATTTCGATATTATTATATGTTCAAGCATGCCCATGCATCACTTATATGCATATATTTATGTAGTTAAAGCTGTGGCACGATTTATGTTGCATTCATAGCGTTGATGTGCCATGGATGTTGTTGTGGTAATTTGGAGCGGCAGCGTGCGTTGGCGTGCGTGTGATGTGGTGTGGACTATGGATAGGACGGGGTAGTCACGCTTGAGTAATTGTGGGACCCGTTCCTTCGAGGGGTAGTCACGGCTTGAGTAATTTGCCGGGACCCTCGATTTGGTTATTAAGTGGAAGTCCGAGCTTGAGTAATTCGCTGGCACCAGGTTGGATTTAAGAGAGCTGTATAGGGGATCAGCTCCCATATGTTATGATTGATACTACAGGGTGTGTGAGTGCTCCAAATTACCTTTTTGATGTTATGATGTGAAAATGATGTTGATGTTGCATTTCACTCTACAGGGTGCATTAGTTTTAGATAGTTATAGAAATTATGGTTAAAATTGATATTTTACTCTCTGAGTCGAACGCTCACTCCTGTTCACCATATTTTTCCAGGCTACAGGAAGAGACATTTTTCAGAATAACCTGTCCCTTTCCTCTCAGGTTATGAAAAGATTACTTAATTGTATTATTATTCTCTAAATTTGTAATTTAGGACTCCGCATGTGCTAGTAGTAGCATTAAGCCTATTAGAGACTGTATGAATTCAAGTTTTCATATTAATAAATGAAAAGAAAAATTTTTTTTATGAGTTTTAAATGGTTATAAATGAGGTAATAGGGTTGAGCTGGGCTCCCCTGATTTTAGTTTTTTGAAAAGTTCTGGGCTAAGTTGGCCCAAAATGAAATTATAACAGTTTAATTTAAATTATCTTATATGCATATTGGGTCTAAATTGTGGGCCTGGTTATGGATTTGAGGAATAGTTAGGCTTACTACGGGCCTCGGGGGCTTTAAAGTGTCCTAGTCTGAGTCCTACCCATAGGTTGGGTCGTGACAAAGTTGGTATCAGAGCTTAGGCTCTAGATTCATGGGAAATAATATAATTGGGAGTGTAAAAGGAGTCTTGTTAGGATGTTACATGCAGAGTATAGTATTCTGTTTCATCTTTTTCTGTAATTCCTTGTTTCTAGATTCTGCGTTATACCTCAGGAACTATAAAAGTGCCTCAGTTAGTGTCTTGATTTTCGTGGAGTGCATAGAAAGGTGAAATAGAGTTAGTAGACATGTGAGGTCCATCATGAGGATACGTACTCCAATAAATACTATATTTTTGTCAGTATGGGTTTAAATGGTGTGCCCATTTCGTGCAAGGCACGAGTACATAAAAGTGAGTCTTGAAAGTACAATTGCCCTAGATAAGGATGAGGATACCACTGCTGGCAGTCATCAGTGGATGACCCAGTTAGAATAAGTTTGTGATAATAGAATATTCAAGAGAGATAAGAGATTAGGAGACCTAGTCTGTTAGGACGTATCGTAGTAACTATACAATGTTCTCAATGTCTGCTCTGTAAGCTGCAGATTACAGTATCGACATGAGATTATTGTGTAGAGCTGCGTGCATCCCCATGGTGCTACATAATGAGGGTGTTTACTGATGGCCTCTGTTTTGGTACAGCAATACCAGAACAGAGTTCTATATCTGCAGAGGAGTTGGGAACTCCTGGTTAAGAGTCTAGAGCTAGAATATCGAAAGGTTACAGTTAGGTGGTAACTAGAGTAAATGACTCGGTTACCCTAGCATGAGCTAGAGTTGCATTAAGAGTTGCCATCAGACCAGAGGTTTCGGACTAGTTGCAAAGTAAAAGTGACACCTATAGAGTGAGACCATCTAGTCTTCGGTATGGAATTTTGGATGATTTTTGCAGAATGACAGACGTTTTGCTTAGAACTTAGTGAGAATAGGATACCTTGTGTGTATTAGTAAGGTGTAAAGTGCAACCCTACTACCTAGGGAAGGTCAAAACTATGAATTGATGATTCACAGAGATATGATATGATAGGAGAGTCATTAATTTGACATGGTTTGGGCAAGGTGGTAAATGTAGTACCTTTGTTGTAGCAAGTTAGGGTGTAGTCCTATCTTTTCAGAAGGGATCGAAAGTTATTACTAATAATGGTGACCAACCAAATAGTGCCCCAGATGGGACTGTAGAGTGTGGTAGAGAGTAGTTGGCTCAGGTATCCCGCAGAGGATACAAGTTTCATTATAGGAATCATATATAATCAGATCACGATGGATGTAAATTCTTTGAATTGGATGACGGGTTTGGGTGCCCGGAATCTTAAGTTTTGGCAAATTGAGTAAACATGGAAAATAATAATAATAATAATAATAATAATAATAATAATAATAATAATAATAATAATAATAATAATAATAATAATAATAACAAATAAATAAAATTACTGCAGAATCAGTTCTCGAGGTAGTAAGGGTATTATGTAAGCTAAAGGATAAGAATAGAAATCATACGATAAAAGTATGATTGCAATTTCCTGAGTTCCTTTCTAACTTCATATTTTTCAAAACAATAATATAATCTAATTATAATAGTATTAAGAGTAATAAATTAGCGAAGATAAATCATAGAAGGCCAATGGATAAAGAAAGTGCAGAATGAAAGTTTGGACAATTGATTGCAGATGCAATATAATTTAAATGCCAGTGGGAGTACTAGCTAGAGTGATCAAAGGACCAAATCTGAGTAGCACAGATATGTGATAACGTGGTAGAGACTCTGGAGGATATAGTTAGCAGGTACAGCTGTCATGTTAGGAAGAAGAATGGAACCAGGGATAGAATAGTCAAGTTCTATTTTGGGTAAGACAAAGGAAATAAATGAAAGGACAATTCGAAGGGCGCATAATAAAAGGAACAAAGTTAAGATATAGGGTAGGCTAAGTGTTATTTTTGGCAAGGTGAATGACAAGGATGGAGAACCCAAAATGGGACCATATTAGCAAGAATAGTGATGGAGGTATGGAATACAATAATAATGAGTAAAAAGTAGAAGGTGTGCGATGATATTGCGGACTATCTAATTAGGCAGAGAAAGAGAAGTTAGTAAGCAGTAAGTTGAATAAAAGTCAATCTAAGGGATCAAATAGGTATGATGAGAGGAAAAGAATGATAGATAATGACACAGAGGCTTTAGGTTAGACTTTTGAGATAGTGAGAAGGTAGTTAGAGGTTCGTTATGAATGTCAGGCAAACGTCTTTAGTGTGATCAACAGAATCACTTTGTAGTGAAGCAATAACGACAGGACAATAGTAGGGGTAGAACGAAAAATGACAAGTCTGGGTGGTTATAAATCACTAGAAAGTTCAAGGATCAAATTAATGACCATAGATAAGGGTGGAATTAGTGTTGGAAGAATTTATTAGTGAGAGAAATCTTTCAGGAATCAACAAAAGTTAAGGGCACAATATAAACTATAATAGATATGAATCATAGGTCGAGTATAAGTAAAGTTAATAAATTATAAAATATTATGTCAGGAAGGACAATGGTACAGTAAGGGTTCATGCAGATGATACCTTATAGGTAGAGCACAATTGTGCTAGGAGATGATGAAATTTGAAGAGAAAGACTAAGAAACATAGGTTAAACGTTATTATATGGACAATTGGGCGTAGTTGAATATAAGAGGATATTTTTCTTTCTTTTCAAGTTTAGCTTGTGCTTTTGATTCTAAAAGGTTATATAAGGAACAGAGACTGAGTCAAGGAGACCTAGTTATTTGAGAGTTTAGTAGGCACCAATTCATATACAATTTCGTGATATGAAAATGACAGTAAGTACGTACCTAGTGTTAAATATGAAATGACGATCAGAATAATGACAGGAGTCAAAAGGAGTTAGCTACCAAGGCTTGCCACCGTTTTAAACTATGAGCTAGAGGAAGTACTATTTATGGATGAGTTTCAATAGATGAAATTGTTACTGGTGGATAATTTGAGGTTGAAGTTTAGAAAGCTATATGCAGTATATGTGATTATATTAAGGAGAATGAACACATGAAGTATTTTGTTTAGAATTAAGGCATGGTATACATTTTCCACAGCTGTGTTCGTTCAGATGAAACTTATAGTTTCAAGGGCTCCTATCCATCCAGGATGAGCAATTTCCTACTGAGGCTGGTGGGGAATGATAATGTTCTGATAGTTAAGTTGGAAAAAGGGAATACAAAAAAAAAAAAAATTTCTATGGTTAATCACAAGTGTTACATAAGGTGAAGAATGTGCTGGTAGGAGTAAATCATAAGGTTATAATTCTCGAAGTAATAGAACTAGTAATCAAGATAAGACTAAGAAATAAAATGAAAGTTAAAGTTGATGATGGGATGGACATCCTTGAAGGAAAAAGGTGTAAGGGTGAAATAGGATTAAGATTAAGGAATAAGTGGAGCAGGTCGAAAAGATATCAACAATAGCAGAAATAGGCAAAGGAAGTGGATAAGATTCAAACGATAGGAAGAAAGCTCGATAGAGCTAGTTATAATGATGAGGATAAGGAGGAATAGGTATGCTAGGAACACACCAAGAGCTGTTTAAAACAAGTTATTATGAGATGATAGATTAAAGGGGTAGTAGAGCCTCGATCTGAGTGCCAATGTGTCAGAAGTAGGCCATATACTAAGAAGCTATAGGAAGAAGTCTAGATATTTATATTCCAGAGAAGGAGTGAGAATTGATAAGTCGCATGGGTTGAGTTGTCAGAGAATATAAACACTTTTGTTACCTAGAAGGAGAGACCCAGTTTACTTTCCAATATTGATAAATGATACACTTGGCCCTTGGAGGAGACTCTACCTGACTAGTTACATAAGATCGATAGAGGTTGGTCTAAGTACCTTAGTAATGACACAAAAGAGATTAAAAATTTGAAGTATCATGGGAGGAGAAGATTTATAGGTATTGACCACTGAGGTCATAAGTAGAGTGAAGATCTCGAACAAGATGCCTATATTAGGAGCTACAGGAAAGCTACTCATAGGATACCATGGAATAAGGAACATAAGTTATGTCATTGGGGAAACAGAGATTATTAAAACAAAGGAATGATGACTGAAGTCACCAAGAGACATGTTGGGGCGTAATAAAAGTGAGGTAAGCACCAAAGTTGATTGAAGTTATGAGACATCAAGTCAAGAACAGTGAGGTATAGCGAATACTTGAAATGTCAGAAAAATGGTCAATGAATAGTTACAAGATAAAAGCCCTCTAGAAAGAAATGATGACAAATAGGACACTATAGTAGAATCAGAGAACAGTAGAATGTCATATATAATATACGAAGAGTTCGAAGAATAAATGTTTTACCAATATCTGCATAGCTGGAGGAGTAATGATTGCACTTATTTCGATAATCTTCTTTTCCATATCTCTTGTTTATTCGTAAATTCGAGGACGAATTTTTCTTAAGGGGGGAAGAATGTAACAACCCAGAAAATAAAAATAAAAAAAAATATTTTGAAAAATGGGATTGGCGTGTGACAGTGGGAAAAAAAAAATATTTTGAAAAATGGGATTGGCGTGTGACAGTGGGTTTCCCACTGTCACAGCAACTTTTAAAAAAAAAAAAAAAAAATCAAAATCAAAAACGGGAGGAGGAAGCCCCCCCCCCCCCCTCATTTTCTTCTCTCCCTTTCCTTCCCTCTCTTCTTCTTCTTCCTTTCTCCGGTGACCGGCCGGCGACGTCCCAAGCAGCTCCCCACCGGCCGGCGACCCTCCGGCGACCACGGCAGCGGCAAGAGAGAGAGGAGAGAAAAAACGCGCCGATGGGCGGCTTTCCAGCGCGATTCCGGCTTCATCCGACGTCCGATCGAGGCGATTCCAGTGGCGTTGGAAAGCTTATTCCGAGAGCTTTCTTTTGATACCAATTTTGAAGCAAATGGAGGTCGGATGAGTGAGATATAGAGGAGAGAAGTTTCGGGTTTTTCAAGCTTTTTCGTCAGATCTACGACGATCCAACCGTTGGATCGACGATCCGAGACCACATATGGACTGAGGAAGAGGAGAGGAACATGGTGGTATGATCAGACCCGGCAAATGTCGCGGCGACGTGGCCGCCACCGTCTTGTGGTGGTGCGTGATAGCTCCGTGAGCTATGGAGATGGTTCAACTTCCAGAGCTTCCTCATAAATTTTTGAAATTTTTGAGACACGATAAACTTCGGGTAAGACAATTTTCATTATTTCTCTGCATGGAGCATAAATACGATGTTTCTTAAACAGAAAATTGGAGAAAAATTCTAAGAAAAATATATGATGAAAGTAAAATTATTTGGAGATATTCTATGGTGTTTGTTGAATTTTTGAGTGATTGTAGAATATTTTTGAAAAATATAGATAGATTTTAGTTAAATTTTTAGCATATGGGCATATAAGATTATTTGAAATTAAGATAATTAAATTTTATATAATTGGTTGAAGCTTGAGGATGGAAGTTTAAATATGTAAATATTTAATTGGGTTGGATTAAGAATACGTTAGATGTTGGAAACTTATGGAATCGAGTAAAATTCTTGAATAAAATATTCATGGGTGATTAGAAAATTATAATTCCTTTTGCAATAGCCTTATAATATTATTAAGGACCGCGGGGCAAAATTTTAAAATTTTTAGAGCTTGTTTGAGTGGGTTTTTGAAAAATATCAATTATAGGGACTAAAACGTAATTTTTAAGATTTTGAGTATAGTCTGATTTGGAGGGCCCAGGAGGGGCCATGTGATATTAATGAGATGTGATTGTGGAAATTGAGAATTTAGAAGTGTTATTTGAGCCTCTTTGCAGGTTGGGTAGGTCCTGTATAGGGAAACTCTGGATTTAGCATGAATTAGTATCTATTGCCTCTTTAGAGTTTTATTTTGAGTTAGTACTAATAAATTTATAATTTAATTATTAGGTGATCGAGATCAACTATTTTCCGCATCCAAAGACCACAATAGTCGATTTGCATCGTGAGTAAAATATTAATTTTAATTGTAATTTCGATATTATTATATGTTCAAGCATGCTCATGCATCACTTATATGCATATATTTATGTAGTTAAACTGTAGGCACGATTTATGTTGCATTCATAACTGTTGATGTGCCATGGATGTTGTTGTGGTAATTTGGAGCAGTGTGCCTGTGTTGGCGTGCGTGTGATGTGGTGTGGACTATAGATAGGACGGGGTAGTCACGGCTTGAGTAATTCGCTGGGACCCGATCCTTCGAGGGGTAGTCACGGCTTGAGTAATTCGCTGGGACCCTCGATTTGGTTATTAAGTGGAAGTCCGAGCTTGAGTAATTCGCTGGCACCAATTGGGATTTAAGAGAGTGTATAGGATCAGCTCCCATATGTTATGATTGATACTACAGGGTGTGTGAGTGCTCCAAATTACCTTTTTGATGTTATGATGTGAAAATGATGTTGATGTTGCATTTCACTCTACAGGGTGCATTAGTTTTAGATAGTTATAGAAATTATGGTTAAAATTGATATTTTACTCTCTGAGTCGAACGCTCACTCCTGTTCACCATATTTTTCCAGGCTACAGGAGGAGACATTTTTCAGAATAACCTGTCCCTTTCCTCTCAGGTTATGAAAAGATTACTTAATTGTATTATTATTCTCTAAATTTGTAATTTAGGACTCCGCATGTGCTAGTAGTAGCATTAAGCCTATCAGAGACTGTATGAATTCAAGTTTTCATATTAATAAATGAAAAGAAAAAAAATTTTATGAGTTTTAAATGGTTATAAATGAGGTAATAGGGTTGAGCTGGGCTCCCCTGATTTTAGTTTTCTTAAAAGTTCTGGGCTAAGTTGACCCAAAATGAAATTATAACAGTTTAATTTAAATTATCTTATATGCATATTGGGTCTAAATTGTGGGCCTGGTTATGGATTTGAGGAATAGTTAGGCTTACTACGGGCCTCGGGGGCTTTAAGCTGGCCCAGGTCCTAGTGCCGGTCCGGCCCATAGGTTGGGTCGTGACAGAATCAGTTTCAAATATAATATTGTGTGGCATCCAAAGCTTCCCTAAAAGCCATGGTTTTGGCAACTTTTGGATCCATAAGGCCAAAGAAGGCTGATCGACTAGCATAGCTAACTATCCCCACCTTATCACGTACCAACCATCCAACACCTAACTTGTGATTTTGAGTAAGCAATGAGGCATATGCAATGCAATATTACACTTCGCATAACCAATAGGGGGCTTCAACCACTTCAATGCAACATTAAATAGGCTTTTACTATAAATAGATGCACTAGAGGCTTTTTGGGAGACTCAAGCTAATACGTAGTTGTGAAGGAAGGATGATGTGAGGTTTAAGATCTATTGAACTAAAGCTTATTGGCCTTGTCATAACATATCATTACTAATTCTTCTAGATTGCCCAAAGGACCATATATGTGAGCTATGCTATCACGACCCAATTTCTAAGCTGGATAGGCACTAGGACTTGGGCCAGCATAAGGCTCCCAAAGCCTGTAGTAAGCCTAATTATTTTTAATTCATTCATAAAGTCCATTAAGGTAGCCTAATTTCAAGAAAACAAATGGACAGAATCCGGCTATAAATTGAACTATCCAATGAAGAGCATTAACTTACCTGATCTGTTAAAAAATTATATTAATAATATGGAAAGCTCAACTCACCCTCACAATCCTCAAATTACATATATCAACATTTGAGAGCTCAGTCATCAATAATAAACATATCATACATCAATGCAATCTCACATAATTAATTTTATAACTCTAGAACTAAGTTATCATAACCCAAATAAAAATACAACCATTGGTCTATATGGAGTTTTAGATTTAAATAAAAGACAATAAAAGTAAATCAAAATATTTTCTGTTTAAACTTGCGATAAAAAAAAAGCAGATTAATCACAAATAAAACTACATATTACCTGATAAAAAATAGTTAAATATGAGTGAGCATTTAACTCAGAGAGTAAGATATTGATTTTAAATATAATTTCTATAACTATCTAAATTTAATGCATTCCTATGTATGAAATGCAACACATTTATATAGTTCAAACAATTCAACCAATATTCACACAAAAGATAACTTGGCACGCACGCACCCATGTGTCATATCAATACATATATGGAAGCTGATTTGCTATACAGTTTTCTTAATCCAATATCTGCCAGCGATGTCAACTCAAGCCAGACTTTCGCTTAATAATTCAAGTGCTAGAGTCAATGAGATCAACTCAAAGCCATGCTCACCCCGACTTATCTATATATAATGATTGGGTCCCAGCGAGTCAAGCTCCAGTCGTAACTACCCATCCTACCCATATCTATATCCATATCCACACCATACTCATGCAACCACACACATAAAGCTCCAAGTTATCTTAATGTGACATCCACAAACAAATTTAATAACATACGCAGCAAAGGAGCATGCCTGATATTTAACTAATTATATACACACATATAAGTGACTACATGAGCATGCCTTGAATATAAATTAATAATATTAAAATTACAAATAAAATCAATATTAAACTCACAATGCAAAGAAAATTGTTGATTTGGATCACTTAAACAAACATACCAAATAACTATCAATAACAGACCAACAATAATTAATTAAAGAAACAAAAGACTTCCTAGGTTTTTGTGGAAAATTCTATAGAGTTTTCTCTATATCTATAACATAACCTCTCTATAAGAAAGATCTCATTTATATCTCAACAATTAAAGGCCTCAGGCCCACAACAAAACACAATATAACACAACGCCCATTTGGGGCTTACAAGTATCCTAAGCTACGTCCAAAACTTTAATCTCCAGCTCGGTTCTTGAACTCCTCTACAGTCTAATTAAAAAGACAATCTCAAAAGCTCTTACTAAAATATCATGATATAATTATAATCAAGTTAATTAATAAAACTTCAATTCTATATTAAATTTCTAATGAATATTTTACAGTATTCTTTCTTAAAATTGGACTAAAATCCTTGTCACAAAACTCAAATTTATCATTTAATAATTATATCAATTTACATAAATTTTCAACTTATATTTTCATAAATTATTAATTCAAAGACTTCATACTCAAATTTAAATTAAAATATTCCATAATATATTCATATCACCAAAAATCAAACTAAATATTTATACTTATTTCCCAAAAATATTTCACAATGACTTAAAAATTCATTAAATACCATATACTATCTCAAAATAATTTTAGTCCATCAAAATAACATATTCAACTTAACCTAATCCTTAATACAAAAATTGGCAATTTTTCCATTCAAATTTATATAAAATATTATAATTGTTAGATAAATTCTAAATTTTAACCTTATCTTCAAGACATCTAAATACAATATTTGTAAAAATTTCAGTATTAAGTTATTTTTACCAAAATTTACTAAAATAGCCCAAGTATCCTCAAAGATCATCTCTACCAAATTTTATAATTTTCTAAGCATCTTAACTATTTATTTTTCTCAAATTTTAGTTGCTAAAATTCAGAATTTCAAATGTAAACAACCTATGTTCAACAATTTATTTCTTCAAATCCAACCATTAAAAATTACCAAATTTTAACAATAATTTTTACACATATAGACCTTCAAACATTTCTAAAAATTTATAGTGAAAGAGCACCAAACTCACTTGGACGAAAGACAAAGTTATTGTCCCTGCTCAATCCCTATTTCTGTTCTTATTTATCATCTTCCTCTCTGTCTCTCTCTCTAATCTCTTAGTTTTCAGACTACTTTCCCTTTATTCTCCTTGTCGGCGTCCATTTTTGTGAGAGAAATCTCAAAAATTCGGTCACCATCTCCCTCCTTCCCTTCTTCTTATTCTCCTTTTCTCTTTTTCCTTTCCGTTTATCTTTCTTAATTCTTCTACTCTTCAATTTATTTTTATAATTCTAGAGAAGGGGCTACCAAATGTCCCTCTTTTTAAATAAATTTTATTTTAATCATTGAATTCTCTAAAAATCATATTTTCTATCATAAAACTTTTAAAACTTTACTTTTAAGTCTAAAATTAAATTAAACTTTTTTCTTCAAAACTTTATAAATTATATTTTCCTTCAAATAATAATCATATTTAGTATTTCTTCAAAAATTGGAATGTTCCATATGCAAATCATCCTTATCATGTGAAAGATAAATTTATATTGTTGTGAAACAACACGCATGTAGCTTATCACAACTTAGTTATGTTGGCTAATGGCACAACTCAAACTTAGCAGATGCTAAGTTCAAGTCTCACGATCTTCAACTCTCAATTCTTATGTACCTTAAAAAAAAGAAGTGCTTATGCACTTAATAAAGTGATGGGTAACGATAGTGAAATACGAAAACCAAAAACAGGCTGTGCAGGCATGTGAATAGCAGTGGCAATTGATTGAGAATTTGTGAGTATTCAATTTAATTAAATTTTAATAGAATAAATTTAAATAATATGTAATTTAATTTAAATTTGAAAAATAATATTTATATCGATTTTAAATTAAATTTTATATGTTAAATATTTGTTAATCGAATTCATTTATAAAAATAAATAATTAAATTATATATATATATTATTTAAAATAAAAAAATAAAATATTTTATAAAATTATTAATTTTTAAAATATAAATACAATAACGTCATCTTCTCCATTTCTTCTATGATTTATTTGGCGAATAGTTGAATAAGATTAGGGGATTGCTTTCTTGGGAACCAAAATTGCCAAAATGCAATGAGATTTATTATTATTATTATTATTATTATTATTATTATTATTATCTTCAAATTAAAGAAATAATTTTATATTTTTATTATATTTTTGTCAAATCAAATTGACGACAAAGTTAATTTTAATAGATTCAAATCTAAACAAGCAACTGAAATTATAAAACATTTAGTAGATTAAGTTTAATTTTTATAATTTTTTTTTATTTTTTTAAAATTTATAATTTAATTTTTATTAACTATATATATATATATATATATATATATATATATATATATATATTGCCATACACCAATTAAAAAATAAGTGTTAATGTAAAATATATTATTTAATAAATAAAAATAAAAAATAAAATAAGATTATTTCTTTAATATGTATACACACATATAGTTTATGTTAAATTTTTATTATATTAAACTGAAATTTAAATAAAAAATTTAATATATAATTATTTTTAAACTATATTTAATATTTAATTACATAAAATCATTAATTTTGATTTAAATTTGGATTCTCGAATTTTTGTTGGTACAGTGATTTCTTTGTACACTCTAATGAGAGGGTTGAACAAATTGAAAAAAAAAAAAAATCTGAAATTGAGGAGCCGTTTCCTTCCCTGTTCAAAAAAAAATCTTGATTTATTCATCGCCCGCCCAATGAAGAGCAAAAAGCAAAAAGCACAATCCGTTCAACAAACCCCCAAAACCAACTCACCGTCGATTGCAAACTTATCAATGGTTCATATCTAAAGTTTTCATTTCACGCGGATCGACTCTGGTAGCCGTTGAATCTCATATAATCCACGGTTCACATATAATTTTGTCAAGTTACATTCATAGCCGTCGATAAGTACAAATCTAACGATCATTACCAAACCGCGCTACAACATCCAAATCGTCAGTGGTAAAAAAGCACAATCCGTGGCACAACTCTCAAAATCATTAATAACCGTCGATTAAAACTAAATCCAACGGCTTCAAATATTGCCCGCCTTATCCGAAATCCTCCCAAGTCACTCAATAAATACCCAATCGCCCGCCTCAGTGCTCTAACGAAAGCTCTGCAATCTTCGAAATCTTCGGCGGGGAAAACTTCAAAATCGTATAGAGAAAATGTCGGGTCGTGGAAAGGGTGGGAAGGGTCTGGGAAAGGGAGGAGCCAAGAGGCACAGGAAGGTCCTAAGAGATAACATTCAAGGTATAACTAAGCCTGCAATTCGTCGTTTGGCCCGTAGAGGTGGTGTGAAGAGGATTAGTGGCTTGATTTATGAGGAAACTCGTGGAGTCCTCAAGATCTTCTTGGAGAACGTGATTCGTGATGCTGTTACTTACACTGAGCACGCTAGGAGAAAGACTGTTACTGCCATGGATGTGGTGTATGCCCTCAAGAGGCAGGGAAGGACTCTGTATGGTTTTGGGGGTTAGGTTTAATTTGTTTATTTTGTGTTGCAGGTCGTAGGATGTTAGTGTATGGGATTGTAGATCTTTTCTCTAGATCTTTGCTCTAGATCTCTCTCTCTTTTTTTTTTCCTTGATTTGGTTTTGATATTACTGTAATTGGCATCCTTTTCAGAAGTAATAGAATTTCATCTTCTGGGAGAATTTTTACTTTCTATGTTCTCTTATTTTCTTCATTTTGCCGTTTGGGTTCACGGAAACTGCCGAGGAAAGGCACTAGAAAATGTATTTGATTACAGGTTCGACGGTCGTATTAGAACAATTTAAATTTCTTGTTGGTAATTGATGAGTGCTTCTTGCAACCATGTTGGTGTGCCCCTAACATGTTTGTTGAAATGACATACAGTTGAAGGTGTTGATTCGGTTCGCTTGTGCATTTAGGGAGTTCTGTTCATTTAATTTTGTTTGTTCTGTTTAGCTTATAATAGGTGGTTGCATTACAAGGGCAGACGGTTATCACTCTCTTGTCCTTATAATTGAAATTGCTTTTGCTAATAAAACTATATTCGCTCCTTAATTTACTTTGAGCTTAAATATAACTCGTCGGGATGTTAATAATTGATTGTTTCTTTGCCATTTCTGCTCTGGCATGAGGCGTCTGTAGAATGGAACACAGATTTCTAAACACATCAAGTATTATTGCCAATATCTAAAGCACTCAACCCTCTCCTCTACAAGCTCCAGATTTTTCCTTTTGAGAGTTGGGCTCTTAAGCTACAAACGCCTCCTCTACAAGCTCCAGAGTTTGCCCTTTGAGAGATCGGATCCAAAGCTGCAATTGCCTCCCTTGATCGTGCCCAAAACCGATGATGAAACAAACCAAATTGGAGGATAAGTTATAAAAGGAATGATAAAAACCACGAGAGAATTACTCTATTTTCAATTTGAAATAAGTACATTGGATACTCAAATTTTATTTTACGAATAAAATAGATATTTTATTAATACATATATATATAATTTATTAATGTCTTCTATGTTTTGTGTCTAAAATTCTAGTTTTGAGTCGATCTGATTGTGGTTGCCCGAATCTGTGTTGGGCTCAAAATCTGAAGTGAAACCGGACCATAACAGGCATTAACGGGATCACGATCTATGTTGGGCTCGATGTGAAGTGCAACCGAACCATACCAGTTTAGTGTATATGTGGCGTGGAGGATTGAAAATGTTTACTAGTGAGAAAAGCAAATTAAAAAAACTGTTAACTTTAAATAATTTTTTTAATATTCTTTAATTAATATATGTAAAAAATAATTTTCTAATTGTAGTTTTAATCGAAATGTCAAATAAGTCCTTAGAATGGTTAATCTTGTTATTCCCCTAAAATTGAACTTGATCAAAACCAATGGTTCAACCATCTAGTTAGGAGCCAGTTTTGTTACTAGGAAAAAAAAACTATCGAATTTGTTACTAGGAAAAACAAATTATCAAATTAGATCAAATCTAGATCAAATCAAACTAATTATCTATTTGGCATTACATTTGAAAGTTTTAAATTTTTATTTTTTTAATAAAAATATTATTTTAAATATCATTAAAAATAATTTAAAAAAAATTATTTTATTATTTTAATATTTTTATAATTAAAATTTATTAAATTTAATTTTAAATTATTTTTTAATATTTTAAAACTAATATATCTAAAAAAATAAATTTTTTAATAACAATTTCAATAATAAAATCAAATAAATAATAAATGAGAGTCAAAATTTAAATCAGGTTCATCAGACCGGGACTAGTGTTGGTGACAACGCTAACAGGACCAGAACTATTTCCTCTTTGAATATATTTCCTATTTAGATTAAACTTTTTAATTCATTTTTATTTATATTAAAATTTTTAACTTCATAAATACTTATTAAATCTTTATCATATATAAATTTTCATATACAATTAATAATTTTTTTTTCATAAAATTATTTCCTTGCTTTATTTATTTTTACATTTTACCTTGAATCTTATTTATTTTAAAATATTAAATTAAATTTTATTTATTTTCAATTGTTTGATCATGTATCAATTTTTTCCTAACCATAATGATTAACAATTTGAAATCTTCTATCTTTTTTTTTCTTTTACCTTACTTTAGTCAGAATGAACATTTAGTCGGTTTAATTTCAAACTGAATTAAATTAAAAAAATTAAATGATTAAAATTATATAAAATATAAATTCAACCAAACTCAATTGATGAGATAATTAAATTAAATGAAATTAATTTAGTCTAATTCAATTTAATTTAACGGTTTCACAGAAAAAAACAGAGGCGTTCTATGACGTTAGTCAAGCCTCAATACAACAATTTAGGGCAACAAAAAACCATTTAATAATTTACAGTTCATTAAACAAATTAGCTACAACAATTAAGTCTTCAAAAATATTCACTCAAACTAAATAAACATCTCAAAATTACTGGTTTATACATACAAAATTATTGGCTCGGCGCAAATTAAACAAACAACAAAAAGCAATTCTCTTGGCGCCTCAAAGAAATTAACCATAAAAAATTTGCAAGTTGCACTTCAAAAATTAGCCATCAAAACTGTGGATCTGCGTCGTCGAGTAAGCAGGAGGCTGGAGTCTGTGGTCCTTGTGGATCTACACCGTTCGTCGAGAAGCGAGAGAATGTAGTTCTGTGGACTGCGGCGGAATTGAGGGGGCCACAAGTGCTTCAAATTAAAAGATTCTCCATAGTTTTAATGTATTTTTCCTAACGATAATAAAAAAAATATTTTTATTCAGTAAAAACAGTTTGAGACTTTAAAATTTAATAGCTAAATAAGACCAAAGAAACAAAAACCAAGGGAAGGGAAAGAAGAATCGAGAGGATCATTGTGGCCGACGCCCAACATGAAAGTGAGATTGCATGAGGTGAAAAGAGAGATGGCAAAATTTGCTTTTACACCTAAAGTAAGAACGGCGATGTAAATAGAGGAAAAATAGATTCGGTTTGATTGATTTAATTTTTTTAATGAATTAACTGAATTGAATGGAAAAATTAATTTTCAAAATTTTAATAATTAATCTAACTAATTTTTTTAAAAAATTCAAACTAAAAATATCGAATTTAAATAATTCGATCTGATTACTAGTTTGAAGTTGATAAATGCTTATCCATAACCTTTGTCCTTAGCCATCTTTGGCAAAAATTAGGTACCATAGTGTGAAGAACAGCTGCCGTGACAACAGCTTGAAAACTGACAATACGACGGAACACTAGTTAGTAGTTACAGTGTGATGCTGACACTTGTCCATCATATAATCATATCCTTCTAATCTCTTTTGGAATACTAACAGAAAAAGAAAGCTTTATCCGACCACCACAGTGTCGCCACGAGTCTAGTTCAAGGTCCCTGATTTGCTGACTTGGCTTGCGCGTTCTGTACCTGCTCTACACAAACGAAAACACTCACCAAGTGGAAACGGATTCGGTACCTACCTACCTTCGTCTCTCCTTCCTCTCCGTCCCAGGTTTATCTGATTATCTCCTCTTTGAAGGTTTCAGATTTTAGTAGAAATCCGGAGAAAGGCTTGGAAATCGCAGTGGAAAGGGAAAGTTAACGAGAGTGGTGCTCTTTAGCTGTAACCTGATTCACGCATTTTGTTCTGTCCTCGCCCGTTTCTGCCATGGGAGTGCCGAGCGACGACGCGGTTGTCATCCAGAAAGGGAAGAAGCCAGGAGAGCCTCATGTTGTCACCGTTAATTGCCCCGATAAGACTGGTCTCGCTTGCGATATTTGCAGAATAATTCTCGACTTTGGGCTTTACGTCACCAAAGGAGGTATTTCATCAAATATTTTTTATGCTATTCTTTTCCTCCCTCTTTTTCAGCTCAATTTTTTTGGGGGAGTTTTTTATATGCTTGATGTAAAATTGCAATGTCTAATTTTTCAACAGTTCATTTTTTTTAATTTTTTTTTTGGGCCAAACATATAAAAATTGGCGTTATTCAACAATAGATACGTCAAATTCTGCCTTTATATAGCGCCCAAAAGAATAAAGCGTGAGTTGATTGAGGTGGAACAGCATTTGTGTTGGATATCAGAAAAAAGCATGCACCTATGCTTAATTCTCTTTCTTTTGTACACATTTTTGGTGGGAGAAACCAAATTCTGGGTTAGCTTTTGGTTGGCTGGCAATAGTGATTTAGTTAGGGCTGTAAATGAACTATTTTGTGAGCTATTTGAGGCTGGACTCCATAAAAGTTCGACTTAGCTCGAGTCCTTTTACAAAGGAGCTAAATTTGAGCCTAATTTTTGCTCATTTAATAAAGAGTTAAGCTTGAGCTTATTGTAGTGAGCTATTTAGTTTTAAACTTATTATCTTAAGCCTAATAAAATTTAGTTTTGAACCTAATAACCCTAAACCTAAAACTTAACTGGAACTATGAGTCAAGTTGTTCATGAGCTGTTTGAGTCTCGGTTTGATAAAAGTTTAGCTTGACTTGTTTTCTAAACAAGCTGAGCTTGATCTTATTTATATTTGTTTCATTTTCTAGCTCAAAAAAATTTTAACAACCTAAGCCTAAGCTCTTCAAATCTCAGCTTGATTCATTTACGCCCCTAGTGTTGGTGTTGAAGATGTTTCTAACATTTATATATCTTGAATGTTTTATTATTACAGATGTTTCCACTGATGGAAAGTGGTGCTATATGGTATTCTGGGTGATTCCTCATTCTCGCTTGCTCGTAAGATGGTCAAATTTGAAGAACCGTCTTCTATCTATTTGTCCATCGTGTTCAGTCTTCTTTTACTTAAACCAACAGCCCCCGCCATCCACTTCATCTCCAGTTTACTTGTTGAAGTTTTTTTGCCTTGATAGAAAAGGATTACTACATGGTAGTAGGAATTCTCTTTACTTGCTGATGTTCTTTGATTGTTCTGTGAGTGCTTATGTGTATAATTCTAATGCAATTTTAAATTCTCTGTAGATGTTACTCAGGCTCTCTCTGAACTTGAGCTCACAATTCAAAGAGTTAAGGTTACGACTACCCCAGATGGCAGAGTCCTGGACCTCTTCTTCATTACAGATAACATGTAAGCATTCCACCCTGTGCCTGCCTTTGAAATCCTGCATTGAGGTCTTTTTATATGGTTATCTTGTGGTTTATTTCAACTGAATGAAGAGATTATCAAATATTAAAACTTTCAACAGCATCCCACGCATTGCAGCCTTCTATCACATGATGACTATGAAGTCCAGAACTTTATTTGGACCACTGTTTACGGGTCCTGTTTTAATTTAAGTGCAAGTGAATGCCTTGTAATTATTTAACTTCATCTCATGCATTACAGCCTTCGATCTCATGAAGTTTTATATTTGGTTTTTCGTTTCTATTGAATTTCTTGTTTCTAAAAGTCCTTAGCCTAATCTTTTTCCTCCCAAAAAATATGTTCAATCTATAAAACAATACCTTATTTTTATTTTTATGATATGAAACTGAGCTAATTTTTTCAGGACTTTGTTATTAAGACTTGCATGAGTAAATGAATAGAGATGGTGGTTAGTTTATCTAACCTTGATGTATTCTCCTTTTCCTTTTCTTTTCTTTTCTGTATGTTCATTGATGATGTTAAAGTTGGTGTTTCCCTTCTATTGATGACCTAGCAAACTTTTTATAAAAAACTGAAATTAGCATGAGAAGAAAATTATTATTTAAATATTGAATAAGTCTGCCAGTGATTGGTGAGGAGGGAGCACATTTGGCAGGAGCTGGTTTGCTGTTAGATGTGTCATGAAGAAATCTTCTTTATGAACCATGAGATCTATTTTGATTAAAAATTGAAGAGCCAAGCCTTAATTTTTCATATTCTTGTAGGAGCTTGTTTCTTGTTAGATATGTCATGAAGAAATCTTTTTTTTTTTTTTTTTCGGTGGAATGTCATGAAGAAATCTTGATGAACCATGAGATTGATTTTAATTAAAAATGGAAGAGTCAAGCCTTAATTTTTCTCATTATTAATCTTGTTTCAGGGAGTTGCTACACACAAAAGAACGACAAGATGAGACATTTGAACAATTGCATGCTGTGTTAGGCGAATCATGTATCAGCTGTGAACTTCAGCTGACAGGCCCCGAGTACGAGTGTCATCAGGGCATGTCTTCTCTTTCTCCTGTTATTGCAGAAGAATTATTTTTTTGTGACATATCAGATAAAGAAATCCATTCACAAGCTCTTAGTCCTGATATGACGAAATTGAAAAAGACCAATGTAACTATAGACAATTCATTGAGCCCTGCTCATACATTGCTTCAAGTACACTGCATTGATCAAAAGGGTCTACTTTACGATGTAATGAGAACTTTGAAAGACTGCAATATGCAGGTATTGGTTTGTACATTCCATGATATTCATTTAGTAGAGATATGGTCTGGATTGGTTATGATTAGTGTTTTAATCCTCTACATAGAGGCGTTGTGGGTTATGTTATTTTATCAGTTTATGGTACTTTTATGAGATCCTAGCCATCATATTGCGTGAATGGTTTCCATGATGATGTGATTGGAGTTCAATTACCTCAACCTGGTACATTTCTAAATTGCCCTTGGGCTATCAATGCACTTCCAAAGAAAAGGGTTTTTTTTTTTTTTTTTTAATTTATCTATGATATAAATGACTAGATACCATTTTGGGAATAAAAAAATTGCCCTAAATATGTACCATTTAATTAAATTATCACTTATCATATTTATTTGATATTGTTTGCATTGCATTTATGCAGACAGCCATTCTGTTTCCAGTTTATTGACATAATGTTATTATTGTTGTTTCTTGTTACCCAGATAGCTTATGGTCGATTCTCAGCAAACAACAATGGATATCGTGATTTAGACCTATTTATTCAGCAAAAGGATGGGAAGAAGATAGTGGATCTGGAGAAGCAAAACGCATTGTGTTCTTGCTTGAAGGTTGAAATGCTTCACCCATTACGTGTGATTATTGCAAATCGAGGGCCTGATACTGAACTTCTGGTTGCTAATCCAGTTGAACTATCTGGAAAGGGAAGGCCACGAGTTTTCTATGATGTTACACTTGCTTTAAAATCACTTGGGATCTGTATATTCTCGGTAATAATCTTTTACATCCGTTAGTGTGCTTCAAAGATCCATCTGCAAATTGCAATGTCATTCAACTTGCGAGTTAGACCATAAAAGAATCTTGAAGCAATTTGTTATCATTCTTTTTGTTTGATATTCTTCAGTGCCAGTGCCTAGCACAGGCCCTTGACGTTGCTTTAAATCACTTTTATACAATGTAGTCAGTTTGCAATATGGTGTGAAGTATGTCTTACAAGTTGCAGTCTTGGTTTTCAGGCTGAAATAGGAAGATATTCCGCCTCAGATCGTGAATGGGAGTTCTACAGATTTCTTCTAGAGGAGAATGGAAAACTTCAGCTGTCGAATATTGTAGCTAGAAATCACATAGTAGATAGAGTTAGAAGAACACTAATGGGCTGTTGAGTGGATTCATTTCTTTGTAATTTGATGTAACTATGTATAATTTGTTCTCTACTCGGATTACACGTTGGCCCTCAGTGATCAGTTATCTATTTGTATAGCACGAATTGAGTTGCATAAGATGCACGTGTTTTGTATTATAGAGCTGTCTCCTTTTAGCTACTAATTGTGCAGCCTACGATAAGCTCGTCTCTTTTCAGATTGTAACTGTGGTGCACTGAAGTAGGTTGCCAAATGTAATGGTGTTGAACTTTGGCAACTTATGTTCGCAAAATTCATCTTTTCTAATCTTGTAGACATCCAAAATTTACTGAAGTGGAAGCATCAACACTTAGGTTTTAGATTCGAGTGGCGGTATCAAATCCTTTAACTATTGTTCTAAGAAATGACTAATCTGGCCCATTCCTCAAAAGAAGTTTTGATAGGATCTGTAAATTAGAGTCTTGTTAGGTGTGCAATTACTCGATTTGATTTGAAATTAAATCCAACAAATCGGTTAATCGGTTTGATCTTATTTTATTAGATTTTATTAATTTCTATACTTTTATTCTTTAGATCTCTCATAAATTATACGTTGAAATAAAATAAAAGTTATAAATTAGAAAAATGATAGATTCATTTTTTTTTATGAAAATAAATGAATAAAACTTAAAAAAAAAAACTTCTGTAAAAATACTAATTGAACTTTTTTTTTTTTTAAATTGAAAGTAAAGACATTTTCATTGCAAGAAAAGAAGGCCACGATAAACAGACCAACTAAGTTACTAATTAGCTTAGTACTAAGTCCCAGGGCAGATAGTTAAAACTCAGCAAGAAAAGGCAACATAGAAAAACGGGGGCCGGAAGGCTGCCCACATAACCAGAACACTAAAGTGGACCGCTAGTAATTTTATCACATTCTCATCTCTAGGTGTCCATCCTTCCCCTTTTGTCATCCGCTTGTAATTTTATCACATTCGTTTTATCACATTCGTCTACCGTTCCCATTGTTTAGAGAAATTATTATGAGCTTTTCAAGCAAATACTCTCAAAACAAGTGCTTCCTCTCTCATAATTGTATTATTTTTTTTACAAGAGATAATTAAATTTTATATTTATAGAAAAATATTATTTTTAATATTTTTTCTGTATATTATTCTATTTATTTTATAAAAATAAATTTATTTATATTTTTACATAAATTAAAAAATATATTTATATAATAAAAGCATAAATTTTATTTATTTATTTTTTTAAATATACTCTTACTTATATTATTTTTTTTAAATTAAATAATTTATACTATTAAATTGTTCTTAAAACTTATTAAATTAATAAATTAATTACTATTTTCTTTCAAAATAATATTTTAAAAAGAAAAATAGCATGCATTGGATAAAAAGGAAAAGTTAAGAGTAGCTCGGAAACGGAAACGCGGACACGAAGAAACGCGGAAATGGACACTAAAAAATGGTATTTTCAAAAAAATAGAAAACAAATATGTGGGAAAACGCATAAATATAAAAAATATAGGGATATATTTATAAATAAATAACACACATATATATATATATTTGAAAATTTTAGTTATAATAAATTTAAATATTAAAAAAAATATATAATTAATTAATTAATTTTATTATTTATATATTTATAATTATAAATAATTAGAATAATAAATATATAGAATAATAAAATTAATATTAAAATGTTGAAAATAAAAGGTTGATAGTTTTATTATAGTGAAAATTGAAAAAAAAATAATGATTAAAAAAAAATTTCAAATAGGAGATTCGGGCAAGTAGCGGAACCATGAAGAAGGAGAAGCGCCATCGTTGAAGGGAGGCTTATTGGCAGAGCAGCATCGGATGGGGAAGGAAGCAGAGACCAGTCACCTCCCATTGCCGGCACGCTGCCACACCAGGTACTCCTCCTCCTCCTCTTCTTCTTCTTCTTCTTCTTCTTCTTCTTTTTTCTTTGCCTTCTCTTTTCTTCCTGGAGGTGTGACTTTTTTTGTTTTTTTTTTTTTTAAAGAAACGCGTGTCCGGCGAAGGAAACGCGTTTCCGATTTCAAGGAATTACGGAAACGGCCCGGAGACGTTTCCTCGCCGTGTCCTACCGTTTCCGGCGAGGAAACGTTTCCGGAACGGGGAAACGCTCCCGCCTCCCGTTTCCCGTTTCCGGAACGGGGAAACGCTCATAAAAGATGACTTGTGAGCGAAAGAGGCAATGAATTCCTCATTGTTCTCCTGTATTTACGAGCTTCAAGCTCAAGTATATATATATATTGATGCAAAGCCAATCTCAATCTGCACTCTTGGCTGTTGTGATATTCTCTTTGTGACTGAGGTTTCAATAATCAAATCTTTAGAGAAAATGGAAAAAGCTTCTTCAACGCCTCCGAGCTTAGCTTATCTCATTGCTGTCACACTAGAAATCGAGAAAAAGCTTCAATGTGTGTGTTTTCTGTCCCTCGTCTTCTTTCATTTTCCGTTTGTTTCCCGAGAATAATTAAAAGTAATAGGAAATCGAAAGAAGTTGATGGCTGAAATCTCAAAATTTTGTTTCGTTATTATTACGTCGTTGAAATGTCGGGCTACTGTTAATTTGCATCGTGAATTTTTTTCTCTTGCTTGTTGAGCTTGAAAATGAATTGCGATATTTGTTATTTGAAAGCAAGAGAAGCATTTCCGAATTAACCTAATTTGATCCCAAATTAATTTAAAATTTTGTTGCAGGCGCTAGCTTCTGCATCGTAGAGACGCAACTTGTTGCAAGAGTTGTTTGCTGACATAGCTTTGCAAGTAGATGATCCAGCCAGAGGTGAGTTTAGTGCTGTAAAATACTCTTTTTCTTTGTCATTATTTGGAAAATTAGTCAGGATCTAGAAGCTAATAAAGTTGTTATTTTAAGTAGGAGGACTAAAATAAGCCAACAACATTAGTATAGATATGGAACTGTATTATTTTAAGAATATAGGGGGTGACGAGAAGTAGTATCAAATGATTTTAATTTTTGGATATCGGTGAGGAATTGTTTTTGAAAAGGATCAATATAACCGATCCAACTTATTTGGGATCAAGACTTGTTGTTGTTATTGTATGGTTCTTATATTTTTCTTTTGGGAAATTAGAACTCTGTTGAATGGATCTTAAAAACCTGCAGGACATCTACTTTTCTGCTTTTATCTCTTGTTATGAGTAGAAGACTTTATTGACTTGTTATTTGTTAATCCTTTGTTTAAAATTGAACTTATAGGAGCTCTAAAGTGGCAAAATAGGTGTGGGCTCTGGTAGCTTGTATATTGACTTTTCAAAATAGGCAAAATTGAAAAATAGAATTGCTATGGCAACAATAGTTCAAATTGTTAAAGTTAGCATGTGTGGCTGTAACCTTCATGATTTCTTAGGATATTCTCTGATCGTATCCCTTTCCTCATTAGTGGGAAAAGATAATCTCCACATCTGGATTCCAAGCTCAAGAAAAATATTTATTTTTGTCAGCCTTTTATGGTGCCAAATTGTTGTTAAGGTGGCTACTAAGACAATGCAAGAAAAGAAGCCTGGCTGGCTGTTAGCACTTGTATGAGAAGATGTCCCAATACACAGAATTCTTATGTTAAATATATTTTGTGATGGTCGTTGAATTCATGAATCATATTATATGCAATTGTAGGATCAGTTGGCAATGTATTAAGCATCCATGCCTCTTGCTTTAATTTGATATTTTCTTTTCTTTTGGGGAAAAAACAGTGGTGAACAAATTTAAAAAGATCTACAAATTACACACACACACACGCATGCATATATATATATATATATATATATATATATATATATATATATATATACTGAACTGGAAATGTATCTTCAAATTAACTTATTAAACTATCATCTGTAAGCACACAAGTGCCATTATCCCAAGTTGGCCCACAGTCAAGATTTGAAGAGAGGATACAATATTTTGTTCCAAAGCAGACAAAAATACCTTTTAATTTTGTACCATATGGTCATTTTTTGGGTCTCCAGTTTAGGTTCCTGATTTATCCAGGCAACACTGAGTCCAAGGTTAAGTGAGGTCTGGGCTTATTAATTTTCCAAAAAAAAAAAATCATTTTATTGCAAACTACTAGTATCCTGTCTTATTTTTAACTTTGTGACCTGTCACATATTTTGGGCTCCAGTAAAATGCTATTCTTGTGTTTCTTTTCTTAGAAAATGAACAAATGATTTTTATAAATTGAATTCACCTCTTTAACTTTTCTTCCCTCATTCAGTTCCCATTGTATTTATTTTAAATAATAACTGGGCAGAATTCACTCAACGCCTTTGTAGTTCAGAATTCAGATATAATGCAATTATCTAAGTCAAGGTTTTCATGTAAAAGGTTGCTTCTATGAATATGATTTCAGGCCTTGTTATGATCTTTTATGTTAACAATATACCAATGACATCTGTTTCAACTATTGAAATTCTGTAGTAAAGGATAACTCTGGATCCCTTTTCTAAGGTCCTATGATGCCTGATGAGTACTTATATCTTTCTGCTGCTATTTGAATCCCATCTTGATAGTGCTGAAGTACTTCTATGTTATTCAGCTGCTCTTGTTCAAGGTGCTACAAGTGTTTTCTGGTATGAATATTGGCAATCTTGTGTAGATTGGTAGTAATTTAGCATCTATTCAGGAGTTACTTATGGCTTTTGATTGAATTACCATTGAGTGTTGGCTGCACTTTTAGATAATGCTTATCAATACACATCAGGAATGAAACTGACTTTTTCTTACACTGGATTTGGGAAAAAGAAATACTCTCTAGTTTTGAAATTGACTATCTTAAGATTCAGAGTTATTTTTATCTTGCACATCTCTTTCCGTTTTCCTCTTCTTTCAAGATGAGTTAAGATCTGTTCACCCTATGAAATCAATTCCATGTCAGAAATCAGATCAAAATCTAACTGTTCACTGCTTGTTATCTGTAGCATTTTTCTTGAACTAAAAAATCAATGTATTTTGTTTTTCCTTCGGGTTGTTGAATATCTGGGTATCACACTGGCGCATTTCTAAGTGGCTTAATGCTGAACTAAGATGTCCAATTCATACTCTTCTTAACAATCTTGGTGCTCCAACTGAACAGCTGTCTCTTTTGGTCAGATGAGGTTCTATATGTGGCCAAGACGTCAACCTGGAAAGAATAAAAGAAAAAGGGGAAGAGGGGGTTTGGTTGGTGGGGGTGGGGAGGAAGGGAAGAGGGGGCTTGTTTATATTTACCTTTTCTCTTAATTTTTCTCTTGTCAACTCTATGCTGTCAGATTAATACTGTTTTTATGTTTCAAGGTAAAGGAAACTAAAATTTTGTATTTTACCTTGTGGTTGGAGACAACTTCTTGTATATTCCATTATCCCATTGCAAATGTATAAGAATGATGAAAGATGTAGTAATTTTTTGTTTTTGTTTAATATCTATTTCAGGATTGACAACCAAACGAGCACTAGGCGATTTCAAGCCCTCTTTCTGGTAAGAGGCCTTTCAATGATATAATGAGACCAATTCAAATTGATATACATTGTTAAAATATATTTTATTCTATGTCTCTATCTCTCTCTCTAACTCCACCTAAGTAGTTTGTGCTTAGCCGGTCCCAAGCCCGGATAAAAGAGGAGGGTTGCGGTAGGTGACAACCAGCGTAAAAATTTCGTCACACCCTATGATATGGATTCAAATGATATAAACGTTGGGGCGTCCTCTACTAACGACGCGCTACATCGGAGCCCGGGTGTAGTGATAAATATGCAAGGGTGTAGGGCGTTCACCGAAAGCAACGCGCCATGCCGGCGCCCGGGTGTGGTGTTAAGTGAGCAAGGATTCCCACATTATGGACGGGTGTGGGTAAAGAAGTTAGTCCATAAGACAGATAATAGAACAAATAGTGAAACAGAACACAAGATAGACATAGAAAATAATAGAAGATATCATAGAAGGAGACCAATTAGGAAGGAGCAGGATAGGAGGAGGATCAGTGTTGGTACTTGGAATGTTGGATCACTTACAGGAAAATTAATGGAGCTTGTGGATACCTTGGAAAGGAGAAGGGTGAATATTGCTTGCATTCAGGAGACTAAATGGGTAGGAGAGAAAAGTAAGGAAGTGGGTAATTCAGGGTATAAATTGTGGTTTACCGGAAAGGAGAGAAACAAGAACGGAGTGGGTATAATCATAGACAGGACATTGAAAGACGCAGTAGTAGCTGTGAAAAGAGTAGGAGATAGAATTATACTAGTAAAACTAGTACTAGACGGAAAAACAATAAATATAGTTAGTGCTTATGCCCCACAAATAGGACTAGACAGTGAGAGTAAACAAAGGTTTTGGGAAGATATGGATGATTTAATGCAAAGCATACCGAATGAAGAGAATGTTTTCATTGGTGGAGATTTGAATGGACATGTAGGAAGTGATAGGCAAGGTTATGAGAATGTTCATGGAGGTTTTGGTTTTGGCAGTCGAAATGAGGAGGGAAAAAGCATCCTGGATTTTGCTATGGCATACGACCTAATACTAGCAAATACCTACTTTATAAAAAGAGAGTCACATTTAGTGACTTTCAAAAGTGGGCAACATAGAAGCCAAATCGATTTCCTCTTAACCAGGAAGACAAATAGAGCTCTATGCAAGGATTGCAAGGTCATTCCAGGAGAGGCTTTAACAAGTCAACATAGGTTGGTGGTCTTGAATGTCAAGTTTAGGAACAATTCAAGTAAGGTCAGAAGAAATAGTGTAGCTCGAACAAAGTGGTGGGAGTTCAAAGGAGTAAAGCAAGTGAAGTTCAAAAATGAGCTTCTTGAGTCTGAAGCATGGAAGCTAGATATGGAGGCCAATGATATGTGGATACAGATGGCATCAAAGATTAGAGAAGTAGCTAGAAAAGTACTTGGGGAGTCTAAAGGACATGGACCACCCTCAAAAGAGAGATGGTGGTGGAATGAGGAAGTACAAAAGGCAGTGAAGAGAAAAAGGGAATGGTATAAGAAATTACCTAAATGTGATAATAATGAGGCATATGAACAATACAAGATAGCAAAGAAAGAGGCAAAAAGCGATTAGCCAAGCAAGAGCACGTGCCTTTGAAAAGTTATATGAGAAACTTGGAACTAAAGAAGGGGAGAAAGATATTTATAGATTAGCAAGGAGTAGAGAAAGGAAATGTCAAGATCTCAATCAAGTTAGGTGCATTAAGGATAAAGAAGGAAAAGTGTTGGTGAAAGATGAGGACATTAAAGAAAGATGGAGAAATTATTTTAATGATCTCTTTAATAATAGTCAAAATGGAAATAGCGTGAATATAAATTATAGAACAATAGAAAAGAATGTAAATTATACTAGAAGGATTAGATCTTTAGAAGTAAAGGAAGCACTTAAGAGAATGAAAGTAGGTAAAGCCTGTGGACCCGATGAAATACCAATTGAAGTGTGGAAGTATTTGGGAGATATGGGAGTGGCATGGTTAACTAAATTATTTAATAAGATTCTAAACTCAAAGAAAATGCCTGATGAATGGAGGAAGAGTATTTTAGTACCTATTTTTAAAAATAAGGGAGACATACAGAGTTGCTCAAACTATAGGGGAATTAAACTCATGAGCCATACTATGAAGTTGTGGGAGAGAGTTATGGAGCATCGACTACGTCATGATACTTCTATCTCTCTCAATCAATTTGGTTTCATGCCTGGTCGTTCAACTATGGAAGCGATCTTTCTCATTAGAAGCTTGATGGAGAAATATAGAGATGGGAAGAAAGATCTACACATGGTTTTTATTGATTTGGAGAAGGCTTATGATAGTGTTCCAAGAGAGGTCTTATGGAATGCGTTAGAACAAAAGAGGGTATCTATTAGGTACATACAAGTATTGAAAGATATGTATGAAGGAGCAACTACTATTGTGCACGGTGGGAGGACACAAGAGATTTTCCGATCTCAATTGGATTACACCAAGGATCAGCCATAAGCCCTTACCTTTTACATTAGTTTTAGATGAACTGAAACATATACAAGAGAGTATTCCTTGGTGCATGATGTTTGCGGATGATATTGTTCTGATAGATGAGACACGAGAAGGAGTCAATAGGAAGCTAGAACTTTGGAGAAGTACTCTAGAGTCAAAGGGTTTTAAGTTAAGTAGAACGAAGACAGAATACATGAATTGCAAGTTCAGTGAAGGCCAAACTGGTGATAGGGAAGGAGTTAGTTTGAATGGAGTGGCACTGTCCCAAAGTAATCACTTTAAATATCTAGGCTCAGTCCTTCAAGTAGATGGGGGATGTGAGGAGGATGTTAGTCATAGGATTAAAGTCGGATGGCTGAAGTGGAGACGTGCCACGGGAGTTTTATGTGATCGTAAGATTCCCAATAAATTAAAAGGAAAATTTTACCGTACAGCCATACGACCGGCTATGCTATATGGTAGTGAGTGTTGGGCACTGAAAGAGTCGTATGCATCTAAGATAAGAGTTGCAGAGATGAGAATGTTAAGGTGGATGAGTGGTCATACTAGACTAGATAAAGTCCGTAATGAAAGTATTAGAGAAAAGGTAGGAGTGGTGCCAATTGAAGATAAGTTGAGAGAAGGGAGATTGAGGTGGTTTGGTCATGTGAAGCGTAGACATACGGAGGCTCCAGTTAGACAAGTAGAACACATTAGGCTAGAGGATAGAAAGAAAAAAAGGGGTAGACCTAAATTGACTTGGAGGAGAGTAGTACAGCATGACTTAGAAGCATTACACATTTCTGAGGATTTAACCCAAAATCGTTCAGAGTGGAAAAAGCGAATCCATATAACCGACCCCAAATTTTTGGGATAAAGGCTTAGTTGAGTTTAGTTTAGAGTTAGTCTCTATCTCTCTCTCTCTCTCTCTCTCTCTCTCTCTACTTTTGCGCTTTATCGGTTTCAGTATCTACTTGGGGAAGTTCCACTAAAGCCTAAGCACTTGAATAAAATTCCAGTGCATTTCAGGAAGTCACTGCTTCCTTCTGTCTCAGAAAGCAATTGTTTTGCTCTGCATTTATTACTCTATTGTAAAATTATATTTAGAACTTTAGAGCCATTATTCAGCTACCAATTACGTGAAATTTTCTTTAATCTGATTTTCACTGAAGAATGTAATTTGTCAATCTTTAATTCAAGCGCAACGAGATCTGTTTCTTCTACTTTCAATATTTTTACCTTTTTACAACTTAGGTAAGCTTTATTGCTTTGCATAAATTCAACATTAAACAACAAATTGCATGGTCATTTGCTTATTTATGATACCTTGTTCTGTGTAGATAACAAACTTGAAATCTTCTTAAAGCATTTTCCTGTTTTTCCAAATGCTTTCTTGGTTGGTGATCCAGTGGACTTTTTTGTGATTGAACTTGCAGACAAAGTATAGTCAATCTTTAGACTATACATATTTTGTTTTTGAAATTTCATATTTTATCTGTTGTATGTAGTTAGACATATGCTTGTATTTTCATGTTCTAATCGTGCTGGAATTCCTTTGACGGTCAGCTTTAGAAGTTGAAGGTGGAGCAAGTTCTATTGCATTATCTCTCTCAAATTAGATTTCTATTTGCTAGCGTTCTTAATAAGGTAGATATTGAATTTCTGTAGGTATGGAATTTAGAATGACCTCAAGTACAAGACTAAGGGCATGTTTGTATAGCTTTACTTCCTGGTGGTCCATTGTATCCCACCAGAGCTCTTCGTAATGCAGCCTGGAAGGCTTAGATTTGCTTTTCCCTGTGAGCACTTTTTTTCCCTCGTGATATATCTGCATTAACACCCAATCAATATTAACATGAATAATGAATAGAGGTTGAGTTTGATGCAACGGTAAAATTACTCTACTTGTAATATGAGATCGCGAGTTCAAGTCACGAAATATCTCTCTATGAAGAATTAAGTCTGCATACATTAACTCTTCCCAAGCCCACGTGTCGCACAGTGCATCCAAATGAAATCGTGCATAAATCAAACGGGTAATAAAAACTAATTTAGTAGGGCCTACCCAGGAAAATAGATCGTATCCTTCTCACCCTTTTCCCAGGAAAAAATATTAAACTTTTCCTAAGAAAATAAATAAAAAATGGGTAGGTCTGATTATTGGTTGGTTTTTTTAAATAAATAATTGAAATGAACCAAAATCCAAACTTTCTATGAATTGATAATTGAATCGAACTGTTTAAATCAAAAAATGGAACTGAAATTGTAGATTACTCGCCCTTAATCCTAAATCCTACATCTAATTACAATGCTTTCAATTAAAATTTTTTAAACATTAAAAATCAAAATATACAAATCGATTTAGGATGCGCCCTGGTGATTCAGCAGGCTTACAGTAACAGCCACGATTCTCCTCCTTCGGAAGTTAAAAAGAACTCTGATCAAAGGAAAGACCTCACCCATCGTGACTTCCTGTTCCTGTCGCCCCACAATATGTCAAGTCATTGCCTTCTTCGGAACCAAATTTGGTGAACAAGCAATTTCAAGTATATAAAAAAGCGGTGGGTTATTGTTGTTTGTATCCATGTGTTTTCCATTATTATTTTTATCTTTATACATTTAATCCTAGCCTTTAGATATATTACGCTAATTATCTTTATACCCTTTTCACTTTTTTGCTCCTACACTCGATTATCACATGTATCAATACCTCCATGTACACATGTATCATAACCAATAACCACAAGGGGTAAAGGCATGTGCATCGAAGGAAAAAAGAAGAGCTTGGAACATTACACGTTACAGCAGCTGGTACAGTTTCTTTCTCATTTCACTTCTTCCTTTCAACAGCAGGTCAACCATTTTTTTCAGCCAGTCCTAACATAACAGTATAAAGAGTTAGTAGAAAAGTAGAAGGATGAATTCGAAGGCAGCAACACAAAAAATACTGCCATCATTCCCATCCGTTTCCACTCGAATACAACCATCTTTGAATTCCAAATTAAAAAAGGCCCGAGTAAGACACCTACATCACCTGAATACGTATTACGCTCCATTCCACAACAAGCAGACTATAATGCCTGTGGCCAGTCACTTCTCAAGGAGCCGGAAGTAAACCAGCATTATGCTCTTGACAAAGCAGGAACTGATCTTAATAAGTTCGACTGCATCAACAACATAGCATGAACACAAGAATGCAGCACCAATTCTGTAAACAGTACTGGACAAATTTGCACATATGTACCAAATATTCCAGTGCTGTTTGAGAACAAGTACTAGTAGTGCATAAAACTGAGTGCAGCTCCTTTAAGATAGCAGCCCAATTCTTCACAGCCAATTAAAGAAGCTCTAAAACCCTCAACCAAGGAGGTTTAAATAAGAACTCTTTTTCCCGGACCAAAGGACATCATTGCCAAGTTCTTAAAATCCAATATAGATTGACAAACACATACAGCAAGTTACTACTCAAAAAGACAAAAACATGTTCCAGATTTCCTCTTCACCTGTATTTTAAACATTTTCAGGCTGACTGAAGCAGATAGATTCCAAAACTATAATATACTACATCAGGAGCCATATGGAATACTCGGGAACTAAAATTTCCCTGGACAGAATACAAAAAGAGAGGTAATTTACGAAACTAACAACTCAACCATCAAAATCAATTGCACCATGAACAAGGGACAAGTTCTGACAGGGGGGGGAAAAATGCTGCTAGTTATAATTCAAACATAAAGAAATCTACCTCAGAGGAAATCTCCCTGTTTTTATGATGAAGCAACCCAAAGAAACAGGAACACTGGGCAATTTCTGTTCAGGCTGAATCCTCCACTCCTTGCAGACAGTATTTCATTGTGCAAGAACACATACGAAAAATATTTCCACTTCCTATTCCAACTTGCAGAGTAAAACAGAAGGAGTTGAGAAGCTAACGAAACGAAAAGCAAGAGTGCAATTGCAATCTGACTGCTGTCCATAACCCACGTATTTAATACCCAAGTCAAGGAGCAATTGATAATAAAAGCCCAAACTCCATAATAAAGATTCTAACAGTCTCTCTTTGAGTTTTTCTGTAATTCCTAAAGACTTGATAAAGTTACAGAAGATAGTCAGGGTTGTTGCATCATCAAGCACATAAAAGGCCACAAAAGAAACGTGTAAGACCAACCAACAAAACAAAAGGAATGCACTCAATTTGTCTCCATTGCTTCTGAGTGATACTTCTCCAGATCAGCATCAAGATCTTCTGCAGATACCTTTTCAGCATGGCCCCTTCCACGTCCACGACCCCTTCCAAATCCACGGCCACTGCCACCACGTGCCCGCCCCATCGCACCACCTCTTCCTTGTCCCCTAAAAAAGAAGGCAGGGAAAATTACTCAAACACACTGTAACAAAACCTTTGACAAACACTGCTTTGTAAAACAATTACTACATAACTAAATGCAAACCTATCAATAAGAATTTGTAAGAGAGTATAAGCAAGCCAAACCTAGGACAGATAGCTATTGTATTACCCACAAGACTAAACCTTTTCTAGGTAAGTATACAGACCCAAACAAATCAGTGTCACAAGCAGCATCGCATCGTGTAAATAAAGGTACT
The DNA here is from genome assembly GCF_030052815.1 of Hevea brasiliensis. Taxonomy (NCBI): domain Eukaryota; kingdom Viridiplantae; phylum Streptophyta; class Magnoliopsida; order Malpighiales; family Euphorbiaceae; genus Hevea; species Hevea brasiliensis. Next base: position 5,297,836 of record NC_079493.1, on the reverse strand, counting down.
TTTGCCACACAAAGGATGAACAAATCAATATGATACATAGATTGTTTAAACCCAATATTATTGTTGAAAGACACGCACATAAAAGGCATACAATAATCAACACATCAAAATATATTTCACAAGCAAATAAATGTAACAATATCAAATTTAGAACCACATACACAATATGTCAAGATTAGACTAAAAATTAGAAAACAGTTTACATTTTTTTTTAAAGAAAAAGCAAAATTTCAAATTCTAAGAAAATTCACTACCAAAAAGGAGATATAGTTGCATAACTGACACCAGCAGTATTAATAATCATTGAATAGTTCAAATCAGAAATCAACTGCAAACATATTCAAGAACCATAGTTTGGCAATCACATGCAAATCACTTTTGAGGTCATTCAACTACTTTAAACAAAACCATAATTTCTCCATGAGACTTCAGCACATCCTTCTTAGGAGCAAACTTTCGTTGAACTGTAAGATTTCATCTCTAGAACAATTATAATGATTCTTAACTTTCTATCCTAGATAACAAAAACTAACTAAACCTTTTACAACAAATAAATGCTATTCAAAACCCAATTTCTAAACCTGCTGAAACTTATTTATCAAGATCTAAGTGATAATCAATAACAAAATTCATTATGGGTAGCCGTGCAAGAAACATAATAAATTGGCTACTTTTCAAACCATGAATCACAATTAGAAAGTGCAGGAAGTAAAACAAAAGGAAGCACAAGGCAAACCCTCTAGGAGCTCCATTTGAATTTCCAAATGTGCCATTAGTAGCTGGAGGTACACCAGGAGTAGCAATATTTGTTCCCACAATCTCTATCTTCATTGGTTTCCCATCAAGCTGAACATTGTTGTATCTCTTGACAGCAGCTGAGGCATCTGCTCGCCGGGAGAAGACTACATCTGCCGTTCCCTAAGAAAAAGAGGTTTTCTAAACTACAACTGGACACAAAGTATTCATCAGAAGGATGTAGTTCATGCCAAACTTGAATTAGATACCTTCGATCTCCCGCTCCTATCATAATGGATTGAGCACCGCTTCAAATCGCCAACTTCAGAAAACAACTCCTGCACATAGTTTAACAATCATTAGTTAAAGAAACATGCAAAACGTAAAAGCATTGCTTTCAGCACTTATCCACATTTTTTTCCCATTTAATTTCACAGCCATCAACAAAGTGAGAGATGGAATTACTAAATAACAGAATCACAAACAGGTAGAATAAAGACTACTAAAACAAAATTTTTTTTTCAAGGCATTTATAACAATCAAGACAGAATTCCTTCCAAAAAGATATACAAATATTGCCCATTCATAATTTAAAACACAACAAACCTTTAATTTCAATAGCCATTAATAAATCTTCTTATTTCCATTCTTCATGCAAGATCAAATTAAATACACGCCAAATTATTTGAGCAAACAATTTAATCAAGTAAATCCGTTTAAAATTAATTCAGGATTTGTAAAACTATCAAAATAGATACCAAGGCATTCAAAATACCAAACAGAATAAACCTAATAGAGCCAATAATTACCTTAATATCCTCGTTTGAAACGCCAAAATGTAAATTAGAAATGTAAAGCTTCGTTCCAGTCTCTATGGCCGAGGCCCGACCTGCCTGCCCTGGGTACCCAATACCCTGATCCGTAAACATGTCGTGCTGCCACGTCATTTCAGGAGCCTGAAAACAAATCATTCCAATCACTCCGATCAGCAACAGATTTAGATTCAGAAGAAAACAAATGACCACAAAATCGAAACCCTAACTAAACAAACACCTTAGCGGTGGTGGTATACGGAGCAGCCCGATTAGCGATGCGGTTGGTGAATCGGCGAGCAGGTCCAGGTCCGGAAGCTCGGCCCCGCCCTCGGGCGTTGCCGGATCCAGACTTTTTATTGCTCTTGATGATATCGTCAAGGGACATATCCAAAGCGCTAGACATTTTTTTGTTCAAAAATTTCTGTAAAAGCAAATACGGTAAAGCAAGAAGAGAAAGAAATCAGCGGAAGCTTATCGATTTGAAGAGAGAGAAAGAAGAGGCCAGAGGAGGAAGAAAGGGTTTTCGGTTTTCCTCGAAGAGGAGCCGGAACAGGTGTTAAAAGAACTGGAGCAAGAAAGCGGATGAATTTTATGTGCTGTATTTTTGTAAAATTAAACATGCTAAAACATCAATACGGTGTCGTGGTGTAGTTGGTTATCACGTCAGTCTAACACACTGAAGGTCTCCGGTTCGAGTCCGGGCGACGCCATTTTGTTTTTTTCTAATGATTTTTCTCGAAATGGGAAACACTTTTGCTTTCAGCTGGGCAATGTTTTAAATTGTCCACAAAAAGTCCTTTGTGAACCAAACCCATAAAGGCAGCATCTCCCCTCTATCGTGCCAAGAAACCCAAAATCCACTCTGTATGTTACGAACCCAGACCTAGTAACTAGAGATGACCATTGTTACTAAACCCTATCCAACCCACTGAACATGATTAATTTTCTTCAATCCCATTTTAGTTTTATATTTGTGGAGGGTTAATTTAAAAGAAAAATTCTTCACAGAAAATCACCTAACGAAAAAGTCCCTATCTTAACTTCAATTCCATATGAAACAGAGACGGAAGGAGCAATCCTTGCCTCCCATTAACATTTCTACCGGTAACTCCCAAACTACCTTTGTCCTTGCGACCCTACTAGCAGATTTGCCCTATTCTGTTCCTCAGCCATCACCTCCATGACCTGTTCTCCAAAGTGGTTTTCTTGGTTTTTGCTTTATATTTTTAATTGAACTTTGGCTTTTGATTGTTTAAATGTTGAATTTTAAATGTATTTCTTGAGTTTTCAGGTGGTGAACTTTAATGTCTCATGTTCGTGGATTTTCTCCTATTTGTTTTGGGATTTTGTTGGATTCATTTCACTTATTGCTTCGGTTTGGTTTATAAAAATAAGAGGTTCAATTCTTTCTTTTTTCAGTTAAATTGAAATGGAATTAATTAATTGCCCATCCTAAACTTAAAATTACCCAAACTCGTAATAAGGCTATTTATATAAAATTAATTATATTAATATATATGACATAAAAATTTCTTTTGCAAATTTCCTAATAAAAATTATAATATGCTAATTTATTATTCTCAACCATCACATACAAACATCTTATGGTATTGACAGATATACATATCTCAAACTCTTATACATATAGAACCAGAGATGGAACTTGACTTCATTTGTAAGCTTTTACTTTGAGAAATAAAATCAAGATAATATTTTTTAAATAAAAATATTTTAATAAAATTATGGACTATACTATAAATAAAACTTTTTATTCGGCAAACCAAGATATTACAAATTCAAATAGATAAATAGACTAAAAATATGAACAATTTTAAAATTAAAGAACTAATTTAATTTTAAACAACACCATATTAAAATTTTACTTTTCACAAAATTAAGGGGCCAATTTAATTTTAAGTCTATAGCACCGTATAAAATTTTAATTTTCATAAAATTAATAAGGGTTCAATTTTAATTTTTCACAAAGCTAGGGACGGTTAGTGGAATTTACTTTAATATTCACATTAATTAATATTATGTAAACATATCTAAATTTATTAGTACTTAAATTTATATTGAATTTATATTGCCAACAATAAAAGGGTTAATCTTCCCTTTTTCGTAAACCTTTATTGCAAATACTTATTCAGCACACTTGTACACATACCACATGCTAACTCAGACAAAGCAGTTATATCTTTCGAACGAGGAGTTTCACACCATGCTCAGGCTCTAAAAGCAGACTAAATTTCGGAGAGTGACGATAATTATTTTATTTAATAGAGATAAGGATAAAATTAAAAATAATCTATCTATCTATATAAAGTAGAAAAGTATTCATAAGAAAATATCTTCATAATATTGTCACGCGGCTAACACATAGCATTTTTATTCACAGTATTGTCACATGACATTCTCTAATGTATGTAAATTATAAATTATTTAATAGTTACCTTATTAATAATGCAATAAGTAGTCATTATTATAAAGTAACTTATAAAATATTAACATATATTAAATCAAAATATATTCTATTAAACAATATCATGCTTATATTCATATGAAAATTAGATTCTTTTTAAATCAAAATATCAATTTGTATTTATATTTAAATATAAATTTATTAAATTGAAATAGCAATTTTATATTCAAAGCATGATTTCTAATTTTTTTTATATGTATTTATTATTTACCATATTAGAATAAAATTATAGTATTAACAAAATTAAAAAATCATTATACTTTTTTTTAACATTTACACAAATTAGTATTTTTAAACTTTTAATAATGTACTATTTTAAAATTAAAAATCTATATTATAAATTCTAATCGCCATATTAATTATATTAATTTTATAATTAAACTCAACTTATTATATTACTTCTTAATTTTTAAATAATATATATTTATCTATTTAAATTTTTTCTCATATAAACAATTTGTTTTATATGCTTTGTATGTAATTATATACTATTTAAAATTCTAAACTCATATAACTTTATTATATATTACATGCTAATTAAATATTTTTTATAATAGACATGAATTTTTTTTTTATAATACTTTTCCGTTGTTATATATATATATATATATATATATATATATATATATATATATATATATATATATATATATATATATAGTAGTATTTACAAAGGATTTATAAATTCAATTTTATTTAGAACTAACTTGTGGGAACCCAATAATTATCTATTTATTTATTTATTTTAATTATCTAATAATAATTTAAAATATTTATCTAGAAATAAAATAAAATAAAATAAGATAAAGAATATTTTATTGGATGGTCTGTTTATATATATATTATGTTTTGAAATTAAATATATATCTGTAATCTGAACAACTCAATTCAATAATAACTCTTATCTCATTCTGCACCTAATAGAACTATTGAAATATATATACCCTAATAATCTCTTCTGCTAAACTTTGCTCTCAAAACCTATTTATCACCTCTTTTTTCTACCAAATACTCTCAACAGGTATTTTCATCATTTTATATATATATATATACTATTTATAATTTGATGTGCGCAGAGAATCTCTAAATTTCTACTTCTTTATTCATCACATTTAATTCTGTTTTCAAGGTAAAAATTTTCATTTTTTGTTCAATAATGAGTGAATTTGATTTTATTTTCTTTTCTTGATTTATTACAACTACTTTAGAAATTCTATTTTTTTTTCTCTTCTTTAATTATTGATATTAAATTGAGTTGATTATAAATACTGTGAGATAATAACCTTGAATTTATATATATATATATATATATATATATATATATATATATATATTATTTTATTTATTGTTTTTTAATATTTCTCTTTTATATTTTGGGTGTGTAAGAGATTCGAATATTCAATATGTCAGTTGAAATTATCTTTCGTCCATTGAAAATAACCATTGTCTTAGAGGTTCCAGATGAGTGGTAATTATAGTACATGACACTGTTTTAGTCCATTTTAAAATTTCTTAGTATTAAGTTTGTTATTAAATGAAATTTTAAATTAATATTTTAAAAATTATTTTACATGTCATTTTCTAGAGTTTTATTTTATTATTGAATTTTATTTCGATTTTGATTAAATAATTGATCTTGTCAACTATTTCTGCATTAGAGCCATTAGGATTCTGAGAACAGACCTTTAATATATTTATATTGATTGATACTTGACTATAAAATTTATCGATGTGTTACACTGAATTAATTTGAGATTGATTTGATCTTATTGATTATTTGAAATTATTGAAATAAACTATTGGAATTGCACTATCAGTTATTATTTGTTATCTGAAAATTTTTTATTGATTTTGATTGATTTGTACAAATTGATTTTCTGTTTTGAATTGGTATCTGTGCCCAGTATTTGTATCTGTTATCTGACCCCACTGTGTAGACTATCACGGTATTAGGTTGCATTATTGAGTCATGCATTATTACAATTTATGATTTGCATTAGTATCATATGCATTGATATCTGTGAAGGAGGAGGAAGGTATCTAATATCTAGTAGCGCACTTACCATCTGGTCTTTAGTGATATGGGGTATCATCACCCTAGTGTACTGTACCATAAAATTTTATTGAATGAATTTCTTTTATATATATGTTTTATTAAATTATTTTATTAATAATTTTGATAGCATGAGCATGATTTTATTTGAATAGAAAATTTATCGTGAAATTAATCAAGTGTTTGTCTGTTACTGTTTCGTTGTGTGCTATAATTATCATGCATTGAGCATTAGCTCAAACCACATTTTCCCTGTCTGTTATATGTTTTAGATCAGTAGAATTCTGTAGCTGATCCAAATATTTAGTCTATTTTCTATAGAAGGACAATCTTTTATTTTTTCTCATGGTATGCTCGAATTCATGTTTTATCGGGCTAATAATTAGTTTAGTTTATTAAACAGTTTAAGTTTTCATTTGAAATCTGTAGAGATTCCTCAGTTTACTTATGGGATATTTATGATGTTTATTCAGTATTTTGTTTATTTGGATTTTGTCTATTTTTTGGGATTAATAAGTGACAATATATTTATTCAAGATACTCTGATAAAACTTGAATGATTTAAAAATACTTAAATTATGCGTCGGTCACGGCTCAGAATTTTGGGTCGTGACATAGCTTATATATTAATGTAATAATACAAAATTTTAGAAATATATTTTTATATGAAATATTTTTTAATGAATTTATAAGAAATTAAATTAAAAGAAAATTTAATAAAAGAATTCATATATTTAGCTAACAACATTTTTTTTTTCGTTCTTTTACATTAATTTAATTATATTGTATAAAAATATTTTTAATTAAATAATGATAAGATAGAGATAAAATTTATAAGGATTCAGTAAAAAAAATGATTCATTAAAATAAAATACCTTCCTATATTATTGTAAATAATATAAATCACAAGGTCTTTTTATAAATTTTGTTTTAAATTACATTATAATAAAATTTAACTAAGTAGTATAATAAAATTTAACTAAGTATAATTTAAATGCAATAGGATTAAAAATTTTATGTTTATATAAACTCTAAAATTATATAGAAAACTAAATTCTAAATTCTAAGAAATCTTTATTGAAAAATTAAATAAAATTTTCAAATTATAATTTTATTGATATTTAAAATAATTAAAAAAAATTAGAATGAATAATATTGCGTTTTATTTTTTATTAATTTTATTAAAATACATTAAATAATTTTTAATAAATAAATAATACTTGTAGGATTATAATTGTAGAATTACTATATTAAGAATTATAATATATTTTTTAGCATAAGTAGAATTATTATTAAAATAATATTAAAATTTTAATTTATATTAATTATTGTAATATTAGAAATTAAAATTATTAGGTATTTAATTACAGATATTTCATTGCTAAAAGTTATTAGCGACGATATAACATATTATTATAGAATTGACATCATTAGGATTTAGCAATAAATTTTATGTTGCTAGACATTTAGCTACGATATGTATGGAAGTCACTTATTGCTAAAATTATTAGCGACATGTTTATTTGTCGCTAAATAGTATTAGTGACAAATTTATATGGATTAGTGACAAGTTATTGTCATTAATATACATTATTGGTAACGAATTATTTATCTGTTGCTATAAATACATTTTGTTTTTGTATTTTTATAATTAATAAATAGATTAATAATATTTTTTATTTTTTAATTTCTTATTTTAGTTAATTATTTTTATAAAATTTTATATTTAATTGAAGTTCAGTATAAGTAAGATTACAAATTTTAAATTTATACAGACTTTTAAATTAATTTAAATAATAAAAATATAATTATAATTAATTTTAAGAATGAAGGCTAATTTAGGCAAAGTCAATGTTCCCTTCCCTTCATACAATTATATATATAATATAGATTATATATAGATAGATTTTAATTATCTTTGTTATGAAATCCTTATTAAAAAATTTCAGAGATAAAAGTAATAAAAATAAAATTTGAAATAATTAATAAAAAGTTTATAGTATTACATTATTTTTATATATTAAAATTAAAAGAAAATATATAAATTAAAATTATTAATAGTTAAATGTATTAGCATTGACAATTTTTATCTAACACCTAGCATTCTCTTTTATAGTATTGCTAAATAGTATTTTCTATTATATGTAAGTTATAAATATTTAATAATCACTCTATTATATTATAATAAGTAACCATTATTATAAGGTAACTTATAATATATTTACATATATTAATTATATATATTTTTATCTATATTATATATAGATAGATTTTAATTATTTTTATTATGAAATCTTTATTAAAAAGTTTGAGAGATAAAAATAATAAAAATAAAATTTGAAATAATAAATAAAAAATTTAAAATATTACATTATTTTTATCTATTAAAATTAAAAGAAAATTTATAAATTAAAGTGATTAATAGCCATGTATATTAGCACGAGCAATTCTCATCTAACATGCGGTATTCTCTTTTATAGTATTGTTAGATAGCATTTTCTATTATATGTAAATTATAAATTATTTAATAGTTATCTTATTAATATTATAATAAGTGATGATTATTGTAATGTAACTTATAATATATTAACATATTATTTATATATATATATATATATATTTAATTATTTCTATTATGAAATATTTATTAAAAAGTTTAAGAGATAAAAGTAATAAAAATAAAATTTAAAATATTATATTATTTTTATATATTAAAATTAAAAAATATATATAAATTAAAATTATAAATTGTCACGAGTATTAGCACAGTAATTCTCTAGTTAATTAATATTTCTTAATTTTGTCAAAGTAATGGATAGTTTTTGAGAAAATAATTTTTAAAAAAATAACTAATAAAAGTACATGCCTTTAGCCTTGTTTAAGAACCATCAAATTAATTCTAAAAAAAAAAACCATGAAATATAATTAAGGAGAGGAAGGACATGCCTTGATAAAGGAATTCCAAGGGTAGTAGCACCACTCATGGCCTTAATAAGAGCTTGACACTTTGGAAATATTTTTATTCCTTTATGGTGATCATTCCCAAACATCATTTTTGAAGCTATGTAAGAGGTAAAGTTTCTCATATGTTGATCCACCATGACCTCGACAATCCCATCCTCACTCTTACTGTCAATTATCTTCTCCCACGTTTTAACTAGTATATCACCAGACTCCACAATCAGCTTCACCATATCCTGCAAATATGATTTATCTATTACTCTCTTATTTATTAACTTCAATATATATGAGACCATATATAATTAGAAAATTATTAGGTAGTCTCTATATTTTAATAAATTAACTATTTGGTCTTTATATTTTGTTTTTATTAAATTTTTTAATACACCTATCAAATTTTTTGTTAGTCAATAGATTTTAATACTAATCAAACTACTGTTTAGTCATTTTATTTAAGTTAAACAAATTAATTTGTTTCTATTTTTTAAAAACACTACTATTTAATCTCTCTATTTTAGTGAAAATAATAAGTTTGTCCCTGTATTTGGAAAAACATAATATTTTAAAATGAAAATTTTGTTATGTAGAGACTAAATATAAATTTATATTTTTTTTAAAATTATTCAAGTATTTTGTTCAATTCCCTGAGTATCATTTTCGTAATAACATGAAATTAAAAATTTAAATTTTATAATTTTAATATTATTTTATTGATATTTTTGTAATTTAAACAACCATTTGAACCACATTAATTATTATTATTATTATTATTATTATTATTATTATTATTATTATTATTATTATTATTATTAATGTACTATAAATTTTATTGCGTAAATACTTTGAATATATTAAAAATTTCATTTAAAAGATTATTGTTATTATTATTTTGTGGTATTTAAATTTATTATAAAATATAAAAATATATTATTTTTAGCATTTGTTGTTTGAGATATTTTAATTAAGTTTAATATTTATTATTTTTATTACTTAAACTTTATTTTAAGTGTTAAATTAGAATTGGACCTAATTGAAAGAAGAAAAAGGATCTAAGCGAAAAGAATAGAAAAGTTTAGGGAGTTATAGGAAATTAAAGACCAAAAAAAAAAAAACAAATTTACAAAACTAGAAGCCCCACCCGTTGCACAACCACCTTCCCTCTCTCCCTTTCAATTTCCTCCGACCACAAAGCAAACTACAGCCGGCAACGACTCTAGCCACCTCCCCCACCCTCCAGCGAATGCCGACGACCACTTGGGACGCTAAACGGCGAGCTACAGCCCCTTTTTCGGTGAAGTTGAGAATATATATATATATATATATATATATATATATATGATGCATTTTCGGTGGCGTTGGACTCTTCTCAACCCCAGCTTCCTTTTCCAACTAATGGTAGCTCTTATGGTTGCCTGAAGAGAGAGAATCGAAGAGAAAGAAAATGGGTCTCTCTAAGACTTTCCAATGAGATTCCAAACGATCCGGTCTTTGGATTGGGGATACGAGGCCACCATTGAACATAAAGCAATAAAATCTTCAAGATTGAATCTACCCCTCTCTAATCCTACACCATTTGAAAAAGGTGATTATCGGACGGTTTAGATTGATCGATGACATTTTTAAGCCTTTTCGATTTTTGTAAATTAAAAATAATTATATGATAATTACTAATAATTTATGAGTTTCTTTAAGTTACGATCAGATTGGCGATAACTCACCAGTATTCGGGATCGAGTTTTTAGCTCGGTCCAGACGCCTGATGGGCAGTTTTGGTAGGTGGTCATGTTTGCAGTCATTTTCAGACATTTGAGATGCATTCCAAGTAGCGGAACTTGTAAAGGTAGTCATGAACTCAAGTTGTATAGTTTTTACCTTAGTTAAATTAGCTGATTAATTTGTAAAATATTCTTACCTTAGTAAAATTAAGTAAAATAAATTTAATTAATATAAGGACAATGTAGAAGACCTCCAGAAATATTTTTGTAATTTTTTTGAAGTGCTGAAAATGATCAATTAGACGGTAAAGAAGTTATGGACCCGAACTAGAGTTTGAACATTTGAATCTAGATTAAATTTCTTGTAGGCCCTGAATGGGTATTGTAATTATTGTTGTAGGCCTAATGCCCTGTGTGCTATATTTGGTTGAGTTTTATTGCATCTATAATTAATATTTAAATTCTCTAAGTCGAACGCTCATTCTGGTTCAAATATTTTTTTCCTAAGTTACAGGAAGAACAAGTTTATTTTTGAGTCTAACTTGCATTTTTCACTACAGATTGTTGTGCTTCTTAGTTAGTAGTTTTTTTTATTATGATTATTTAGTTATTTATTTATCTATTTGTTTAATTTTTTTAGAACTCTACTGTGATATCAGTGTATAAATATATTGTACTAATTAATTAAACTTAATGGTATTAAATGTTTTGTATATACTAAGCATCAAGGTTTAATTGGGCTTCCCTAATTGTGAATTTTTGATAGTTATGAGTTAACCCAAATTAATTTATAATATTTTATTTCATTTTATTTTATATGTTGGGCCTTGAAATTGAATTTGCTCCTGGGTTTGGAAGTAGTAAGGCTTATTATAGGCTCAGGGGTTTTATGATGGCTCAAATACTAGTGCCGATCTAGCCCATAGAGTTGAGTCATGACAATTTTTATATTTTCTCAATTAGGAAACAATTTTCTTGAATTATTGTTAACTAATTAGTTTCAGTAAAATAGATTAACTAATAAATAGTTTAACTAGTATTAAAATTCATTGTCTAAGGAAAAATTGAATATATTAAAAATATGAGACTAAATAGTATATTTTTTAAAATAAAGAGAGTAAATAGTGAGTTTCATTAGATACCAAGACTAAATATATAGTAATTTTCCGTATATAATAATATAAATAAAACCTATATAATTAAGCTTAATTAATTACCTTAACCTTCGCCATGCAGAGTTGTGGAGCAATGATCTTTCTCTGATGAGACCAAACTACATCATTTGCTGCAATAACACCTTTGCCAAACAAAGGTCCTCTTTCGCTTTGCAGGTAAGCAGGTTTCCCAAGGTCCAATGATCTGAAGCGGCTTATTTCCTTCACCATCTCTACATTACTCACATACAACAATTGTAGCGCCCCAAAGTTCAAACCTGAACAACTTTCCTGTCGCAAATAATGGCTTCTTTTAAACTTTTTCCTTTTGAACATTCTGATGAAATTATTAATGGGAAAATTAAATAGAGAAAACCTAAAGGAAAATATATGTATAAAATAGCACCATAGTTGTTGGTCCAGTGCTTGAAATATGGTAAGACTGTTAAACAACCATCTATCTTTGGAGTTTTAGAAATTAGAGACACCATTCTCTTCATTTCTGGAATGTTTCCCAATAACATAGAAGGTGGAGGACCTGTGATCCTTTGCTCCCTAAGCTTTATTCTACAACCTTCAGGCTTCCACCAGACGCGGCGTAGACAAATAATTAGAGAGCCCAAAAGCTGAAGCAAAAGCAGTAGACAAGAGGGAATATCTCTTCCATTATTTCCTAGCAATAACAGAAGTTCATACCACAAGTCGCTACTTGACTAAGAACATATATATATATATAGGCTGCATTTTAAATTAATTAGACACACCTAATCCTGAGATCCCACCTGTTTAATTTGTGTGATAGATATGCAATTTTCCCTAAATTACTTGTCTTTTCTATCACTAGCACTTATTCATTTATTGCTTAGTAAAAGGGAATTTTGCATTATTATGATATTTTTTATTTGAGAAAGAGAGAAAGCATTTTGAACCAAAGAGATATGAAGAGAATTTGGCTTTCCTAAAATTTGGCTTACCTAAAATTTGGTTATTCCAGATTTCCAGTACCTGAAATTCATTTTTTTATTTTTAATTTGATATTTTATTTTTTATTAAAATTATTTTTAATATTTTGTTATATAATTTAATTATTAAAATTTATAGTATGAATAATTCTCTCACATAAATACTTTTTTTTAATCTTTAAATATTCAATTCAGATTTTTTAATAAAATTAATTTTTTATTAATTTTTATAATTTATTTTCTATGGAAAAACAAATTAGTTAACATATATAATTAAAATATATCATTACTCATTAAAATAAACAAATAAAAAATATTAAAAATATATAAAAGTATCTTCATGATGATTAGTCCATTAATAAAAAAATAACTAAAAAATAAGGATAAAAAAATATGTAAAATCAATATTGGAAACTCATCTTTGCATACATTTACAAATAATTATATTTACATTACTACTATTTTTTTTTAATAATTGGTAGTACTTAATCTTTTAATTTTGGATTCAACGGTCTCTTTTTAATATTATAAAGAATAAGAAATCAGCAGAAATTTAAACAAATTTTGAAAATTAAGACCAATAAATAAAAGTTAATATAAACATTGAAAAATACAAGAAATAAAATAATAATTTGAAAAATATTAGATGATAAAAGAAAATTTTGTAGTTCTTAAATGGCACAAAATACTCTCTAGTTTCTATTTATAGCGAAGATGATAAAGAACAATTCAAAAGAAATTACATTTAATTATTAAACAATTTTAATCACCACTAATTTGGGATTAAAAGTTTAGCCATTCAATAGTCATTAATTAATAGCCATAAGTTACAAAGCAAAATTTATTATTTCATTTTTTTAATCAATATAACATAATTATTAAAGAAAAGATAAAACATTAACATAATAATATTTAAAAAAACAATATTCATAATTAGCAAATTAAGCTCTTATTAGGAAGCACCATGTGCGGCCTCCAATAAAAGTTTAACTTGATTTATATATTTAATAACATATATATAAATAAAATAGTTATATAGCACTTAAAAAAATAAATTAGCAACTGACTGAATGGGTTACTAATTCATTAAAATGGATTGCTAATGGATTGCATTCAGTCAGTTACAATGAGCCTAATAATAATAGCAATCGATAGCCAAATCAATTACAAATTTCAACCAACAAGCAAATTAGTTACTAAATTAATTATGTTTAAAAAAAATAAAAATTTTTAATAAAAAACTATCAGTTGCTAATAGCAACTGATTTAGCAACAAAGACATCATCAGTTATAAAAAATTTGATGTTTTTAATTTTATAATTTTATAATTATTTTATAAATCGGTTGCTATTAACAACTAATTTAGTAATAAAAAATTTGGTTGCTAGTTTAAAAAATTATAAAAAAAATTAAATTTCTGAATAATAAATAAAAAATTCAAATAAATAAATTTTTCAAAAAATTACTAAAATAATAAATTATTAATGAAAAATTATTATTAAAAAAATTAATATAAAAAAATTATAAGAAATTACTAATAATAATTATTATAAAAAATATTAACAAAAATTAAATATAAAAATATATTTATAAGATAAAATACTAAAAAAAATTACCATATATATATAACAAAAAATTTGCTAAAAATTAACACTAAAAATAATTTACTAACAAAAAATATACAAAAATTTTTATTTTATGTCAAAAAAATAAATTAAATAAAAAAGATGAGAATGAAGAAGAAAAAAGACGAGAAAGAAGAAGATGATGAAGAAAATAGATGAGTAAGAAAAAGATGATAAAAAAAAAATAGTTGAGAAAAAAATGATGAAGAAAATATATTAGAAAAGAAAATATAATAAATAAAATATATGAAAATAAAAAAGATGATGAAGAAAATGAGAGAAAAGAGAAGAAAGAGACAAAAAAAAATGAGTAGTTGGGAAGAAAATGAGTAATAGGAAAAAAATGAGTAGTAATTTATATGAGTGAATTAACAATCGATTATCGGCTACTAATTGTTTTTTTAAATTGGGTAGGAATTTTTGGAGGGAAAATTTTGTAACCGATTCGCAATCAGTTACAAATTCAGTTGCTAATAGCAATCGATTTCAATCGGTTGCAAAAATCGATTACTGTTAGTAACGGATTCATAAATCGATTGTAAATCAAAATAAAAAAAATGTTGGGAAATTTTTTGGGGGAAAAATTCAGTTTCAAAAATCGGTGTTATTGGCGATTGATTTTCAAAATAAAAAAAAATGGGCAGAAATTTTTTGGGAGAAAAAATTAGTTACAAAATTGATTACTATTAGTAAAAGATATTAATCGATTTCAAAAATCAGTTATTGTTAGTAATTGATTCGCAAATCAATTGTAAATAAAAAAAATGGACATAAATTTTGATGGGAAAAAATCGATTGTAAAATTAGTTGTTAATAGCAATCAATTTTAATCAGTTGCGAAAATCGGTTACTATTAGTAACCAATTCACAAATCAATTGTAAATATAAAAAAACTGAACAAGAATTTTCGGAAGAAAAAATTTAGCAACTGATTTGTAATTAATTACAAAAATCAGTTGCTATTAGCAACCGATATAATAATCGATATTAGTAATTGAATTTTTACAATCAATTACAAATCGGTTGATAACTTTGAATCCAATTAAAATAATTTTTTAATTTAGTAATCGATCCCCTAAATTAATTACTATTAGCAATCGATTTTAACAATTAATTTTAAAATTGATTGCTAATCGTATATTTAAGTTTTTTCTAATATTGATTAACAACTAATTTAACAATCAATTATAAATCATTGCTCATTGATTTAGCAATCAATTCTTAAATTAGTTGCTAAATTTTTAAAAATTAAATATTGTACTAAAAAATTGAATCACTAATTAGTTACATAATCGATTGGTAATGACAACCAATTTCAATCAATTGTAATAATTGATTGTAAAATTGATTTTTTTTTGTAGTATATGTATTTTATATATATATATATATATATATATATATATATATATATATATATATATATATTCTTATTAATTATACATCAATCATTTTTAAATGATATATTTTTACCAATTATAATATTTAATAAATCCTAAAAATCTTAATTGTAATTGTACTTAATTATCTATTTTTAATTAAAAATCTTTTCACACGGTAACACCTTAAAAAAAAAAGTTACTTACTTTGTATAGATAAATAGATTTGGCTTTTCTAATAAATGATGGATGTTTTAGTTGGTAAGACTCATTCAATACTCATATTAGGCTGAGAATTCGAGTCTTACCAATTACCTCTCTTAATAATAATTTATAAATTTCAGTATAATTATTAAAAAAATTAGTGATATATCCTGACTCAAAATTGGTGAATCTCCCCCTCACCTAAATTTTCTGCTATAATAATAAAAAAAGACTTTCCTAAAATTTGGTAAGCTAGTCACATGATATGTTTATTTTCCCATGTGAATCAATCATGGAATTGCCTGTATAATTAATCTAATCTATTAATACACCTTCTCATATAAAAATGACTCTCATTAATATATTTATTTTTTAAAAAAATTAATCATATTAAAAAATGTATAAATTCAATCATTAATATTTATATTTGAAAATAAATAGAAAAATATATTAATATTATATTTAATTATTGATGATCACTTAAAAAATTCCCACAAAAACTTTTTATCAATAAGGCTCATGTTTATTAAATAATTTATCAAATGATATGTAGAGTAAAAGTTAATTGAGAATATGTATAATTATTGTTTATTATTAATTAGACATAATATTAATAAAAAAAATTAATTTCAAATTATCATAACAAGAATCTATTTATAGTGTAATTTAACAACATAATTGGATTTTATCTACATATTAAAAAAGTAAATAATTTAACATTTTATAAAAATTAAATAATTGAACATTAAACCTTAAACTATAAACTTTTAGTTATTATAAATTAAAATTTTATATTGAAATTTTATTTGTAAATATATATAGAAATGTTAAAATCTGTCCACCTGATATTACTTGCATAAAAATACTTCACTCTTTTATTTGAGGTCCAAATTAAGTTCCATTTGTTATGTTTGAAACTAAGCTCAACCATACATACATACATACATACATACACACCATGCTTTCAGATTATTCCTTAATTAGTCGTTTATCCACGCATTGCCTGGTCATAATTTAAATTTTTTATATTTAATTTTTATTGTATTCAAATTAATAAACTTCAACGGAATAAATTTCTCTATATCTTGAAATATATATATATATATATATATATATATATATATATATATATATATATATATATATATATTAGCAATTGACTAAATCGGTTGCTAATCCGTTAAAATCGATTACAAATCAATTTAGCAATTGATTCGGTCAGTTGTAATAAGCTTGGTTGTAAATAGCAATAAACAACTAAATTGATTGTAAATAGCAACCGACAACTAAATTGGTTGCTAAATTAATTAAATTTAAAAAAATAAAACTTTTAGTAAAAAACTATTAGTTATTAATAGCAGCAAATTTAACAACCGAAATCGGTTGATAATAGCAGTCGATTTAGCAACCAAATTAGTTGTAAAAAGTTTGGTGTTTTTAATTTTATAATTTTACAACTATTTTATAAATCGGTCGCTATTTGTAACTAATTTAGCAATTGAAAAGTCGATTGCTAATTTTAAAAAAATTATAAAAAATTAAATTTTCAAATAAGAAATAAAAATTCAAATAAATAAAATTTTCAAAAATTATTAAAATAATAAATTATTAATGAAATTAGTACTAAAAATTAATACAAAAATATTATAAAAATCACAAATAATAACTATTATAAAAAATATTAACAAAAAATTAAATTAAAAATATTTATAAGATAAATTACTAAAAGAATTACCATATATATATATATTATAATAAAAAAAGAATTACCATATATATATTATAATAAAAAAAGAATTACCATATATATATATTATAATAAAAAAAATTACTATTTACTAACAAAAAATATATTTGTACAAAAATTTTTATTTTATGTCAAAGAAAAATAAATTAAATAAAAAATATGAAAAAGAAAATGAAGATGAAGAAGTAAAAAGATGAGAAAAAAAAGATGATGAAGAAAATAGATAAGAATGAAAAACATGATGAAAATGAGAAAAAGTAGAAGAAAGGGGTAAAAAAATAAGTAATGAGGAAAGAAAATGAGTAGTAGTTGATATAAGCAAATTAATAATCGATTTTAGTAATCAATTGTTGGTTGTTAATTTCTTTTAAAAATTAGGTAGAAATTTTAGGGGAAAATTTTTTGCAACCGATTCATAATTGATTACAAAATTGATTGCTATTTAGCAATCGATTTCAATTGATTTGTAGAAATTGGTTGTTGTTACCAACTGATTTGCAAATTGGTTATAAATCAAAATAAAAAAAATTAAAAAATGGATAGGAATTTTTTGAGAAAAAAATCAGTTGCAAAATCAGTTGTTATTAGCAATCAATTCGCAAATCGATTATTAATTAAAAAAATTAAAAAAATTGACGGGAATAAAAAATTGATTACTATTATCAATCAGTTTTAATTGGTTGTTGATAGCAATTAATTCGCAAATCTATTGTAAATCAAAAAAAGAAAATAAAAAATTAAATAGAAATTTTTGGAAGAAAAAATCGATTGTAAAAATTAATTACTGTTAGCTACCGATTTGCAAATTAATTACAAATAAAAAAAATTTAGGTGGAAATTTTTGAGGGAAAAAATTTACAATTAGTTGCAAATATCAATTGCTATTAGCAATCAATAAAGAATTATTTGCTACATTTTTTTTCCTCAGAAATTCTCGCTTAATTTTTTAAAATACTTACAATATGAAATAACGTAAAAATATTAAGTAAAAATTAATGATTAAAGATTTAATATCTCTAAAGTAAAAAATATAATTTAGTCACATACTTGATAAATTATTTTTAACAGATGTCACATGAATTTAATATTTTAAAAGGAGCTCTTAATATATGAATTTTTCAATTCTTAATTATTGTAACAAGTCTAATAAAAACTAAATGCATAATTAAAATAAATTAAAATAAAAAATTTAAATTCAATTAAGATAAAATTATTAAATTAAGCATTATCTAATACCAATAAATAAATTATAATTAAAAAAAGTTAAAATGGAATTTCAAACTTAGTTAAGACAAAATTATTAAATTAAATATTATTTAACACATATAAATAATTTTTGATATAAATAAATTCCACAAAATTTTATAAAATTTATTTGTAAATCTAAAATTTTAATGTTTGGTTTAAATAAAAATTAATTCGAAATTCTTCATAATCAATTTATGAAATTTATTATAACTAACCCAAATTCTATTAAAATTAATAGAATTTGCAAATGAAATCTAAATTTAAAATTATATATATATTTTAATTGATAAAATTATCCTCTTATTATATATTATTTTATTTTATTTTATTTATTTTAAATATAAAATTCTTTTTATTTAAAATAAATTTTATATTTAATATAAAATATACTAAACAAAGAAATTTATTTGTAAATGAATTATATCATAAAATTCATTTGCAAATGAAATAAATTTTACCATAAAATTAAACCAAACAAATATTAATTATATTTATAATTAGAAATAGAGTTAAAAAAAATTAAATAAAATTATTAATTTTTAATTTAATTATGACAAGTGTCAATTGATGGTAAACATAAGTGTGAAATTTTCATTAATATTTTTTTTTCTTTAGCATATATATATATATATATATATATATATATATATATATATATATATATATATATATATATATATATAACATTCACTTTTAAATATTACTTCACTCATACCCCTCATTATCATCACAAATTTTACAAAATATTTTATTTCAATTGCACCACTGACATTTTGAATAGATCACAATTCACACCAATGAAAACATTCACAAATTAAGTTACTTAATAATATATATATCTTAAAAAATACATTCTACTATCTTATATAAAATTTTCAATTATATAATTTTTATCTATAAAGCATACTATACGATTAAAAGGTGATTTAATTAATGATTATAAAGTAATTTAATATATTTATGATTAAAAATAATAAAAATTAATATTAAGTTACATATGTATACTTATAATTAATAATAAATTAAGTATATATATAAAATAATCTTAATTGCATATAATATAATAATATTATTGAAACAATATGATATACTTAAAAAATATAAATAAAAAAAATATATATATATAATCAATTATTTGATTGAGACTCTGATTTGATTCTTGATAAAAAATCAAAATAAAATTAAAATAATAAAATAAATTTATTTTAATTGTGTTGCTATAATAATTATTTTAATCACTCACATTCCTAAGCACTCCTTACGTCCATCTAAATTTACTTATCTCAATGACACTAGATACGCAATATTTACGTTAGTCTTTTTGTCAATAAGTAAAACGCATATACCCAACGCTTAGAGACAACACTTCAGTATCTTGATAAAATTATGATAATTTTAATATTAATATCTTAAATTTATACTTCCAACAACAAAAGGGTCAATCTTCCCTTTTTCATAAACCTTTATTCTAAATGCTTATTTAGCACGCTTATATGATACTATGCTGACTCAGGCGAAGCAGCTATATCTTTCGAACGAGAAGTTTCACACCATGCTCAGGCTCCAAAAGCAGACCAAATTTCGGAGAGTGAAGATAATTAGGAGAAATGCTAATGTTGAAATTGGACAATATGAGAGCAAACAGCACCGTCAATTCCATCATAGCCATGTTCTGTCCAGGACAAATTCGAGCTCCCAAGCCAAAAGGTATATAGGCTTGTGCAGACTTGCAAGCTCCTGTAACTCCATTAATGAACCTCTCGGGATTAAACACGTCTGCATCAGGTCCCCAAAGCTCAGGGTCACGATGTAATGCTAATAGGAATATCCAAATTCCTACGCCTTTTGGAACCTGCACATTACCAATCTTCACTTCTTGCAGGGCATGCCTCGATGCCAATGCCACTCCTGGATAAAGCCGCAAAACCTCTTGGATCACCATTTTTAACTGCACAAGTTCATGAAAACACAAATTAGCTGGTTAAATCATGGAATGTAAGTTATTAATTAATTGGTGATTTTCTTTTGATTTAATATTGTACACACCACTTTCATCTTGGTAAGCATATTGTAATCTAGTATCTGTTGGCCCTCACAGACCTCCAGAACCTCAGAACGAGCACGAGCTTGCCATTCAGGATGCGAAGCTAACAGCATTAAACCCCAAATTGCTGCAAGAGCAGGTGGTTCATAGCCACCAAAGAAGATATCTTTGCAGTTGTCAGCTATGAACTCATCTTTTGTTAATGGCCAAAGCTCACCATTCTCGGCACCTTCTAGGATCACTTGTAACATGTCTTTGGATGTAGATCCAATTCTCTCCTTAGATATGTCCATAATCATGCCATGAATCTTTTCGGATAATTTCCACGCTGTTCTATTTGCTTTGGTGGGGAGAAATCTGTTCATGAACAAAACGAGTGGGCGTATGAACATGCGTGCACACATGACGTGCATGAACAAAAAAAACAAAAAAACTGATGGTAAGAGAAATTCTTATCAGTCTTGTGTCTTAAATTCATAATAGACAGAGTTTAGATAAGAAAAATCTCAATTATAAACTGATGTGCCTCTAATTTCTAGTCCACAAGCAGGTGAATTTTTTTAGATATATTTCGCTTCCCATGTCATATTGTAGACTGAACCAATAATATGTTATATTATGTCATATTTTTTAGTCTCATTCTCATTTTGGTATTAAAAATTTTTTATTTTTAGAATTAGATAGTAAGATATATTTTTCTTTTTATATTAATTAGACTTTGATTGGAATTATATTTTTCTTTTGATATATAGATGGTTTCTTTATTTATAAATTTTTCGGTTTGGATGTAAGTAATTTATTTTAATAGGATTAAGTGAAATCAAAATGAGGAGATATCATGTTATACAATTTGTAATATATTTTAATCGAAATAAAAAAGTAGAAATGATATTTATATCTATAATTCAACTTAAACTTAATGGTGGTAGAATCTTTTCAGAGTTGGGTGGCAATCCTAAGTTTAAATTATATATGGTGTTGGGTTTTTATTAAAAGGGCATGAGTTTTTTCTTTTTCTTTTTTTTTTCTTCTTTAACATCATTAGCATATAAGGACAAAGTAATTAATAATTTTTAGAAAAAATTGGCCATGTCAACATTTTGAATACTTATTTTATAATTGGAAAAAAAAGAAGCTCAAGCCTTGAATAATAAAAGTGCAGAAGTGTAGGAAACTTAATTGTATTTTCTCTTTTATTTATAAATAAGTACTTCTACTTTGACAAATTAAATAAGTATTTAATTATTATAAGAGAGATAGAGAGAGCGACAAATAGAGAGACATAATTAAATATAACTCCTTTGACATTCTCGCTTCTTTTCTCTATCCCCCCCTCTCTCTCTCTCTCTCTCTCTCTCCATGTCCTCACCCTCTCTCCTTTCCTATTTGCATCTCTCTATTTATCTCTCTCTCCCTCGCCCATTCCCCCTCTCCCTCCTCATTTTCATCTCTCTTATGAATCTATTAATCTTGCAAGCTCTCTCTCTCTCCATGTCCTCACCTGCTCTCCCTTCCTATTTGCGTCTCTCTATCTATCTCTCTCTCCCTCACCCATTCCCCCTCTCCCTCCTCATTTTCGTCTCTCTTATGAATCTATTAATCTTGCAAATTTTTTGGGATTTTGGAAATTCCTTTGAAAAAATAAAGAGAGAAATAAATAAGGGAGAGACAATGAGGAGAGAGAGAGAGATGAAAAAAAGGGGAAAAGAGATGGAAAGAGACACAAATATGAACGCAAAGAGAGAGAGAGAGGGAGAGAGACAGACAAAAGAGTTATATTTAATTATCTCTCTCTTTCTATCTCCTTGTGTATTGTAATTATATTATTAAATAATTATAATATTTAATGACTTATTTATAAAAAAAAAAAGAAAAAGTATATTTACACATTTTGTATTTTCACATTTTTAGCATTTAATAACAGTGTTTTCAGTTTTTTGCGTTGGAGCACCAAAATAAAATAAGTATTAAGATGATGATGTGGCACTAACGTGAATGCCACATCAACAGTTAATGTCATTAATCACTTTATCTTTTACGTACTAATAGCATTAAATTACGACACTTAAGTCAAAAATTAAAAATAAATAAATAAATATTTTTTCAATAAAAATCTTAAACTACAGTATATCTAAGTGTATTTTTCCAAGGAAAAAAAAAAGGTGAAATATAATTAAGGAGAGGAAGTACGTGCCTTGATAAGGGAATTCCAAGGGTTGTAGCACCACCCATGGCGTTAATAAGAGCTTGACATTTTGGAAATATTTTTATTCCTTTATGATGATCATTCCCAAATATTACTTTGGAAACTATGTAAGAGGTAAAGTTTCTCATATGCTGATCTACCATGATCTCGACAATCCCATCCTCACCCTCACTGTCGATTATCTTCTCCCACGTTTTAACTAGTATATCTCCAGACTCCACCATCAGCTTCACCATATCCTGCAAAAATTATTTTATTTATTAATATCTTATTTATTAACTTAAATATATAATAATATAAATAAAACCTATACATTTAAGTCTGATTAATTACCTTAACCTTCTCCGTGCCGAGCTGTGGAGCAATGGTCTTTCTCTGATGAGACCAAACTGCACCATTTGCTGTAATAAGGCCTTTGCCTAATAAAGCTCCTCTCTCATTTTGTAGGTAAGCAGGTTTCCCCAGGTCCAATGATCTAAAGCGACTTATTTCCTTCACCAGCTCTAGATTACTCACGTATAACAATTGTATTCCCCCAAGTTCAAACCTAAATAATTTTCCTGTCATAAATATTATTAAGATTAAGAAATTGGAAAATTAAATAGACAAAATCTAAGTGAAAATATGTAAAAAAATAGTACCATAGTTTTTGGTCCATTGCTGGAAATATGGTAAGACTGTTAAACAACCATCTATCTTTGGAGTTTCAGAAATTTGAGACACCATTCTCTTCATTTCTGGAATGTTTCCCAATATCATAGAGGGTGGAGGACCTGTGATCCCTTGCTCCTTAAGCTTTATTCTACAACTTTCAGGCTTCCACCAAACACGGCGTAGACAAATAATTAGAAAGCCGCAAAGCAGAAGCAAAACAGCAGAAAAAAGAGGGAATGTCTCTTCCATTATTTCCTAGCAATAATAGAAGTTCATACCACAAGTCACAACTTGACAAAGGACATATATAGGCTGTATTTGAAATTAACTATACACACCTAACACTGAGATCCCACCCACCCTGTTATTTTGTGTGATAAATATGCAATTTTCATTGATTGTCTTTTCTATCACTAGCACTTATTCATTTATTCCTTAGAAAAGGGAATTTTGCATTATTATGATATTTTTTGGCATTTGAGAGAGAGAAAAAGCATTTTGAACTAAAGAGATACAAAGAGCATTGAAGATTCCTAAAATTTGGCTTACCTAAAATTTGGTTACTCCAGCTGGTGTCTATATTATTTATATAAAATTTGGCTTGTGTACTCAATAAAGTTTGATTTAGTTGGTAAGATTAACTCAACACTCCTATTAAAATGAGAATTTGATTCTTACCAATCACCTCTCTGAGTGAGCGATATATCAATTCTACTGTAATTCTTCAAAGAGATTGGTAGTATGCCTTGACCTAAATTGAATAACCTTTCCTCACCTAAATTTTGCATTATTATGGTATTTTTTAGTATTTGAGAGAGAGAAAAAGTATTTTGAACTAAAGAGATATAACGAGCATTGGAGATTCCTAAAATTTGGCTTCCCTAAAATTTGGTTACTCCAACTGGTGTCTATATTATTTATATCAAATTTGGCTTTTTAACTCAATAAAGTTTGATTTAGTTGGTACGATTAACTTAGCGCTCCTATTAAGATGAGAATTTGATTCTTACCAATCATCTCTCTTAGTGAGCGATCTATAAATTCTATTGTAATTCTTCAAAGAGATTGATAGTATGCCTTGACCTGAGCTAAATAACCTTTCCTCAACTAAATTTTGCATTATTATGCTATTTTTGGGTATTTGAGAGAGAGAAAAAGTATTTTGAACTAAAGAGATATAAAGAGCATTGAAGATTTCTAAAATTTGGCTTTCCTAAAATTTGGTTACTCTAGCTTGTATCTGTATTATTTATATAAAATTTGGCTTTTTTACTCAATAAAGTTTGATTTAGTTGGTAAGATTAACTCAGCACTCCTATTAAGATGAGAATTTGATTCTTACCAACCATCTCTCTTAGTAAGCGATCTATAAATTCTATTGTAATTCTTCAAAGAGATTGGTAGCATGCCTTGACCTTAACTGAATAACCTTTCCTCAACTAAATTTTGCATTATTATGATATTTTTTGGTATTTGAGAGAGAGAAAAAGTATTTTGAACTAAAGAGATATAAAGAGTATTGAAGATTCCTAAAATTTGGATTCCCTAAAATTTGGTTACTCTAGCTGATATCTATATTATTTATATAAAATTTGGCTTTTTTACTCAATAAAGTTTGATTTAGTTGGTAAGATTAACTCAGCGCTCCTATTAAGATGAGAATTTGATTCTTACCAACCACCTCTCTTAGTGAGCAATTTATAAATTCTATTGTAATTCTTCAAAGAGATTGGTAGTATGCCTTGACCTGAACTGAATAACCTTTCATCAACTAAAATTTGCATTATTATGATATTTTTGGGTATTTGAGAGAGAAAAATGGTATTTTGAACTAAAGAGATATAAAGAGCATTGAAGATTCCTAAAATTTGGTTACTCTTGCTGATATCTATATTATTTATATAAAATTTGGCTTTTTTACTCAATAAAGTTTGATTTAGTTGGTAAGATTAACTCAATGCTCCAATTAAGATGAGAATTTAATTCTTACCAACCACCTCTCTTAGTGAGAGATCTATAAATTCTATTGTAATTCTTCAAAGAGATTGGTAGTATGCCTTGACCTGCACTGAATAACCTTTCCTCAACTAAATTTTCAGCTATGTAAAAAAAATGGCTTTCCCAAAATTTGGCAAGCTAGTCATTGATATTTTTATTGTTGCTATAAATACAAATTTCATTTGCATGACTTGTGTCGAGACTGAATGTATCGAAAATGGTAAGCTAGTCATTGATATGTTTGCTATTACAATTTGGTTACAAGTAAATATTTTGTCAAATATTATGGCAATGTCTACCACAATATTAATTAGCGCAGCCTTTTCTGTTATTTTATAAAGTTAAGTCTAAACTCATGATTAAGTGATTAATTATAAATTTACATTGAAACCTATATATGTAGCCAATAATAGTATAACGATCTAAGCTAGGGGTCGTTATTGGTGCTAAGTGTCACACCCTAACCCTCTGTAAGGTATAACATGATCCCGTAGTATACCTAATGAATTACTAAACTTCGCCTACCGATAACTCATTAAATATACTACAAAGGATTTTAAATCAATTTCTATTCATTTTAAAAAGTAAAGTAATGTTGAATACTTATTAAAAAGCCTTTAATTAAAGTTTATGTCGTGGGCCAAATCTTTGATTAATTTGGTATTACAAAATTTTTTCAGAAATTTTGACAGAATACCGACTAGAAATTGAGAAAACAGTTCTTCAAAACCTGTTAAAAACACTCCCAATATACAAATATCCACAACTCCATTTAAAATCAACACAATTCAATCTCAACCAACACAATTGCAACAATTCTCAATATAATTTAATTGAGATCATTTAACATACAAAAGTCTCAATTCAAGAAAAAGAGAACAAAAATAATATTATTACAAATTTGATTGTACAACTGCTCATTCAGTTCTATAGATACATAAGAATAAAAATTTACATGAAAAGAAATTTACAAGGCTATAAAATATTACACCCATACAAGATCCCAAAATATGTTTTCCTGTAGCTATAGCAGCTTACTCTGCTGCTTTATCCTTCTCCCTATCTGCGACAGTAAGAAAAAGCCATCGCTGAGTAATTTTACTCAGTGGTGCACAACAATAATTTTTTTTTAATCACAAGAAATATAATCATTCATTTGGGAACAAAATTAAAAAAAAATTCTGCAATCATAATTCACAAAGCCAATGCCAATATTTTTAACAACAATTTATCAAAATAATTGTAAATAATAGTGTTGCCAATAATTACACAACTTAGGTCATGACACAAAATTTTATGATTAATGCTGTGTTGTACACTACGATAAAGCAATCTACAACCTCACTAATTGAAATTAATGAGGGAGGTGGCTAGCTAGCTATATGAGTACTCATTTGATCTCAACATCAAACTGGCAAGTCAGAAAGAGAGGAACATAATCAATCTCAACTCCATAATTAGAGGAGGAATACAATGGAATTGCCATGCCTAGTGTGATTTCAAAGTTCAATTCAAAACCATATTATTCAAATATTTCATACATTTTACAAATCATATTGCATTCCAAATTCTCATTTACAAGGTAGGCAACACACTATTTTTCAAATAAAATTCTCAAAGTCATGATAATAAAAAATTGTTCGCAACATTTATTTAAATAGTTTTTCAAATAGAAACTAAGCATTTTAAGTTTGTTGTGCACAAATCTCTTTTGCTTGCCTTAACTCAATCCACTCTTCCTCCTTCCTTGGAGGGCTTCTTTTCAATTGAAACACATAATTAAAGTATTTTAATATCCATCCTAATCATTTTTACTAATTAATCTAACAATTAAATTTTTCATACTTAATTTTACCTATAAATTCTCATAAGGGTTGATTTCTTTGCATTTGGTGTATTTGTGGTTACTATTCACTTCACTATTTATGCAAAATGTTGACTTTTCATAATTAATAGATATAAAATTTCTAAACACATGGTCATACCACATTTTGGGTCACAAATTGATTGGCATTGGTTGCCAATTATAATTCAAGGCTTATTAGATGTAATTCCAAAATTTCAGATTTGGTCACTTATGTTTACTGTTCCATTTGACCACTCTACAGTAAAAATTTGACTAAATTTTCTTTATCAAAGTTGTTTCTTAATGTGTCTAATTTAATTCTCTTTTTGAATCACTCCATTTGGAGTTTTTTAGCTTAAGTTATGGCATTTTTACCATAACTGGTCGGATTGGTCATTATCTAGAATTTTTGGGCAAATTCTAGTTCTGGCAGTTCTAGTGAGCTAATTTTGGTTAGCAATTTAATTAGGTTATGGTTAGAATTTGAGTTTCTGTTCCTCATGAAAGTTATTCTACTATGTCTAAGCTTTCCAATGGTTCAAAAATTAGGTCATTTGGACCTCTCTACACAAAGTTATG
This sequence comes from Hevea brasiliensis, assembly GCF_030052815.1. Classification (NCBI taxonomy): domain Eukaryota; kingdom Viridiplantae; phylum Streptophyta; class Magnoliopsida; order Malpighiales; family Euphorbiaceae; genus Hevea; species Hevea brasiliensis. The sequence goes on along the minus strand of NC_079493.1, from coordinate 5,269,432 downwards.
GTCAATTGAACATGTATTGTTCATTTGGTCAATTCTGCCCAAAATCAGGGCACCAATTTTGGATTCAACTCAATTTTAGACTAACTTATGGTCAATTTTTGAATAAGATTTCTTCATAAAAAATGTAGCATTATGACCCTAATTTCATCTCCAATTGGCCTCATACCAATTGGAGCAACACAATTTAACTTATGACCATTTAAATTAATAGGACTTATTGGTCCAGAATTTAACCATTCAACATTCACAACTCATTTCAATTCCATTCCTCAATTCTCAATTCAAAACACATTAAATGACAAAAATTGAGCATTATACACACCAATTGGTCAACAATTCTAAAAAATTCCCAATGTCATTCCAAACCCTAATCACCATAAACCCTAATTTTCCAATTCCCTAATTCATGCAATTTCAAGCATACTAATCACTTATTCTTACTCATTTAAGCTTAAGGACATGTTTAATTCCATCAATTTCCATCAAACCCTAACCCCCATCAATTGGCCGAAATTTTCTCCCTTCACCAAACATGCATAATTTTTCAATTTTCTAAGTAATTTCTACTTGCTCAACTTTATTTCTATAAGTATAAACTAACTTAAGTGAAGAGAGAGAAACTTACCTCTTGTGAGGCTTTTGAATCTTCAATTTCCTTCACTTTCTTCCTAAATTCTTGCCCCCAATTTCTCAATCAAGGTCCATAATCAAATTCTCTAGTGATGAATTATAAAATTTTAGGGAAATTTTTAATGATTTTTGGAGCTTGGTGATCTTTAATGGTGGAAAGGAAAAGAAAAGAGAGAGAGAAATGATAATGGTGGCCAGCTGAAATTTTGAGGAAGATGGCTGACTTTTTTCCTTTAAATTTTGTCTCATTTTAATGATAATTATCCCTAATTTTTCATAATTTTAAATTATAATATTAATTAGGTCATGCTTGCATCATTGATGATGTCATAATCACTTAAATTTTGAATTTTCCTTTTTCTTTTTCTTCCATACACCTCTTAGGTTTTTTGTAACACCCTCACTATAGCAATTCTGTACATTTTACTGTTCTGGTGACCGGTGTCGATCCGGACAGTTAGAACGTCTGAAAAAAATATTTAAACTAGAGTGAGGAACCATAATTAACTCAAATAATGGTAAGAAAAATCAAGAAAAAATTTTAGAAATAAAATATAACCAAGTTAAATGAGCCAGTGCCCTAGCAATGAGTAATCCAATGGAAAGTTGCAGTTCTAGCAACTAGGAGCCCTAAACCCGAAGGAAAATTTATAAAATAATTTTTGAGATTCCAGAGAAGAGTCATTGAGGTTTCTATGGCATTAGAATGCCAAGAAAAGGTTTAGAGAAAATTTTCAATTGGTATAGACAATTTTAGTCTGTTAAGCCAAACGGAGGGTATTTTGATCATTTCGTCTTCAGAGATGGTTTTTGACCGACTTGTCTGGTTAAGTAAATAATTATTATGACATAAAATGTGAATAAATATTGCTAAAAATTTAATTGAAAATGAGTAGAAAAGAAAAGGAAAGAAAAATGAAAGAAATTGGGAATTATGACATCACATTATGTCACTAAAGCACTCCCACCTAATCACATTTTGACACCTCATTATAAGCCCAATCAAAGGAGTTAAATGGGCTCAAAAATCAAAAGGAATTCTGCTCACTTCTTCCTTATTCCAGCCGTAACACACCCTCTCCCTTCCTTCCACCATTAACAAACTTCACCCAAGCTTCATCTCACCTACCAAATCACCTCAAAAGCCCATCTTCCCTTCACAAAAACTTGTCATTACCACTTGAGCAAGCTTAGGGCAGCAATTAGAAGAAGAAAAAATGAGGTTTACCAAGCTTAGAAGTGAAGCTCCAAAGAGGTTAGTGCACTAACCATACCCTTTATCTTTCCTAAGCATGAAAAACATGCTTGATTAAGTTGAAATGGCATGAAAAGAAAAGAAAACTTGGAATATGTTGAAGTTTCAGTTTGTGGAAGCCCTAGGAAGTAAATGAATTTGATGGTTTTGATGATTTTGTTTTAGTTAGTAAAGATGATTAATGAAGTTTAAGGCATTAGAAATCAAATTGCATAGATGTATGATTGAGATTGAAATTATAAGTTAGGGTTTTGACCTAACTTAGTTTTTGTATTATTGCTTGGAATTTGATGATGTTGAGATGATTTAATGACCATTAGAAGTACCAAATATGTCAAATGAAGTTTGTGGAGTTGGGAGAATTGAATTTGGGAGTGTTAATTCTTATGCAGGAAATTCAGACCTTTGAGTCCAATGTATTGTTTGAGCCATAAATGGAGTTGTATAGGTTCAATTGGTGCAAGGACAATTGGACATGAAACTAGACACATAATGGCACAATTTTGGTGAAGAAACCCTGCCCAGAAAACCAAACCAAGTTGACCTAAAAATTGCCCTAATCCGAGTGACTTGCATTCTGCCTAGGCAAAATGACTAAATGAATAGTGTTTATTCATTTAGTCATAACTCAGTGCAGAAAGGTCCAATTGACCTAAAATTTTACCAGATGATAGTTGAGACATATCCCAACAACTTTCATGAAGAACACAAATCCAAATTCTGACCATAACCTAGTCAAATTGCTAACCAAACTTAGGTCACCAAATCTGGCAGAACCAAATTGCCTAGAAATTCTGGGTACAGGTCAATCCGGCCAGTTATGGTAAAATGATCATAACTTGAGCTACAAAACTCCAAATAGAGTGATTCAAAAAAAGAAATGTAACTAGACACAATAAGGAACAACTTTCATGAGACAACTTTATCAAATTCCTACTGTACAAATAACCAATGGAATAGTAAACCTAGGGTATGAAATCTGAAAATTTTGAATAACATAAGATAAGCTTTGAAATGGTATTGGAAATCAATACCAACAAAAATAAAATGCAAAATGTGGTATCTTGGAGAACTTAGGTTCAATAAATTTATTGTGTATTAAAAAGTTAATAATTTGAGTGAATAGTAATGTGAATAGACACAAAGTTTAAGAACTAAATTGGTAGAGAAAATTAAGGTATGAAATTTGGAATCCATGAAATGTTCATGGATTACTTGGAATAGAAATAGTAATTTACCTAAATGACTTAATGAACATTTAAGTTATGTGAATATATAATTAAGATTTGTATTTCAATTACTAGTAGGTTTAATAAAACATGAGTGATATCACTTAAATATGAAATGAAATTAACCTAGATGGATTGTTGAGAATTATACTCCCAACACCAATGGAGTTCATAAGATATTAGGAATACAACTTGAAGTATGGAATGTACTGTACATGAATAGATTGTTGAATGAATAAATGTGATAAAAGTGTCATTTGGGATTTAGATTCCCATCAAGAGAGAAAGGAAAGATATTTTGAATGTGAATTGTGATTAATATGAATGATGTAAGGAATGTATGAATATTATGATGAATGTATAAATTATGGAATTCGTCATGAAATAATAAAGTCATAAAACATAATATATTAATATTTAATGATATTATGTGCCCTTGTATTGCCTAGACATGTGTGTCAGATTGGAAAGATTGGCATGCCAATAGGGTATTGTTTTAGCAGTACTGCGAAAGGCTTTTATGCCCGCATTCATGGCTTTATGCCCGCACTCATGACTTTTATGCCCGATTATGTGTTATCATGGCTTTTTAGCCATATTGACTGCATACATGGTTGACATTCTGTATCTCATGGTATGACGGCCCAAGACACTGCGGTTTCCAGTGCCAACGACCCATTATCCAGTTTAGTCAGCCTGTTGTAGGTTACTTGGGTAGTTTAATTTATTAAAATAAGTTATGAATATTAGCAATTAAAAATGCTAGAAAGTAAATAAATGATAAGAAGTTCTGAAATAAATTAGATTAGCTCCAAAAATTTATTCCTTATAATGATTTGAAGTAAATTAAACTAGTTCTAAAAATTTTAAATATTACGAAATGATTGTAAACAACTTAGAAAGTATCAAGGAAGTGATAAGAAGACTAGTAAAAGAATTATAACTTAAATAACATTACAAATGTGACTTTCATAAGAATATAAGTATAAGTATAAATTTTAGATTTATTTGTACATTATATAAATGATTATTATAAACTTATGAAAGAAGTTATTCTAGAGAGCAACATAAATGACAAAAGATATATTGTATAGAAAATTTCATATGAACCCAGTAAAATTTTTGAGTATAGAAAATATGCTCCAATTATTTTTATTTGTATACATTATTTCTTGTTATATTATTGCAACACTAAGCAATAATGCTTAGCTCGATGGATTTGTTTCCTCGTACAGGTACTGAAGTTAAAGCCCAGCGAATACCAAACAGAGATTTTTGAGTTCTGATCTGCAAAGTGTTCAAAGTTGTCACCTCCTCAGCAATGCATGTATATAGAGCCCATATAGATCATATTATATATTCTGTATATTATAATTAGTTATTATTTGTAATGTAAACTATGAATTATATGTTGAAATATAGATTATGGAACTGTAATTAATTTGTAGATCATGTAAATTATGAATTTATGTAATCAGTATGTAAATCATGTAAATTAATGAAACTTGAGAATTTCTATACATAAATGGTGCATGAATGGAAATGCTTGGAAATGAATATGAAATTGAGATATATGAATGAGATGTGAATTATGAGATGATTATGAGAATAATTATTGAGATTTTTATTGTAAAATATTATTGAAAATTTCAAGCAGGTCAATAGTGAAGTACACCAACTGATAATAAAATAGGAAAAACTCTGCTGGTTTCTCCGTTTAAAAATAATTGATATTAAAATATAACGAGATCAAATTATTAAAGGAATAAAGTAAGATAAGATAGGGTGCTCCGGCACCGAATGTAGCATACTTTGCTCTGCTACACTATAGTCGGGTGAGGGGTCTTACATTTTTAATTCTTTTTCAAAATTTTAATTTCTACATTTTAATGAACATTTAGGCCAAGAGTCACTTCTAAGGGTGAATTGACCAGATTGCCCCTTATCAGTCTGATCAGTTTTTTCAATAGCACTAGGTTGCTTCCTGAACTCTGATTGAACTGGTTCTCTATTCTTTTCTATGGTTTTCACATTACCATTAACTTCGCAATTATCCCTTGGCCTGAGGTGTCATAGAGTCCCACACGAAATTAGGGTAGCAACTGAGCTCGCAGTTACTTCCCGGTTTAGTCACCCATCGCCGGGACCTCAGCTTATTTACCCGATAATGCTTTGTTTTTCTTATTTCCATTTCACCTTCTTGTGGTTTCTATTAATTTTTATTTATAGCTTTTCTAGATAACTTAAATGTGGTTCTAAACATCCTAACTGTCCGGACAGACACTAGTCACCGGAATAGTAGAATATATAGCCTACTTAGTATGGGGGTGTTACACTCGGGATCGGGTCAGTTTAAAACTGTCGGAACCTGTATCAAGCCTAAAACCTATGAAATTACCTTTAACAACTTTACTATCAATACTCAAACATATAACAAACTATTATACTTTAGTCTTTTCATCCATATATAAACATCTTTAACATAAAAGTGGTTTATAATTTGAACCTTAACATATATAAGCACTAAACCATACACTCCCAAGAGAGTTAACATAAACATAAACATCATCATTCATATTTAAAATATTACATAACTCCAATTTTCTATTATTATCAGCACAATACTATCCATTCACATATTACATATCCGTCAATTCATACTGTAACACCCCTCACCCTTCTACAGTGTAGCTGAGCAAGGTGTGCTATATTCGGTGTCGGAGCACCCCATCCTGTCTTGTCGGGTACAATATTATTTTACTTTCTATTTAATTGTATTATCATACATGTAGAATTTTTTTTTTTAATCCCATTTCATTTGGATGGAGACTCGGACAGAGTCTCTTCTGTTTTACTAGTACATGGCGGGTTTACTTATTTTACCTGTTAAAAATACACATCCATATCATTTTCCATAAATCATGTCATGTCATCATAATGCTTATACTCATTTCAAGTAAATAAAATACTATATTTCATTCATATAAAATTAAGTACAATACTTACAATTTATATACAATCCAAAAATCTAATTACATGTCTTAAAATAATTTACACTATCTACTTATGTACAGTGATCCAAAATGCAAAATTTAAATACACATGAGCCTTACCCAAAATGAACTGGTGAGGTGACACCGACCTTGTAGCAGATCTGATCCTCTCTATCTATACTCTCCTACTACTGTTGCGGCTGCTGGTGCTCTCCTGTACCTACGCGATGGAAAAACTAACGCGCTAAGCATTTCTGCTTAGTGGTGCAATAATTTGAAATAAAAATAATAAAATAATTGTCCATATAAAATTTACTAAAATTTTGAATTAATTACATATTTATGAAACTTTGGAAACAACAGATTATCGAGATCTTTTTATTCATATATTTCATATTCAGTCTTATTAAATCCATGACAGTGATCTCTTCATATACTTATTTAAATTTAAGATGTGTTACTCATATCTGTGCCCAAGTAACCTATGACAGACTATAAAGACTAGATACACGGGAGTATACTAGTTCGACATCCGTATGTCTATCCAGTATACAACGGTCATGTCAGGCACTAGGCTAGCAGACAGGCATAAGCCAGTAATAATAATAGGCACTATAACCAACGGGCAGGCATAAAGCCAGTAGAACAATCATCTTAGACATATGTTGTCTGTCAATGGTCATTCATGTGGGCAGTACTGCAATCTGTAGTCCCTAATTGGTATACCAATCTAAGCTATATAAATGAGTCTAGGTATACTCTGGGCAAAATAATGTTATTTAATACTCATAGTTTCATTGATTCATGTCATTTTCATGCTTAGCAAGTTATTATAATTTATTTCATCTCATATGCAAAATCATATTAGGAACCTTTCTCAAGGTCCAGGTTTAGTATCTTAGATTCACCTAGCAAATTGGCCAAAATGTGGCCCTTATTTGGCTACATTGTTCCTCTATGTCTTTTCTTTATTTTCCTTTTTGAATCATATCATTTAAAATTTTACAACTCAAGTTATGGTCAAATAACTATAACTGGTTTATTTGCTAATTCTGGTTCCTTAAATAGGCAGATTTTAAAGTTGCACTTTACCTAATTAATTAAATATGTTACAGCCAAAATTAGGCCTAGTGTTCTTCATAAAAATTATTACCCTATGTCTTATGGTCAATCAGAAATTTAATTTACAATTTTCCAAGTTTTGTAGAATTAATTATGACCAAATTACTAGCCTAGACTCAGGTACCCTGTGTCTTCAGGGTCCAAGTTCAGGTCAGTAGATTTGACTCAACTTTTAGGGTCCTTATATTCCTAATTTAAGGACAATGTCTGAAATAAAGTTGGAGCCCTGTTTCTTAGGGTTCTAGATTAGTATGGCTCATCCTAATTAGAGTTTCCTTGTGGAAGAAATACTATAAAAACCATTATGAGGTCAATTGTAATTTGGTCAAACTTTAGATTTTGATGTGTTAATTTCTTCTAACCATTTGACCTAGTTCCTTTGGGTTCTGGGTTTTGGTTAAAAAACCAATAATGTAGACCTATGTCTTATAAAAATTTTTCCATTAGTTTCATTGCATTTAAATTTTTATAGACCAAGTTATGGCCATTTTGCCAAAACTGGTCGGGTGAGTTTTAGTCCAGAATTTCTGGACAGTGTTGTTCTTGACAGTTTTATTGACCTAACTTGTACTAGCAATTTGATTTAGTTAGAGATATTTTTGGGTTCTGTGTTCTTGAAAAAAGTTATAGTCCTATGTCTAAGATTTTCAATGCCACAAAAATCAGGTTATTTGGACCTGTCTAGAGGAAGTTATGGCCAAATGAACAGGCATTTGGTTATTTTCCTCGGTTTAGTGTATGGACATTTGGATTGGAATAGTAAATTGGTCAACTTATAGACAGAATTTAAGTAGGCTTTCTTCATAAAAAATGGAGTGTTATGGGTCTAGTTTCACCTCCAATTGGCCTCATACCAATTGGAGCCACAAAATTTCAGTTATAGCTCAAATAATACACTGGACTTATAAGTCTGAATTTCCTGCAAGAAAATTGCACTCCCAATTTTAATTTTCTCCAACTCTCATACTTCAATTTGGCATACATAGCACTTCAACGATCAATAATTCATCTCAACATGCTCAATTTTAAGCCATAATACAAAAGTACCAAATTAGATCAAAACCCTAACTCAATATTCCCAACACCATACAACTAATTACAATTTCACTTCCATTGTATATATACTTATCAATCAACATCACTAAGCTAATTTATATCAATTAAGAACATCAATTACCTATTTACATCATGGCTGCCAAAAATTTAGTTCCTCATATACTTGTTATTTTCTTCAATTTTCATGTCATGCTAACTTATTTCAACATGCTTACAACACTTAAAGAAGAGAGATAGAGTGATTATTGCACTAACCTTTAGATGTCCACTTCTTAACTTGTGAAAACTAAGATTCTTCAATTTCTTGGCAGCCAAAGTTTTCCTAATGGTGTAGGGATAAATTTTTGTGAAGGGACTTAGGGATTTTGGTAGATGGATAAAGAGCAAATTCAAGCTTAAAGCTTAAAAAAATGGTGGAAGGAATGGCCATGGAGGTTTGGCCAAATAGGAAGAAAAAGAAGAAGATGTAGCTAATTTTTCAATAGTCAAATTTGTCTCTTTTAAATTCTCTCTTATCTCTTAATAAGCATTTGTTAAGTTCCCATTGGTTACCACTTTTTATGATGTCATTATGACATTATAATTAAATTTACATTTCATTCTTTTTTTTTTCCTTTTCTTTTCCCCTTTTTTCATTTAATAATTCATATTTGAATTTATTTTTAATATTTTATTCTCTCTCATTTTGACTAACATTTAGGTCAAAATTCAACTCTGGGGTTGAAATGATCAAAATATCCTTCATTATACTTATCGGGTTATTTTTATCTGTACCGATTAATAAATTTTTTTGAATTTTCTTTGACATTGTTAATATCATTTTTACCTCAATAAACCTTTAATTAGGTCCTAAAAATTATTTCCCTAGGGTTCCTCGTGGGTCTTGGGTCAGCAACTGTCTCCGCAGTCGCTTCCTAGTAAGGTCACTCATCGCTGTAACCCCGGCTTATTTAACTCATTTGTAATTCATTTCTTTTATTTTTTCCTTAATTTTTCTTAATCTTATTCGATTAATTTATGCCTCCTCACTCTAGTTTGAGTGTAGTTCTAGACATCCTAGCTGTCCGAACAGACATTAGTTATTGAAACAGTAGAATGTACGGACTACCTAAAGTGAGGGCGCTACACATACATCATACATGAAGAAAAAACTCTAAAGTTACCTCTAATGCTCTTTCTCTATAGAACTCTTATAATCCTGCAAATCTGCATCTGGAGGTTAGGAGAAACGGGTAAGCTTATACAAACTTAGTGAGTAAACTAACTAACTTTAATTATATCATTCATTTCATGCATATGTAATGTATCATCCAAATGGTTTTTCATATCATAAGTATTTCATGTAGGATGGACTTGTCACCAGTGACTTTCCAAATCCAATGTGCCCAACTCATACAGAGGCTTCTCAAGACTTTTGCTTAAATATGACATGCATCATGCCCCCTGGGCAACTTAGAGATCTCCCCTAACGGGGCATTGTAAGGATCTCCCCATTGGATTTACTTATGGATCCATATGACACATAACATAATATAGTCATAAACATAGGGGGAGTCAGTGGGTCATCCATCGTCCATCAGTGTTCCAACAATAATTATGCAATTATGTAATATTTTTATGTTCTAGATACATACATCCTAAATAAATATGACATGATGCATGAGGATGATCATAAATTAAATTTAAAAATTTACATTTATTAAGGTTAGAATTACTCACCTCTTGTAGCCTATCAACCACCTAACTCAAACAGTAGCTACCTCAAATCCTTAACGTTCTGAGTCCCTCAGGCCCAATCTTATAACATAAACATCTTTAGTCTTTCCATCCATACATAAACATCTTTAATATAAAAGTGATTCATAATTTGAACCTTAACATACATAAGTACTAAAGCGTAATAGTACTATTATTACCAGCATAGTACTATCCATTCATATATTATATGTCTGTCTACTCATACATCATACATTAAGAAAAACTCTAAAGTTATCTCTGATGCTCTCTCTTCATAGAACTCTTTTAATCCTGCAAACTTGCATCTTGGGGTTAAGGGAAAGGGGTAAGCTTACACAAATTTAGTGAGTAAACTAATCAACATTAATTATATCATTCATTTCATAGATATGCAATGCATCATCTAAATGGTTTTTCCTATCACAAACATTTCATGTAGTATGGACTTGTCACCAGTGACTCTCCAAATCTAATGTGCCTGGCTCATATAGAGACTCCTTAGGACTTTCGCTTAAACTTGACATGTATTATGCCCCCCAAGCAACTTAGAGATCTCCCGTGATGGAGCATCATAAAGATCTCCTCATGGGATTTACATATGGATCCATAACATACATAATATAACATAGTCATAAACATAGGGGGAGTCAGTGAGTCATCCATCATCCTTCAATGCACCAATAACAATTATGCAACATCTTCATATTCTTGATACATACGTCTTAAATAAATATGACATGATGTATGAGGATGATCATAAATTAAATTTAAAAATTTACATTTATTAAGTTTAGAATTACTCACCTTTTGTAGCTTATCAACTACCTAACTCAAATGATAGCTATCCTCTGATCTTTAATCTTAAGATTGATCCTATAAAATCAAACCTTAGAGAGTTATAAAAGGCTCTAAAACTCTATACACATAATAAAATCTTATTCTAGGCCCTTAGAAACCATGAAATTGGGTTTTGGAACCTTGAAATCATATGAGAAATAAAGTGGGCAGAACCAAGTTTGGCTACCTAAGTCTTGGGCTTTGACTACCGAACCTTGGAACACCGGGTATCCATTTTGGGTAGTAGCCACTGAGGCTGTCAAAGTTTGAAACTTCGGCGTTCGAACTTAGAAAATTTCTAGATTTTCTGAGAAACTGCATGCTTTGGCTGTCAAACCTATAGTTTTTAGCAGCCAAACCTGGGAATTTCTAGAATTTCCAAATAAAAAACCTGCAGAATCCCTCTCCCAAAAACCTTAAAACTCATCCTAGAGTTCTAAAACAAAAACCAACCACATAGACACATCTCTAGGGCCTAAAACAACTCGAAAACATGCTTAATACTCGCATACATTAACCAAAAACTCAAATCCTAGGTTTTCCCCAAACCTTACATAGCATATATGAGGATTTTATCAAATCCATCAAGGGAATCTAGCCATTTAAGGCCCTTAATACTTAATTATAACTAACCTAATAATAAAATATGCAATTTCAATATAAATCACAAAACCCTAACCCTATCATGCATAAATTCCCAAAGCTCATCTTAAAAACAATATTTTATGAAATTGAATTTATAGAAACCTAATCCCTCATCAACTTTCTTAGATCTACCTATTAGATTAAGAAGAAAGGAATGTTACCTCTTTTCTTGGAGCTTGGAAGTGAGAGAATCAAAGCCCCAAAGTTCGAATCTACTCTCCCAATCTTCTAAATGAAAAAATTCACCTCTAGATCTTGAAAAACCTAAGGAAATCTCTTCAAAGAGCTCCTTGTATGCCCTAGTAGTTGAAAGAGAGAGAAGAAGAAAAAATGCCAAGTGTTGGTTGCCAAAAGCCTTTTTGGCTTTAGTCCCTTTTATACCCTCAAGGTTGTTGGACTTTCGGCTGCCGAAAGCCTCAGTTTTGGTTGTTTGAGTGCATTCTGCCCAAAAAGGGATTTAAGCAGAAAAAAATGACTTAAGCTGCCAAAAGTCCATCCTTCAGCTGTCGAAGTTCTTTCTGCCCAAACACATACTTCAAAACTTTTCTCTGATTAAAACCATTAAAATATTTTCATTTTTTTAAAAGTATTTTGAATACTTCAAATACATACATAAACATATTTTCACATTTTACTACCATTTTCTTGTCAGTGAAATTTTAATTTTCACCAAAATACTCCGTCAAAGACAGATATTCCTACATCAAAAAATGGCGAGTATTACAAATAAGAGCTTTTTTGGATCACAATTAATAATTTAACATTATTTTTATCATGTAATTATTAGAAAATTTTCTCTCCATGTCATGATACTGACATTTTTATTTGATTTCATATTGTTAATTTTCAATATTTTTCTATGATTTCATGTACATTTATACGGCAATGGCCACCTCTGAAAACAAAGAATTATCGTTTTTTTATTTATGGACTCTTAATAATATAATTTATTCTAATTATTAAAATTTCTTTTACTTACATATATATATATATATAATAAATAAAAAATAAATGATTCTATTATTAAATTTAATAAAGTAATTGTTCATGATATTTAAAATAATTAACTTAATAAAATTTAAATCACTAATTATTAACAATAAATATAAATTAATGTAATTATAAAAAATTGTGAAAGAAAGAAAGCAAGAGAAGGGAGAAAAAGAAAGAGAAGAAAACAGCAACGGCAAACTATACATATATATCCCCAACCCTCCTAAAAATTCCTTATATATTTGCGTATATTCTTTCAATATTTTATTTTATTTCAATTATTGGCCCCTCTAATAATTTTTATTATGATAAAAATAATATGAAATATTTGAATTCTTTATTATTTTTATCATACATCCAATAAATTTTTATAGTCGTACCCTTAAAAAAATTTTTGTTTAGCTAAACTATATTAAAGCATTTTTTAATATATAACATTGGTTCCTTCAAATTATATAAATAATAGGAGTAATTAATTATTTTAAATTAATTTTATATTTGACATTATCTCAGTGCTAGAGTTAAAAATTTTATTTGGAGTCATTTATTTAATTCGTCAATTTTAAGTGTGTATATATATATATAATGCCTTGAAAATTTTTTGAATTTTAATAAATTGTATAATAATTATTTTAATATTACTTTTATTTCTTTCAAACATATTTTATAAAATTTGATTCAAAGTTAAATTTTATATTCATAATTATTATTATTGTAGTACTTATTTAGTTATTATTATTAAAAACACTAAATGTTGGATGTTGTGAATTAGATAATAATTAGTGTTATTTTATTTAAAATATTGTTTTAAGGGAATTTAAATAGGATGGACTTAATTGAAAAGTATTTTGGACTTGAGTGTAAAATCATGAAAAGTTTAGGGATTAAAAAGTAATTAAAAAAACCTTTGAATTTTGAAAACAAACAGCAGCCCCTCGCCCTTCCCAAAATTTCTCTCTCTCTTCCTGTCGCATCTCTCAGTCTCTCTCTCCGTTTACTGTCCTTTGGCTAGACCTAGCAACAAATAATTGCCAGCGAACCTCCGGCAACCATCAATAACACCGGCACAAACTCATCGAGCAGTGAACAACAATGGCCAGCGTGCCTTTCCAGTCAAACGCATTAGGGGGGGCAAATTTTTTTGCTATTTTTTAGCGATTTTGACCTCTGATGGAAGCTAAACCAACAACATTCAACTCCTCTTCCTCTAGGCTACTAGATCCAACCAAAACTCACTCCCTATCATCGCCGAAATTCGGCAAATCGAGGAGAGAGAAATAGAAAATTTTGTGCTCAATTCTGGCCAATCCGACCGCTGGATCAGCAATTTGAGACCATCGATGTACTCAGAGTGACGAAACCCTCAAGATGGGACCAACCCCTCTTCGATCAGATATCATTTAGAAAAAGCGATTATCGGATAGTCCAAATTGATTAGTGAGATTTTCAATCTTTGTAGATGCCCGTAAATTAAATATAATTATATGATAATTATTAACAATTTATGGGTTTTATTTAAGTGTGATTGGATTGGCTATAGCTCACCGGTACTCAGGATCGAGTTTTCGAGCCAGGCTCCGTGCCTGATGGGCTATCCTAGAAGATGGTCACGTTTACAGTCATTTCTAATGTTTCCAGATGTTTTGGATGCATTCCAAGTAGTTGAATTTGTAAATGTGGTCTCTAACTCAAGTTGTGTAGTTTTTGCCTTGATTAAGCGAGCTAGTAAAGTCTATAAAATATTCTTGGTTGAGTAAAATTAAGTAAAATGAATTTAGTTAATACAAGGATAAGGTAGAGGACTTCCAGGAATATTTTTATAATTTATGAAGTGCTGAAAATAATTGTTTGGACTTTAGAGGAGTTAAGGACCCGAGCTAGAGTTTGGATGATTGGATTTAGGTTATGTTCCTGTAAGCCCCACATGGGCATGTGTTGTTGTTGTGGGCCTGAGGCCCTATGTATTACTTTTTGCTGAATTTTCTTGCAGGGGGTTAGGTCTAGTTATAAGGGAAACTTTGCTGAAATTTCAGCAAAACCTTAGGATCTATTTTGCTTCTGTAAATTAAATTGATTGATTAATTCTATCAGTATTTTGATAGAAGTTAGTGTATCTGTATAGGTGATTGGATCGGCCATCTTTTCCTTTTAGCTGAACTAGCTACAATCGTGTCAACAAGTCTGTGAGTTAGATATTGATTATTTTTGTAATTTTAATATAATTTATAGTTTTAGCATACTCATGCATTTTATAAATATATTTACATACTTAGTTAAATAAATTAGGAGCATTCTTATTGTTGCATATTTAATTATTGTTAAATTACTTTTGTTTGCTGTCCTGAAGATAATTTAGAGCTATGTGTGTGTTGTATATGGCATATGATGGATATGGATTAGACGAGTAGTCAAGGCTTGAGCTAGTCTCACTGGAACTTAGTCCTTATGGATATGGAAAGTTGGGGTGAGGCACAGGTTTGAGTTGATCTCGCTAGCCCCCTCACTTGGAATTAAGCAAAAGTCCAGCTTGAGTTGAGCTTACTGGCAGGATTTGGATTGAGATGGCTGTATAGGGGATCAACTCCCATATTTATGCATTGATGTGATACACTAGTTATGTAAGTAGCTCCAAATTATCTTTTGTGGAGTATTGGATGAATTGCTTGTTATATGTGTTAGATGTGTATTTCATGGTAAAATTGTATTAGTTTTAGGTAGTTGTAGAAATTACATCTGTAATCAATATCTAAACTCACTGAGTCAAATGCTCACTCTTATTTAATAATTTTTTTTTCAGGTTGCGAGAGGAGTAATTTTCTTCAGAGTAATCTGTATTTTTCTCGCAAGGTACAATACTGTTAATTAGAAATTTTTATTTATTTAGTAGTTTATTTAATTATTTATTTTATTCTTAGAACTCCGCTGTGACACTATTTTATAAATATATGGTTTTAATTAATGATATTATATGGTTTATGCATGTTAGATATTAGGGTTGAGGTGGAGTCTCCTAGTTGTAAATTTCATATGGTTATTGGGTTAAGTTGGCCTAAATTGATTTATAATTTTTTTTTTTTTGTATGTTGGGCCTTGAATTTGGGGCTAGTCATGGGTATAGGAGTAGTAAGGCTTACTATGGGTTTCGGGGGTTTTATGCTGGTCCAAGTCCTAATGCCAGTCTGGCGCATAGAGTTGGGACATGACAAAGTTGGCATCAAAGCCTAGGCTTTAGATTTATGGAAGAGTGTGTACCTAGAGTTACATGCGGAGTATAGGATCCTATTTGGTCTTTTTTCGTAATTCCTTGTTTTTAAATTCTACATTATTCCTCGAGTAGTGTAAGAGTGCTTTGGTTTAATGTCTTAGTTTTTATGGAGTACTTAGTGATGTGAATTTGAGCAACAGATGTATTGAGGTCTGCTATAGGGATACGTACTCCAAAGATTATTGTGTCTATCAAAATGAGGTTAAGAAGTGTGCCTATCTAGTGCAAGGAAAAAGTACATAAAGGTGAATTATTATTATATAGCCACCCTAGATGGGGTAAGGGTACCACTGCTGGCAGTTATCAGTGGATAGCTTAGTCAGGGCAAGTTATAGTATTAGTGGGTTAAAGAGAGATAAAATGTTGGGAAACGTGGTTTGTTGGGATGTACTATAGTAACCTATGCAATGCTCTCATTGTTTGCGTTGTAAGCTGCAGATTATGGTATCGATAATGGGATTGTTATACAAAACTATATGCATCTCTAATTTGTCCCTAATGGCTCAAATAGCTATAAGTTGTAGCTACTTTTGTTTTGGCATAGTTATACCAAAATAGATTTTTATTTCTGCAAAGGAGTTTGGAACTTTTAGTTAGGGGTTTAAAACCCTTAAGCTAGAATATTAAAGGTCCGAATTGGGCAGTAACTAGAGTCAAGGACTCAGTCACCCTCACATGAGCTAGAGTTATATCATGAGTTATCATGGGATTAGAGGTTTAGTATGGTTGCAGTGTAAGGATGGCACCTGCTAAGTGAGATCTTTTGGTCTTTGGTATGAGATTTGGACAGTTTTGGCATTACGATGGACATTTTGCCTAAAGTTTAGTGAGAATAATATCTTATTTGTGTAGCAACAAGGTGTAGAATACGAATTTGCTTCCTAAAGGTGACTAAAGGCTATGAATGATATTCATGGCCTATGAAATGACATTTTTAGAAAGGGTTACAGTATGATAAGAGAACAGATAGCCTTATAAGGTTATGGCAATATGGTAAATGCAATGCCTCTCTTGCAGTCAGTAATATTGTAGAGTATAGCCTTATCCTTTCAGGAGAGGTAAAAGGTTACTACTAGTGATGGTGGCCTATGGAATAACGTCCTAAATGGGACTATAGTATGTGATAGAGAATTGTTGGCTCAGGTGTCCTAAGGGGGTACAGGCTTCACTGTAGGAATCATAAGTGATCAAATTGGGATAGATGTAGTTCTTTTAAGCTTAGTGATGGGAATTGGGTACTTAGTACCTTAAGTTCAACTGAATATATAACAATGGAAGAAGGAAACCCTACGAGGTAGTAAAGGGTGGGTAGTCTATAATTTAGTAAATGGGAACAAAGATTGCACAATGTATGCACGGCTGCTGTTTCCTGAGTCCCAACTTCTTACTGCCCAGGAAAAGAGTATACTCTAAATAGAATAATGTTAAGGGCAGTAAATCAGTGGAGACAAGTCACAGATTGCTAGTAGACAGAGGAAGTGCAAAAATGAAAATTTTGGACAGTTGGTTGCAGATGCAGCATAAACTGAATGCCAGTGGAAGTGCTAGGCAGAGTGGTCAGAAAATAAAGTTCGAGTAGCACAGAGGTGTGATGACTTAGCAGAGACGCTGAAAGATCTAGTTATCTAGTATAGCTGTTAAGTCAGAAAAAAGAATAAAGCTAGGAATAGAATAGTCAGAGTTTTATTATGAGTAAGATAAAAGAAATAAATTAAAGAACAACCTGAAGGACGCAGAATAGGAAGAACGGAGTAAGATATAGAGTAGGCTAGGTCTTGTTCTTGGTAGGGTAAACGATAAGGATGGAGAACCTAAAATGGGACCACATTAGTGAGAATACTGATAGAGGTATAGGACCCAGCAGTGTGAGACTTAGAGCATGACATTATTGGGGCAGTGCTAGGGGCCAAAATATAGAGCTTAGAGTTGCAAGATTGGATCAGACTCTATCTGTTCCCTATTCCTAAGGTAAGGTAGTAATGGGACAAGATTCCTTTAACCTATTAACAATACTAGAAGAGTCAGGCAAGGAATGAAACTTGAGCAAGTTGCTACTAGACAGCATACAATGGTGTCTTGAACTATCTTGTCAAGCTAAGGAATGAAACTAGTAAATAGTAAGTTGATTAAGGTCAATGTAATGGATCATATAGGTATGATGAGAGAATAGAAGGATGGGTTATGACATAAGGGCTTTGGCTTAGACTGTAGAGATGGTGAAGTAGGAGTTAGAGATTGTTATGAGGAATCAGATGGATGTCTTCAGCGTGACCAATAGAGTCACTTGTACAGAAGTATTAATGATAGAATAACAGAAGGTGATAAAATAAGAAAATGTAGGTATAAGTGGTAGTCATAAGTCACTATTAAGTATAGGGATTAAAGTAATGACATCAAGTATGATTAGAGTTAGATTTGGAAGAATATGTTAGTAAAAGGTATCATTCAGAACATAGTAGAAGGTGAGGGCACAAGATAAAGATAACATGTCAGGCAAGACAATGGTACAACAAAGGGTTAGTGTAGTTCATATCCTATAGGAAGAGTGTAGACACCATATTTTGATCGACCCTCAAATGCATAACTTAACATACAATTTTCTTTTAAAGTTGTAATGAAGTTGTAATTTCAAATGCTTTCTTAAATGGATTTTCTATCTTAATGTTATCCGTTCTCAACTACTGACCCGATTATAGGTCACTTATCTGAACTCAGCAATGGTTTTGGAATAACTCGATCTCACGTTCAAGTTAGGTTTTTTTTCGATCTCTTCGTCTGTATTCGACGTGTTCATATCGATATTGGATCTTCAGACCATCCGATCTTATATGCTATTATTTTCCGATCTCACTATGTTCAAATACCTCAAAATTCCAAATCTGTGTATAGTTTTGTGATCAGGTATCTCACTCGAATTATTCAAATATTTTTTTAACAAAGTTAATGTTTTATCTGATCCCTAAATAATTGTTTCGATCCTAATAAGCTCATGTTATTTTCAAATCTTTACAATTTTATAAATCACTCTTCAAATGTTTCAAGGTTTCAGTCGATATTCGGTCACAGCACCATTCGATCTCATGTTCACGTGTAATGGTTTTCCGATCTCTTTAAGTGGTTTGATGTTTTATGATTAATAACCAGTCTCAGGTTTAATGTTCAACTTTATTCAATTGATTAAGAGTTAATTTTATTCAATACTCATGCAACTTGGTTTGATGTTTTCCAATCTCAATAAGAAAATTGAGCATGAAATACTTAATTCATTTCAAAATAGAAAATATACAAGTCATTTGGCGGGAGGGTCTCCCCTAACCTGCTCTTCAGGTACATTTTTAATTTCATCATTCCCTCTCTCTCTCTCTCAAGCTCCTCATCGCTATCTTCTTTAGCTCTCGGGACGAGATCCTCCATCTAGGAAAAGTCTTCCTCAAGATAGCGCTTCACGAGCTCGGCCAGAAGACATTCACATGAGCACTAGCCTCTTTCGCTAGGGCCTTTTCTTCTTTTGCCTTGATCTCTTCAGTAAGTCAAGTGACATCGGCAGATCAGCAGGCCCGAGCGTCTTTAAGTTCTCACTCCAGTTCAGCTATCCTTTCCTCGTATGACTTCGTCCAATCTTCTCTCTGGGCGATGTGATCCTAGGCAGTAGAGAGTTGGGCTTTGGCTTTGACTGTAGCTGTGTCCTGGACCGCCTTCAGAATCTGCTATCTTAAGAGATGAGCCTTTTCTCTGATCCTATGCTGGTTCGCAATAGTCTCCAAACCTAAGCTCATCATCTGTGCCAAGAGATCATCAATGTTATCCTAGGCCAATCTATTCCAATCTTCTTGAAAGCAGATGGTGGCGCCCAGGACCTTGGCTAGATCAGGATTACCCCAAACTGAACAGTTCCTTTCCAGAGAATGGATAAGGACTTGAGCACCTCGAGATAGTGTTCTTACGACTGATCGGGAAGTCCTCCCTTTTGCACTTGTACAGACCGGCGGAGGTGGAGGTTTGGCTTATCGAGGTGGAGAATGAACGATCTCTACCTATGAGGCTGGCTGCTCTAGAGGTCGAAACGGAGAGCTCAGTACTTCTACCAAGTCCTGCCTTGGCGTCTGAGCAGCAGCAGCAGCAACTTTCATCTCCCGCATTTTTTGGGTGAGCTCCCTCTTTCGCTTGCGGCTCTCCTTTGCACTCTCGTCTCCCGCCATACCTACACAGAGAATAAGTTAGTGAGATCACCAAAGTTAGGAGACTGAAGATCTAGATTATACCGATCCTGGGGCCGAGGTCAGAGAGTTGCAGCTTATAGTCCTCATGGGCGATCACTTGCATCAACCATCATTTCAATTCAGCCATAACTGCATCCAAACATGAGTACATATGAGTGGCTGCCTAATCCTTCAACTCCTTCAGCATGGTGTCCTCATCCTTATTTAGATTGACCTTCTTTGGTACTATAGGAACCAAGTATTGCTAACTATGTGGAATGCCCTCAAAAATCAAAAATCAAGTATTGCTAACTGTAGGTTGGTGAAGAGCCTGCAGTTCAGCTTGGCTTGGAAAAATAAAAAATCATTGTCTTTTCGCGGAGCGAGCCTATGCAACTCGGCAAAAACCTTCGCTGTGGGCTCAAGCTTTTTAGCTCGGCATAAACCTCTGAAGGCCACCAGAGTCCGCCAGGAGTTCGGATGTACCTAGGCTACACAGACATGATGGAACTTCAGAACGGCTCTATAGAATTCATTAAGGGGAAACCAAAGCCCGGATTTTAATTGTTCTTCTTACACTGATCAGGTCAGTTTCTTCAAAGAAATAATCAGCTCGAAGATCGCCATAGCATCTGATAAGTTCGAAGGAGTCAGTCGGAAGGTTGTACTCTTAGCTAATAAACTGAAGGTCGGTCTCCTTGAGGACTGATGGCAACTCGTCCACGGGTAAGTTCTCTTTCCTTGAAGACGACACTTGTTTTGACTTGGTTGCTCGACCATGGACCGGGACAATGGTCGTAGAAGGTTGAGGTTGCTTACTCGGTCTGGCCACTTCACCTTCGTCCGATGTCAATGAAATGTGAACAGAAGGAGGACTGGCAGCTCTCTGACCGTCGGTACGCTCATTTTCGAAGATAAAGATAAAATTAATCAGAAAAAAGATTAAAGCTCTTATTGGAGTGTAAAACGGTGCCGAAAAACTTCAGAAGGCAAGAACGAATGTCGTAGTTGCTCAGAGAATCTTAAAATGGCGTAAGTAGGCAAATGGCCAATACTCCTCCCTATTTATACATGCCCGAGCATTAAATGCTCATGAAGCCCTAAGAGACGCATAGGTTGATGAGATTGGACTGTTTTGTTAACTCATTAAAGGTGAATTCCAAAAACGTGGCAGGGAGATTGAATATTTAAAGAGCGATTAGGAGAGATCGGTCGATAAGTGTGAGTTGTGAGATCAGATCAGATATAGTTATAAGAGATTAGAAAATAATACAACAATAAAATAAAGTAAATAATCAATTTTGAATAAATAAAACTTTATTTCATTTCCAAAAGGTCAGATTACATCATTTGGGCAATCTCTCAAGATCAAAAATTACAAATTTCCCTTCACTACATTTTACCTATCTTGTTCCTGCGGTTCAAACCACTACTGATTTCAAGATGCCGTTCAAGAGATACATGGAGATCGTGAGGGTAGCTCTCGTCAACTATGGCAAAGACTATGGGAAGCTCGGTGTATTCATCGATGTCATCAACCAAAATCGAGCTACGATCGAGACCCCTGAGATGGTTAGGAGCCAAATGAACTTCAAGAGGCGGTCACCGATATTAAGATTGAAATTAGTAGTCCCCTTGTCAGAGATCGGTCTGCAAGCCATACCGATAAGCCGATCTGAGATCGACACTGTAGTCAGTTTCGACCTCGATTGGTCAATTAGTCTAGTTCCCTCACAGTCATCAGACGATGCCCTCATAAACCTTTGATCACTGAAATTGTTCATTTTCAGGAGATGGACAAAGAAAACATTCGGAAAAAGATTAAGGTGGTTGTCGTGAGAAGAATTCTTGCCGGAAAAGCCAAGAACGGGAAAATAAAACATTGGAAATTCACCGGAGAAGGGAGGTTGTGAGTATGTGAAGGACAAAATTCTCTTGCATATATATAAGGCCTTGGCATTTATTACGTTCAGAACTCGAAGTGGTTCATCGGTAATCAGAGGATTTATTGCTTTGACTGATATAGGTCAGAATCAAGAAATAAGAGAGATCGAGTAAAATGAGGAATAACCTATAGAGATCGGAGGTGATGGAAGAGTCCAACCATTCCCAATCATAACCTTTAATTTATGAGTTTAGCCCGTTACCGTTGGATTGCAGGCGGTTAAAGCAGCCCAATACATTCCAATCTACACCGTTGATCATAATTGTAAGGATGGATTTGAAGGCCTTAGATCAAAAGTAAATAACTAATTCGGCACCTTTTACTCCCAACCTTCGGATCCATTCTGTAAGGCGTGACTCCTAACCGTTGGATGAAAGGATAGGAATTTGGAATGCAATCCTAACCTTCAATTTTGATCCTCTTTAATTCTGGAACGTAGGATTATGTCCTTTTGGATCCTAACCCTTCATTTCCTCCTGCTGAAATCGTGACCCTCTATCTCCGAGCACCCATCTCCTATAAATACCTGCATGCAATGCTATGGAGGTAGCGGTGATTATTAAGGAAAAACCCTGAAATTTTGCTATAGCTTTATTTTCAATCAGAAACTCTCAAGGTTCCTAGAGACTTTAGAAACAAGTTTTCTAAAGAATCTTACCGCAGAAGCTATAAGCCTTGCAATCCATACCCTAAACAACTGCGCACCGTCTTGAAAACTCAATCACCACCTGTCAAGAAGATCCCATTTCAATCATTTGTAACTCCTCAAAATCACCTTACCGCCTCAGTTTTAGTGGCTTCGGATTCACAAGGACATCGGTACCAGCTTACTCATTATTTCAACCTTTTCTACAGGTAAGTGCTCAACTTATCATTCTCAAATGTTCATGGAAAAGTCTTTGTTACATTCTTCATCACAACAAATCTTCAGAATAATTTTATGTCGAATTGGGCTTATTTCACTTTTTTTGTGACGTTCGCAAGTTTTACCTTTTATTTTTATGTTATCCTTAATTTCTTTATGTCATTTTGTGTAAAAAAAAGAAGATAATTATGAACACTGATATTTTGTAAGTACCGTAAGGAGTACGGATGGGAGAAGACAATATGGAGATTCCCGATCAGGATAAAAATGATTAGAAATAGTACGAACAAATTGAGAGGTTAGCTACTCAGACTAGCTCTAAAAAACAGAAATGAGGTCGGGATTCTGGATTAGGCTCGGACGGCAAACCTCCGAAATAAGATGTCTAGAAGACTCCAAATGAGGAGTCATAATAAGCTGAGGAAAGTTCGGATAAATAAATCATGAGATCGAAAATTAAAAGTCTGGGATGATATGAAAAGCGAGAGGCGACGCGAGTAATGCTCTCATATCTAATAGGGTCAAACGGGTTCGGTCTCACGATCGAGACCTTTTAAAATTCACTTTTAATGAATTAAAAGGGAATCGGGAGAGAGTCCTTTCCTAAATCCTCTCAACGAAAGTCCTAATATATACATTTTAAGAGATCGGGAGAGAGTGTCCTTACTCGAATTCTCTTAGTAAAAATTCTAATAAAAAAAATATTTTAAGAGATTGTGAGAGAGTCCTTACCCGAATTCTCTTAGCTAAAACTCTAATAAAAACATTTTAAGAGATCGGGAGAGAGTTCTTACCCGAATTCTCTTAGCTAAAACTCTAATAAAAGCATTTTAAGAGATCGGAAGAAAGTCCCTGCCGGAATCCTCTCAATGAAAGTTCTAATATATACATTTTAAGAGATCGAGAGAGAGTCCTTACTACATTTTAAGAGATCGATAGAGAGTCATTGCCCGAATCCTCTCAATGAAAGTTCTAATATATACATTTTAAGAGATCAGAAGAGAGTCCTTACCTGAATTCTCTTAGCAAAAATTCTAATAAGAATATTTTAAGAGATCGGGAGAGAGTCCTTTCCCAAAATCTTTTCAATCAAAATTTTAATATTACTAACACCTAAATACCGAGGTACATGTGAGCCGAGAATCCTCCTCATTCATTATGAATCTTTAGGGACCCAAATAACACCTCTTTAGAATTAGAGTCCTAATTCAAAGCGAAAAAATTGGATAAAATATGTAACGAATCAAATAAACAAAACACCAATTCACTGTAGGGTCATCCCATGCACCTATGTTCTTGGGAAACCCAAAATGGTGAGATATTAAACGCTCCTTTTATCAATAATAAGGAGCGACATCATGACTCCAAACCCCCCAAAATTATCAATCGTAAGTTATTAAGAGCATATCGTTAAATTTGCTGACCCTCGTTAGGAGACGATGTGGGGTGCTTAACACCTTCCCCACCCGTAAACGGACTCCGAACTTAGAATCTTTATTTCAAAAGTGGTTTTTATTTTTAGTAATGGTTTCCTTTAATTTTCCTTATAATTAAAGTGGCGACTCCTCACTTTTTCCACTTCGATGAGAACCATCCGGCTACCGCAAAACCCTTGTGACAAAGAGCAAAATAACAGCAAAGAGATTATGAAATTTGAAGAGAAAAGGAAGACCAATAGACATGGGTTAAACATTATTTATCAGAAAATCTATAAGAGGAGATTTCTCCTCTCTTTAAGTTTAGCTCATGCTTTTGGCTCTAGAAGGCTATATAAGGAAGGGAGACTAGGTTGAGATGACCCAGTTATCTGAGAATGTGATAAGCACTAGTTCATACACAATTTCTTGAGGTAGGAATGAATGACAGTAAGTGCATAACTAAGGCCAAGGCAAAAAGAAAGATCAGAGTAGTGATAAGAGTTAGAATAAGTTAGTTACCAAGGCTTGCAACCCTTCTGAACTATAAGTTAAAGGAAATGCTATCTGTGGGTAAGTTTTAGTGGATGGAACATGGTTGATGGATAAATTTAAGGCTAAAGTTTGGTATGTTATAAGCAATAGGTGTGGTTATATCAAAGATAATAAAGCACATAAAGTATCTTGTCTAGGATTGTGGTATAACACACATTTCCCACTACCATGTTAGTTCAGGTGGAACTTATAAAATTAAGAGCCCCTATCTAACCATGATAAGCAATTTTCTGCAAAAGATAGTAGGGGATGATGATGTTCTGATGGCTAAATTGGTGAATGAGGTATAGAATAAATCCTCCATGGTGAATTGCATGTGTTGCAAAGTTTAGTAATGGATCAGCACTGTAGTGATAAGTAGAACATGAAAGGTGTACTGGAAAAAGCTAATCGCAGAGTTGGAATTCCAAAAGTAATGGAGCTAGCAATTAAGACAAGACCAAGGAATAAAAAAAAAGGTTAAAGTTGATAATGATGGAATGGATGTCATCGAGGGAAAAAGTATAACAGTGGAGAACAGGGACAAGGTTGAGGATGAACAAGAGGATAGCTAAGCTATTAGGGCTTCAGTGGCCCCCAGTGTAAGTAATAATCTCAAAGGGGACACCATGGCATGGAAAATAAGTTACAACCATATGAGAGCAAAGATTGAAGAGACAGAGGAATGAGGACAAGAGTCATAAGTGCACACGTTAGCATAGTGAAATACAAGTAAGCACCAAAGTATGGTAGAATGACAAGTTTCGCACTTGTTCCAATCTTTCTGATATCCCTATTTGTTTGAACATTTAGGGATGAATATTCTTAAAGGAGAAATATTGTAACGCCCTGAAGATTTTTAAAATTTAATAAATTGTATAAATAATTATTTTAATATTTTTTTATTTATTTTAAACATATTTTATAAAATTTGATTCAAAACTTCAATTTTAAATTAAATTATTATTTTCTAAAGTTAAATTTTATATTCCTAATTATTATTATTGTAATACTTATGTAGTTATTTTTATTAAAAAGCATAAACATTAAATGTTGTGAATTAGATTATTATTAGTGTTGTTTTATTTAAAATATTGTTTTAAGGGAATTTAAATAGGATGAACATAATTGAAAAGTATTTCGGACTGGATTGTAAAACCATGAAAAGTTTAGGGATTAAAAAAATAATTAAAAGTTATAAAAAAAAACTTTGAATTCTAAAAACCAGTAGGCCCCTCCCCCCCCTCCCCCTAAAAAAAAATCTCTCTTCCTAATGAAGTCAAATTATATAGACATTTAGGGTTAATATTTATTGCATTTTATTAGTATTTAGTCTCTTGTTATGTTTATTTTTATGTATTTTTAGTAATGTCTTAGCAAATTTGTTAATCTAACCCAATTCTTTAATTTTTTTTAATATTTTATCAGGTGTTTTTATCTGGTTCTTGAGCCAATGACAAGTTTGGAAGAGATCCGGAGGTTAAAAAGTGAAAAATGGAAGGCCAGAAGAATTATACGAGCCGTGTAACCTACCTCGTGTAACCTTCTGGACCCCATGCAACTTTCTGAACAAAAGAAAACTAAAAAAATTTAAACTACAGAAAATTACATGGGGTACCCCATGTAACGTTACACGGTCCGTGTATTGTCCCCAGACAGCAATTCTAACTCAACTTCTCTTCATTCTAACTCGGCCCGGATGGACTTCTAAGACTTTTAGGACTTTGAAACAAGGGTCTTTATACTAGATATAAATATAATAAGTCAGGATTTAAGGAGAGGAACCTTTTTTACATTAAAAGAGAACCAATTTACATTCAAAAGTGCATATTAACTTCAAGAGAGGTTAAGGAGAAACAAGATTTGTAAGATTGCTTGAAGGGATTTTCAACTGAAATTTTAAAAGTCCAAGGCTACAATTCTTCATCTGGGTTCTTTCATTTTATTTCTTCTCATGTCTTTTCTTTATTTTATAAACTTGATTGTAAAACTCACCATGTGTGAGTAGTTCCTTTATTCAAGGGTTAGGGATGTAGCACTCTCAATCTAATTGTGGATCTTATTTGATTTTATTTAATATATTGGGCATCTTATTCTTTGATTTAATTTCTTATGATCTTAATGTATGTTATGTGTTGGTACCCACTTAGCATTGATTCTAGATATTAATTGAAGGGCTAAAAGGTGAAGATTAATATTAAGAAATCAAGATTTTGAACTAAAGATTCTTGATCTAGAGATATGTTGGAATTCTATGTAGATTTAACAATTAATCAAAGAACATAATGGGTTTTAATTAATTTAATCACCACAAAAGTAGGGTTTGGATTAATGAAAATACAACTTGGGTGCCTTGAGAGAGAACTTAAGATAACTTAGGATTAATTTCCTTCATAGTAATAACCTCCCACTTATTGAATGAATCAGGTTGAATCTACAATTGATTGAAGTGTAAACCGTTAACTTTGGAATGGTCTCATCTATTGGTATTTCAGTTTGGTTAATTGTTTTAGATTTTATTTTATTTTATTTAGATTTAATTACTATTTATCTATAACTCAATCATCTAGATAATTAAAATCACTATAGTTTGGTACTCAATACGGTCCTCGTGAGAATGATACTTTACTCATCACTTTATTATTTGTCAACAATATGTGTACTTATGGGGTTGTAAACCAATAAGCACTTCCTCCCGCATCTCTCACTCCCTCTCTCCATTCACTGTCCTCCGGTAAAACCTAGCAGTGGACGACTACTGGAAAACCTCCAATGATCATTAGCAACATCGACACAAGCTTATCAGGTGATGAACAGCGGCGATTGGCATGCCTTTCCAATGAAACGCGAAAGGGGGATCCAAATGGTTTTTCACCATTTTTCAGTGATTCCAACATCAGATCGAAGCCAAACCACTGGCATGGAATCTAACAAATTAAGGAGAGAGAAACATAAACTTTTGGGGCCGATTTAGACCAATTTGACCATCAGATCGACGATCCGAGACCATCAATGGACTTAGGGTGATGAAACCTTAGAGATGGGGCCAACTCCGCTCCAATCGAACATCATTTGAAAAAGGCGATCATCGGACAATTCAAATTGCTTGATGAGATTTTTGAACTTTTTTTATGTCTATAAATTAAATATAATTATATAATAATTATTAATAATTTATGGGCTTCATTTAGGTGCAATCTGATTGGTTATAGCTCACTGGCACTTGGGACTGAGTTTTGGGATCGAGCCAGCGCTCGATGGGCTGTCCCGAAAGGTGGTCATCTACAATCATTTCTAGTGTTTTCAGATGTTCTGAATGCATTCCAGGCAATAGAATTTGCAAAGGTAGTTCCTAACTCAATTTGTATAATTTTTGCCTTGATTAAACTAGCTGGTTAAGTCTATAAAATATTCATGGATGAGTAAAATTAAGTAAAATAAATTTAGTTAATACAAGGAGAGGTAGAGGACCTCCAAAAATATTTTTATAATTTTTAAAGTGTTGGAAATTATTATTTAGATTTTAGAAGAGTTAGGAACCCAAGCTGAAATTTGGATGATTGGACTTAGGTTAGCTTCTTATAGGCCCTGAATGAGCATGTGTTGTTGTTATGGGCCTGAGGCTCTGTGTATTGCTTTTTGCTGAGTTTTCTTATAGGGGGTTAAGTCCAATTATAGGAGAGACTCTGCCAAAATTTTGGTAAGTCCTTAGAATCTATTCTTGCTTTTGTAAATTAAATTAATTTGTTAATTCTATCAGTATTTTGATAGATGTCAGTGCTCTATATAGGTGATCAGGCCAACCATTTTCTCCTACAGTCGAGTCAACCAGTATGTGAGTTGAATATTGATTATTTTTGTAATTTCAATATTATTTATAGTTTTAGCATGCTCATACATTTTATAAATATATTTACATACTTAGTTAAATAAATTAGGAACATTCTTATTATTACATATTTAATTATTTTTATTATTATTAAATTACTTGTGTTTGCCGATCTGAAGATAATTTGGAGCTGTGTTTGTATTATATATGGTATGATGGATATAGAGTAGACGAGTAGTCTCGTTAGAACTCGATCCTTATAGATATGAAAAGTCAGGGTGAGACACGACTTTGAGTTAATCTCGCTGGCCCCTGCACTTAGATTTAATCAAAAGTCTGGCTTAAGTTGAGCTCGCTAGCAGGATTTAGATTGAGAGAGTTATATAGGGGATCAGCTTCTATATTTATGCATTAATGTGATACATTGGTTGTGTAAATAACTCCAAATTATCTTTTCGTGTGAGTATTGAATGAACTGTTTGTTGTATGTGTTGGATGTGCATTTCGTGGTAGAACTGCATTACTTTTAGGTAGTTATAGAAATTACATCTATAATCAATATCTAAACTTACTGAGGCAAACGCTCACTCATATTCAATACTTTTTTTTTCCGGGTTGTAGGAGGAGTAATTTTTTTCAGAGTCTAATCTGCATTTTTCCCATAGAATACAATACTGTTAATTAGAAATTTTTATTTATTAGTTTATTTAATTATTTATTTTATTCTTAAAACTCTGTTGTGACACCATTTTATAAATATATAGTATTAATTAATGGTATTATATAGTTTATGCATGTTGGGTATCAGAGTTGAGCTGAACTCCTCTAGTTGTGAATTTTAGATGGTTATTAAGTTGAGTTTGCCCAAATTGATTTATAATATTTTATTTTTATTCTGTATGCTAGGCCTTGAATTTGGGACTAGTCATGGGTTTGAGAGCAGTAAGACTTACTATCGATTTCAGAGGCTTTATGCTGGCCTAAGTCCTAGTACTGGTCAGGCCCATAGAGTTGATTCGTGACATACACACACACACACACATATATATATATAATTTTAAATAAAAAAAACTAATTTCAAAAATCAAATTTCAGTAATAAAGATATTTTATAATAATTTTAATATGTTAAAATATTAAAATGATGATTACAAATTAAGCATATTTTTGTCTTATTTATGCTACCTAATAGAATTTTTAAACTTAAAATACTTTTATGTATATCTAAAAATTTTCTTATATAATTAAATTCAATTGGAATTCAAATTTGAGAACTGGCAACTCTAAAGACCACTCCAGTACCAATGAATAAATTATATAATTTTTTTTCATAAAAAATAAATTATATACTTACTTAACTCTTTTTTTTAATTGGTAATTTTTTAAGGTATAGGGTAAAATTGAAAAAATTTTGAAAGTACAAAATTTATTTAGTAATTTCCCCTAAATTTAAATGGGTTTAGGCATTTAAAATACTAATTAGATTTAGAAATGATGATTTTAATAGGTATTCTTAAATATTTAATTAAAATTTATATATAATTAATAAAATTATAGACAACAATAACAATTAAGTCTCCTAAATTAGTTAAAGTTGGTAATTTCTCCCAAAAATACTCATAATCCATTTTAATTTATAATTTTATTAATTATATATATTTTTTAATGTAAAAAATATTTTAGGTCTTTAGATTATATATGCTAGGATAGCAATTATAAAATCCATATTAAAATCATCATATCTAAATTCAATTAGTATTTTAAATACTCAAACCTATTTAAATTTAGGGAAAATTAGTAAAAAAAAATTTGTACTTTCAAAAATTTTTCAATTTTATCGTATATTTTAAAAAATTACCAATTAAACCTTGTACTTTCAAATATTATACAATTCCACCATACTATTAGTGTGACGTGCTGACATAGCGTTTCCATTAATTACTTAACAAAAATAGTAACGGTAGGGTAGAATTATGCAACATATTAAAGTATAAGGTTTAATTGGCCATTTTTAAAATATAGAGTAGAATTGAAAAAATTTTGAAAGTATAGAATTTTGTTATCATTATCCCTAATAAAAATATAAAATATTGACCCAATTTTTTATTTTTTATTAATTTTATTGAAAATATATTAAAAAGTATTAAAAATATTTTATTTATTATATATTTTAAAATTTTTTTGCATTGGCTCCTTCAACAAATTTTTTTTTTACTCTGCCCATATTTATATATATATATATATATATATATATATATATACTAACCTGAAATTTACTGTAGCATCTTTAAGTGACTTTTCTACATTGAAGGATTTTGTTTTAACAAATTAAAGTTGAGATATAACACTTTTATATATATATATATATATATATATATATATATATATATATATATATATATATATATATATATATATATATATATACTTCACACAAATTACTAAGCATACTATACACATTTATAATCACTCCATACACATTTCTAAGCACTTAAATATTTCAAAGACTTATTCAGCACACTTACATGCGTACTATGCTAAATCAGGCAAAGCAGTTATATCTTTCGAACGAGAAGTTTCAAACCATGCTCAGGCTCCAAAAGAAGACCAAATTTTGGAGAGTGACGATAATTAGGAGAGATGGTAAGGTTGAAATTGGACAATATGAGAGCAAACAGCACTGTCAATTCTATCATAGCCATGTTCTGTCCAGGACAAATTCGAGCTCCCAAGCCAAAAGGTATATAGGCTTGTGCAGACTTGCAAGCTCCTGTAACTCCATTAATGAACCTCTCGGGATTAAACACGTCTGCATCAGGTCCCCAAAGCTCAGGGTCACGATGTAATGCTAATAGGAATATCCAAATTCCTACGCCTTTTGGAACCTGCACATCACCAATCTGCACTTCTTGCAAGGCCTGCCTTGATGCCAATGCCACTCCTGGATAAAGCCGCAAAACCTCTTGGATCACCATTTTTAACTGCACAAGTTCATGAAAACACAAATTAGCTAGTTAAATCATGGAATGTAAGTTATTAATTAATTGGTGATTTTCTTTTGATTTAATATTGTACACACCACTTTCATCTTGGTAAGCATATTGTAATCTAGGATCTGTTGGCCCTCACAGACCTCTAGAACCTCACAACGAGCACGAGCTTGCCATTTAGGATGCGAAGCTAACAGCATTAAACCCCAAATTGCTGCAAGAGCAGGTGGTTCATAGCCACCAAAGAAGACATCTTTGCAGTTGTCAGCTATGAACTCATCTTTTGTTAATGGCCAAAGCTCACCATTCTCGGCACCTTCTAGGATCACTTGTAACATGTCCTCGGATGTAGATCCAATTCTCTCCTTAGCTATGTCCATAATCATGCCATGAATCTTTTTGGATAATTTCCACGCTGTTCTATTTGCTTTGGTGGGGAGAAATCTGATTCATGAACGAAACAATAAGATCGTGTATGAACATGCACACATGATAAGCATGGACATTAAATAAATAAAAAGTTGTAAGATAATAAATATCTCTTCAATTTCTATTTTCTAGTCCGCAAGCAGATAAATTTTTAGGTATACTTCATTTCCCACATGTCATTCAATTATACTCCGGTAGCTCAAACGGTCAGAAAAATTTCATGGACCAAAGTATATAAATATAAAATTTATAAAAGTTGTCTTATTAGAAATATTTTTATTGGCTCCCTAAATGCTTTTATTGTGACAATTTTAATTTAAAAAAAAAAAAGATAAATTAACCCTTTTTTTTTGTCAAATTTCAAATTCTTATATACATTACGTTTAATTGATGAAATGGCAATATAATTGTTCATGTACTATTGTAGTTATATAATTAAGAAAGAAAGTACAAAAAAGAATTAAAGTGGAATGCATTTAAGAAATTTGGAAAGTGAATAATTACACTAATCATAAAATAATAATTTATTAAATTGTTTGACATTTAAATCTTATTTTTTTTAATTAATTTTTACTTATAAATTGTAAATAATTTTAAAAGAAATATTTTAAAATTAAAAATAATTTAAAAATAAATTCAAAAAATTATTTTATGTTAACTAAGCATTGATGTGGTAGGAAAAACCTAATGTGGCACTAACATCAAAGCCACATCATCATTTTTAATACTTATTTTATTTTGATATCTAAATGCAAAAAGTTGAAAATATAAATATGAATTGCTAAAAAAAGAAAGCTCTAAGTCTTGAATACTAAACGCGTGAAAGTACAATATATTTAAATGTATTTTTTTTTATTTGTAAATAAGTTTTTATATTTTGATAAATAAATTTTTAAATAAATAATTATTTAATAACATTATTATGATATACAAGAAAAGAGAGATAGAGAGAAGAGAGACAGGTGGAGAGGGGGAGATTAACTCTCTCTCAAAATGCATCACCCTCTCTCCTTTTCTCTCTCTCTATCTCTCTCCTCATTTTCATCTCTCTTTCTTACAAATTTGTGAATCTTACAACTTGTTTTAAATTTTGGAAATTCCTTTTATAAATATAAAGAGAGATAGATAAAGGAGAAACAATAATAAAAACACAAGAAAGAGAGAACAAAAATGAGGAGAGAGGATAGGGAGAGAGAAATGAAGAGAGAGAGAGAAAGAAATGGAAAGAAACATAAATAGGAAAGGAGAGAGGGCAAGGGACATGGGGGGAGAGAGAGAAAGAGAGAAAGATAGAGAGACACGGTGTGAAGCACACAGAGACAAAGCCAGAGGGAGAGACTAAGGCAAAAGCATTACATTTAATTATCTATTTGTCTCTCCCTCTCTATCTCTCTCTCTCTCTATATCATAATTTATATTATTAAATAATTATAATATTTAAAAACTTATTTATAAATAAAAAAGAAAAGGTTACTTAAGCATCATGTATTTTTGTGATTTTACCATTCAAGAAAAGATAAATGGAAAGAGAGAGAAACAGATAATATTTAATTATCTATTTGTCTCTCTCTTCCAATATATTATAATTATATTATAAAATAATTATAATATTTAAAAATTTATTTTCCAAAATATGAGAATTTATTAGTAAATAAAGAGAAAAAATATACTTAAGCATCTTATAGTGTTTTTAGCATTCAAGTCTGAGTTTTCTTTTTTTTTTTTTTTGACAATTTAAAATTTATGCTTTCATTTTCCTACACTTAAATTTCAAAATAAAATAAGTACTAAAAATATTGATGGGCACTGAAGTCAGTACTACATCAGCTTTTTCCTGCAACATTAGCCCTTAGTCATATTATTTAATGTCATCAGTCCCTTTGTCGCTTAACTACCAATAACGTTAAATTATATACACTAAAAAAAACAGCGCTCCTGTCACTTTTAATACAAGGCAGAAATCCCATGTGCCTAAATATCCTTCTTCCAAAAAAAAAAAACACCATGAAATTAAGGAGAGACGTACATACCTCGATAAGGGAATCCCAAGAGCTGTAGCACCACCCATGGCGTTAATAAGAGCTTGACACTTGGGAAATATTTTTATTCCTTTATGGTGATCATTCCCAAATAACATTTTTGAAGCTATGTAAGAGGTAAAGTTTCTCACATGCTGATCCGCCATGATCTCGACAATCCCATCCTCACCCTCGCTGTCAATTATCTGCTCCCACGTTTTAACTAGTGTATCACCAGACTCCACCATCAGCTTCACCGTATCCTGCAAAAAAATTTTTTTTATTAATCTCTTATTTATTAACTTAAATATATAATAATATCAATAAAACCTATACATTTAAGTTTGATTAATTACCTTAACCTTCTCCGTGCCGAGCTGTGGAGCAATGGTCTTTCTCTGATGAGACCAAACTGCACCATTTGCTGTAATAAGGCCCTTGCCCAATAAAGCTCCTCTTTCATTTTGCAGGTATGCAGGTTTCCCAAGGTCCAATGATCTAAAGCGACTTA
The DNA here is from genome assembly GCF_030052815.1 of Hevea brasiliensis. NCBI lineage: Eukaryota > Viridiplantae > Streptophyta > Magnoliopsida > Malpighiales > Euphorbiaceae > Hevea > Hevea brasiliensis. The sequence goes on along the minus strand of NC_079493.1, from coordinate 5,234,936 downwards.
TTTCCTTCACCAGCTCTAGATTACTCACGTATAACAATTGTATTCCCCCAAGTTCAAATGTGAATAATTTTCCTGTCATAAATATTATTAAGATGAGAAATGGGAAAATTAAATAGACAAAATCTAAATAAAAATATGCATAAGATATGGTACCAAAGTTGTTGGTCCAGTGCTGGAAATATGGCAAGACTGTTAAACAACCATCTATCTTTGGAGTTTCAGAAATTTGAGACACCATTCTCTTCATTTCTGGAATGTTTCCCAATATCATAGAAGGTGGAGGACCTGTGATCCCTTGCTCCCTAAGCTTTATTCTACAACTTTCAGGCTTCCACCAAACATGGAGTAGATAAATAATTAGAAAGCTCCAAAGCAGAAGCAAAATACCAGAAAAAAGAGGGAATATTTCTTCCATTATTTCCCACAAGTCACTGCCTGTCTAAAGGACGTATATATATAGGCTGGAATTAATTAGACACATCTAAGGGCTTTTTTCTATGTAGGTAAGTTTAAAAAAAAATAAAAACTCAAAGGGCGATTTACAAAATAATTTTGGAAGGGGTAATTTTTATTTAATAGGATAGAGTAAAAATAAAAAAGTAATTTGAACACTACTTATAGGTCTGTTTAGCATTACTGTTGAAACTACTGTTGAAAAAATCAATTTTTTAAATATATTCTCTAATATACTAGTTAGAGAGTGTTAAAAAATAATTAAAAATTAAATTTAATTAATTTTAATCATAAAAATATTAAAATAATAAAAAAATTTTTTTTTAAACTATTTTTTTCAATAGCCTTTAAAATTATATTTTTTTTTAAAAAGGTAATTTCAAACTTTAAAATTCAATGTCAAACTTTAAAATTATAACAGCGTTTTGAAGCAGAAAGCTTGCTTTTTTAAAGCATTCATATGTTTTTTTTTTAATTTATGTGGGTCCAAGCTCTCCACATGGATCACATCAGTGGGGACGTCCAAGTTGCTTCTCATAAATTGAGTATCTTTTCTATTACTAGTACTTGTTCATTTATTGCTTAGTGAAAGAGAATTTTGTGGTCATTCTAGATTCTATATTGATTGTTTGTTGATAGATTATTGATAGTATATATGATTTATATGAGTTAATTTATTTTAGTAAAATTATTATAATTTTATTTAGATTATGTCTTATCATTGAATCGTGTGTATGCATCTATCTGTATTTAAAAGAAAAACTCAAAATCTCTAAGAGAGAGAGTCGGTGTGTGCATAGAATTCGTCACCCCCCCCCCCTCCCAACATGAGCCACGGACACGTAGTCCTCCAAATGAAGGGTTGGTCCTTCGAGACTCTACATTAGTTATGGATAGCGTGTGTGTGTATGTGATTTATATGAGTTATCCTATCTTGATTAAATTGCTATAATTTTATCAAAGAGTGTGTCCTATCGCTGAGCCGTGTGTGTGCGTCTGTCTGTCTTTGAAAGAAAAAAAAAAAGAATTTTGCATTATTATGATATTTATTGGTATTTATTGCTATGTATGGTGATAATATATCATTTTCATTTTTTAATTTAATATGTTAATTATAATCTAAATTTTTCTTAATTAATTTAACTTTCTAAATAATGATAAATTATTATTATTATTATTAAATTAATTTTTCATTTAGAATTTTCTCTTAATTAATTTAATTAAAATAATTTTTTAAAGGTTGTAGTACATTTTAATTAATTTTTAGTGTAATTAATTAAAAATAACTTATTTATTTTTTATATATAAATTAATTACAATTTCTATTGTTACTTTCTTTAAAATATTTTAAAATAATTTTATTTATAAAAATAATTTAAACTTTATTAGACCACCTGGTGATTTGCTCATACCAAACAATTGATCTTAATATGCTATTTTAGAATTATTACTTGATTATTTTTCTTTAAAATATTTCCTCCTTTTTAAAAAAAATTCAGAAAACTGATTTTAAGAGATTTTTAAAATTTTTTTTTATAAATCTTTTTTTAAAATATTGTTTGTTTAAAATATTTTCAAAAATATTTTTCTTGGAATATTTTTTGGGAAAAATTCTTTAAAAAATTATCTGGTGTTGAAGATTGAAATTATTTTGAGAAAGTGCCATAAAATAATATAATATACTAATAAATATAATGTATAAATATATAATATTTATGTAAATTATAATTTAATAATTAGCTACCTATTAAGAATCATTTATTTATTTAATAAATATTATTTAATTTATGTTTTTATTCTTATGCATGACATGATTTTGTACTCTCTCTCATCAACACTTTGTAAATATTGTTGTAACATCCACATGATAGCCTAATGAAGCCCCATGAATAAACACATGCAGCAATTTGATTATTATAACATTCACATAATTACTCAATATAGCCTCATAAATAAATATATATAATAATTAAAATTGATAAAAAAAAAAAGTTTTTTTAGTGTAATGATAAAATCATGACACTTTTATATAATGATAATTATAATAATTGATGATAATTAATGTTAGGATAATTAATAATGGCAATAGTAGAAATACAAAATAAAAAGAGAATTAAAAAAAGGAAATAGAATTAAATACTTAGTATAAAAATGATAACTATCATAATTATAGCATTATAAAGCATAATAACCAATCTATGTTAAGTAACATGTGACAAAATCAAGAGAAAATATATCCATATGGTAACACCAAAAGAAATTCTTCCTATTTAATAATAATAATAATAAATAAATTTTCAATCATTTAGGTTTTGTTTGTTTTATAAAAAATATTTTATATATAAAAAATATTTTTTATAAAAATAATATTTTTCATAAAAATATTTTTAATTATTTAATTATAATATTAAATTAATAATGTATATTTATATAATGTGTGATAAGAATTTTCATAATTTAAAAAAATTATTAAAATTTAAAAAATAAAAAAAAAACTTTCTCTTTTACTTGACAACTATTTAATTTTTTTCTTTAATAAAGAAAATATTTTTATTAATTTATTCTTTTAAATGTCTTAAATATTTAAAAATATAAAAAAATATTTTTTATAAAATAAATAGACTCTTAATTATAAAATTAAAGATAATAATAATAATAATAATAATAATAATAATAATAAATATAATTATAAATCTTAATAATTTATATATGGCAGGTAGAGGAAATTAACAAAAAAATTTATTTACAAGACGACACCTATTTTATATAAATAATAAATAGATTTTGGCTTCCCATAATATCTGCGTGACTTCGACCGCTCACCGAATTTTTTTTTTTTTTTCTCTTTATTTTAGATGGTGAAGGGTCCCATGCCCTTTTTTTTTCTTTTTCTTTTTTTTTTTAAATTAAGGGTCCCATCCCACGTGCTACATACTGCTTTATAGGGTTGCTTCCAATTTTATTATCCCACGTGAATCACAACAGACTGCCAATATAATTAATCAATCTATTGTTCACCTACCCTAAAAAACAACCTAAAATATTTATTATAATAATTATAAAAATGACTCCCACTAATATATTTAATTTTTAAAAAAATTAATTATATTAAGACTTGTGCAATTAATTCAATCATGAATATATATATACATGAAAATACAAAGAAAAAGAGTTATTAATGTCATATTTAATTATGCTAATGATTAGTTAAAAGTAACTTTTATCAATAAGGCTATTGTTTATTAAACTCTTAATTATAATATATAATAAAGTTTTAATTACTTATTTAATAAATAATACATATATTATATTGTTAAAATGTCAGGGAGTCAGAATCAAATTTTGAGTGTATTGAATTTAATTTATTATTTTAATATATTTTAAAATCATAAAAGTGTTTGCAGTTGAGATACTTCCGTGATTTTGGCCTCCTAATTTAATTATATTATCTAATACATAATTTCAAAGTATGAAATATAAATTCTAATTAAATTTAAACCTTAAATTTTTAATCTCATAAATTATAAAATATATTAACTAATGATGAAATAATTATTTTTACATGTTTATCTGATTTATTTCAGAAGTTGGAATTTCACTTTTCCAATCCCTATAAAAAATAATTACAAAATTGCCTCCTATGAACTAAAACTTTAATATATACTAGTTATTTTTTATATTCAATGTATGTATCATAATTATTATTATGATAATATAATAATTTTTTACTTTTTATGATATATATATATATATAGTTATAATTTTTAGATTAAATTAATAAAAATAAAAATATATTAATAAAAATAAAAATTATTTTAATAAAATTTATTATTATGTTTTATAAATATATAAATTTAACTATTTATTATTTCATTACTTCACATATTTTTGTGTCAAATTTCTTTAATAATTATAATATTTAAAAAAATATATAAATAATTATTTGATTTATAATAAAATACTTTATCAGACTAACTTATAATATATTTTTAAATTAAAATTTTTATAATTATTTTTTTTTTAAAGTAATCATGAAATTTCAATAAAGAAAGTTATTGAATTCAAATAAATAAAAATTTTATTAAATAATGTAATACTTATATTCATATGAAAATTAGACTACTTTTAAATTAAAACATCAATTTAAGTTTATTTTTAAATATAATTTATTTAGTTGAAATAAAAATTTTATATTCAAAGTATGATTTCTAATTTTTTTTATATGTATTCACTATTTATCATTCTATAATAAGATTATAATATTAAAAAAATAGAAAAATCATTATTTTTTTATATGCACACACATTAACATTTTTTAAAATTTTAATAATGTATCATTTTAAAATAAAAAAAATTAATATTATAAATTTTAATCATTCGATTAATTTATCAATTTTATATTTTAACTCAAGCCTAATATATTATGTTAATTGTTAATTTTTTAAGTAATATATTTATCTTTTTTTTTTCTTATATATATAATTTATTTTATATGCTTTGTATGTAATTATATATTATTTAAAAATTTTATATTTATATAATTTTATTATATATTACATACTAATTAAATATTTTTTTATAAATCAACGAATAAATATTTTTTTATATATTAATCTAATAATTAAGAATTTTAAATATATATATAATTAAAAAATGTAAATTTATTTTATATGAAATATTTTTGAAATGAACTTATAAGAAATTAAATTAAAAAAGAACTTCAAAAACATTAATAAATGTAACATCCCTAATTTTTAAATTTATTATTTTATGGGTAAATATTAATATTTTATTTTATTTAAATTTTAGAAAATTATTTGAAATTTTTCAGATTTTAGAAATCGGGTTCGATTTTCTGAAAATATAAAACTTTGATGATTTTTAAAAATTAATTTAAAGACCACGTGATAAAATTAAAAATATATTTGGACTCTACGAATTTTCTGAGTTTTCTAGATTTTTTTTTGGAATTTTTGAACCTTGTTTTCGGTCCTAAGTCAAAGTAAAAATTCAAAACTTTGTATCGTGAATCAGACTGGCCGAATCGAACCAGGTTGGATCGGACCGGTCGAATCGGACCGGCCATTTCCCTTTTCTTCTTTCTCTGCGCGCGCACCCGACACTCCCTCTTTCTCTCCGGTTTTCTCTCCCTCTCTCCTCCTCTCGTTGCGCCGCCGCCACCCCAGCCTTCCCAGATCGCAGGCGTGCCACCTCAGCCCCTCCCCACCGTCGGCCAACGCTCCAGGCCTCAAGAAATGTTAAGCGAAACCTCCCCTTCGAGCAGCGCGCCGTTTCACCTTTCTGGCCAAAATTCGACCGATCCTGGTACCAATCAGAGTGGGTCTTATGTCAAACCTCATCTACACCTCGAGAGCTTTCCATAGACACCAAAAATACCAAAATCCATTGAGCGGTTTGCCCAATTTTTGTCCGAAAAGTTTTAGCCCATTTCAACTTTTGGGCTAAATTTCTCGCAAACCGTGAACCCCACGAGAAAACCGAGAGTACTAGAGTGCTCCACTCGTCGAGAGCTTCGCGGCAATACCAATTTCCAAATTTTCTGACACCATTTTTCGATGGGTCCCGCGAAACTTCATAGTGTTTTTTCGAGCACTAAATGAGCTTAGAAAATTCTGTAAAAATTATATACTAACCCCCGTGTTGTGGGCTTCGTGTAGGTACCTTCAATTCGCAGAAATTCAACAGTTGTCCAGGTTTGTAAATTTCGGGCCGGACAGACAGGCTACCAAAAAAGTCTTAGAACTGGATCGAGATTTTGGCTACCCCACCATTGTCAGACATCCCGAGCTCGTTCCTGAGGTCGGAATCGACATAGGTAAACCTGAACCTTACTTTTTCTTAATTATCTAGTGCTTGAATGGGATCAAAAATCCATAAAATATTCGTGGTAGCTTAGAAAATTATAATTTCTTTTGCATTAGCTTAGTAATAATGCTAAGGACTGCGGGGCAAAGTTTTAGAATTTTTAAAGCTCATCTAGGTAGTTTTTGCAAAAGAATTAATTATAAGTACTAAACTGTAATTTTTCATATTGTGACGGTTGACTGTTTGAATGGGCCCAGGAGGGGCTATGTGATGTGATTGAGTTATGGCTGTGTGGTTTGTGGATATATAAGTGCATTTTAAGCCCTTTTGCAGGTTGGGTAGGTCCTAGGTATAGAGGAGACTCTGTCAGATTTTCGGCACGACTTAGGACATCTTTGGTCTTTTCTTAGTTTGTATTGAGTCAAATGTATTAAATAATTATAATAAAATTTCAGGTGAGCCGGGACAGCCTTCCTCCTCTGCCCAGCCGCCACAGTGACTTCAGTTGAGTCTGTGAGTAAAATATTAATTTTAATTGTAATTTTGATATTATTATATGTTCAAGCATGCCCATGCATCACTTATAAATATGTATTTATGTAATTAAATACTAGGCACGTTTTATATTACATTCATAATTGTTGAAGTGCCATGGATGTTGTTTGTGGTAATTTGGAGCAGTGTGTGTGTGTGGCGTGCGTGTGTTATGGTATTGGATATGGACAAGACGGGTAGACACGGCTTGAGAGAGACTCACTGGGACCCAGTCCTTCGGGGTAGACACGGCTTGAGAGACACTCGTTGGGACCCCGCATTTGGTTTATTAAGCAAAAGTCCAGCTCGAGAGACACTCACTAGCAGAGGTTGGATTAAGAGGGCTGTATAGGGGATCAGCTCCCATATATGTATTGTTTGACAGTATTGGGTTTGTGAGTGCTCCAAATTGCCTTTTTGCTGTTATGATATGAAAATTATTACGATGTTGTATTTCACTCCACAGGGTGCATTAGCTTTAGATAGCTATAGAGATTATGGTTAAAATTGATATTTTACTCTCTGAGTCGAATGCTCACTCTTGTTCATCTATTTTTCCAGGCTACAGGAGGATTATTTGTTGTGACTAACCTGCTCTTCTTCTTCGCAGCTCCATGGATAGTAATTAATGTATTATGTATAATTGAGTTAAATTTTTAGACTCCTCATATATTAGAAGCACTTATCTTATTTGGACCTGTATTATAAAAGTTATGTTGGACCTATAAGATTATTAACTGTGTGCATGATGGGATTGGAGGAGGGAGCTGAGCTCCCATTTGAGTTATGACCTTTTAATTATGTGGAGGGTGAGCTGAGCTCCCCAATTTATTATATATTGTGTTTATAGGTCGGGCGAGTCAAAAACTTCTCATTAAATGGTCTATTTTGTGGCCGGACTCTGTCTGGTTGGATTCTTGAAATTTGGCCCAAATGGGCCTTAGAGTTGGGTTGAGGAATAGTTAGGCTTACTACGGCCTCAGGGGCTTTAGGCTGGCCCAGGTCCTAGTGCTGGTCCGACCCATAGGTTGAGTCGTGACAAATATGGTATTAGAGCTTAGGCTCCAGATTCATAAGGACAATATGTCTAAAGTGTTGGGAAGAGTCTAATAGGAGTCACATGCGGAGAATAGGGTCCACATTCGTCTTGCATTGTCATCTTTGCTTCTAGTTTCTACTTTATATAATTGTGCATAAATATAAGTCTATAGAGCTGTGTAACATGCCGTTTTGAAATATTATGGGCTAATGCTGCTGAATTTTAGGAAAATGCATAGAAATAGAAGAGCTGCCACAACACCAAAACCTGATATGCCTGACGAGGTATCGGCACAAGATGAGGCGCCTGCCCCAAGGAGGCGGGGTAGGAGGCCTAGAGCTGCTCAAGTAGAAGAGCAGCTGCCACCAGTTCAGGATCAGTCTTTTGTGGCTCAGGGTCTCATGGACCCAATGGCAGCTACCTTAGCCGGATTGTAGAGAACCATCGATATGATGGCACAGTATATGGTCCATCCTTCCCAACAGTAGCAGCCCACAGCACCAAGAGGGGAACCTTACAAACAAATAATTAATTTCAAGAAGTTGGTACCTGGTACTTATGATGTGTCAGACGATGCCTATCGGCTTTTGAATTCCTATAAACAGGCAGGGATGGAGTTGCAATTGACTGATAGGAGGCTTATAGAGTGTGTGCAGTGTGTATTAGGCCCAGTGCCAAGACAGTGGATGACAGACTACTTACTATCTCGTATTGAGGGATTATCTTAGACCTAGTTTGTGGAACTGTTTATCAATAGGTTTATGCCAGAAAGTTTCAGAGATTAAAAGCAGTGAGCCTTTGAGGCCTTAAGGTAGAATGGCAGATATGTAGATGAATATTCTATAAAATTTCAGGAACTGAGCAGGTATGTCCCTACAGCAGTGGCTACAGAAAGTATGAAGGTAAAAAGTGTAACACCCCTGATTTTTATATATCATTATTGGGCTTCGTGTAGGTATCCTCAATTCACGGAAATTCGACAGTTGTCCGGATCTGTGAATTTCCGGCCAGACAGACCAGCTATCGGAAAAGTCTCCGAATTGGATCGAGATTTTGGCTACCCCACCATTGTTAGGCATCCCGAGCACGTTCCAGAAGTCGGAATCGGCAAAGGTAAACCCGAACCTTGCTTCTTCGTAATTTTCTAGTGCTTAAATAGGATTAAAAATCCATAAAATATTCGTGGTAGCTTAGAAAATTACGATTCTTTTTGCAATAGCTTAGTAATATTTCTAAGGACCGCAAGCGTAGTTTTATAATTTTTAGAGCTTATTTGAGCAGTTTTTGCAAAAATGATCAATTATAAGGACTAAATTGAAATTTTACATATTGTGATGGATGATTGATTTGATGGGCCCAGGAGGGGCTGTGTGATGTGATTGAGTTGTGGATATATGGATTGTGGATATAGAAGTATGTTTTGAGCCCTTTTACAGGTTGGGTAGGTCCTAGGTATAGGGGAGACTCTGCCGGATTTCCGGCATGACTTAGGATGTATTGGGTCTTTTCTTGATTTGTATTGAGTCATTTGTATTAAATGATTGTAATAAAATTGTCAGGTGAGCCGGGACAGCCTTCTTCCTCTGCCCAGCCGCCTCAGTGACCACCGTCAAGTCTGTGAGTAAAATATTAATTTTAATTGTAATTTCGATATTATTATATATTCAGCATGCCCATGCATCACTTATATGCATATATTTATGTAGTTAAACTCTAGGCACGATTTATGATGCATTGATAATTGTTAAAGTGCCATGATATTGTTGTGGTAATTTGGAGCAGTGTGCGTGCGTTGGCGTGCGTGTGATGTGGTGTGGACTATGGATAGGACGGGTAGTCACAGCTTGAGTTCTTCACTGGGACCCTATCCTTCGAGGGGTAGTCACGGCTTGAGTTCTTCGCTGGGACCCTCGATTTGGTTTATTAAGCGAAAGTCCGGTTTGAGTTCTTCGCTGGCACCAGGTTGGATTTAAGAGAGCTGTATAGGGGATCAGCTCCCATATGTTATGATTGATGCTACAGGGTGCGTGAGTGCTCCAAATTACCTTTTTGATGTTATGATGTGAAAATGATGTTGATGTTGCATTTCACTCTACAGGGTGCATTAGTTTTAGATAGTTATAGAGATTATGGTTAAAATTGATATTTTACTCTCTGAGTCGAACGCTCACTCATGTTCAATATTTTTTTCAGGCTATAGGAGGATTTTATTTTTGGTTAACCTGCTTTTCTCCTTCGCAGGTTGTTTATCAATATTTGTGTAATTTTATTTACTCCTAGAATTTCCGCATGTGTTAGAAGTATTTATTTGATTATGGTCTGTAATATTATTATCATGTTGGACCTGTAAACGTATAATGATATGTATGTTTGATGGATTGGATGAGGGAGCTGAGCTCCCATTTATTTTTATGAGGATATGAGTATGTGGAGGGTGAGCTGAGCTCCCCAATTGAGTATTTATTATGTTTACAGGTCGGGTGAGTCGAAAACTCCCCGTTGGAAAGTCCATTTTATGGCCGGATTCTGTTCGTTTGGTTTCTTGAAATTGGGCCTAAATGGGCCTTAGAGTTGGGTTAATGAACAGTTAGGCTTACTACGGGCCTCGGGGGCTTTAGGCTGGCCCAGGTCCTAGTGCCGGTCCGGCCCATAGGTTGGGTCGTGACAAATGTGGTATCAGAGCTTAGGCTCCAGATTCTTAGGGAATGTTCATCTAAAGTATTGGGAAGAGTCTACTAGGAGTCACATGCGGAGTATAGGATTACATTTCGTCTTTTCTGTAATTCATTGTTTCTAGATTCTACGTTATACCTCGGGAAATATAAGATTACCTCAGTTAGTGTCTTGATTTTCGTGGAGTACATAGAAACATGAAATAGATTTAGCAAACTTATTGAGATCTACCTTGGAAACACGTACTCCAATAAATACTATATTTTCGTCAGTATGGGTTTAAATGGTGTGCCCATTTCGTGCAAGGCACGAGTACATAAAAGTGAGTCTTGAAAGTACAGTTGCCCTAGATAAGGATGAGGATACCATTGCTGGCAGTCATCAATGGATGACCCAGACAGAATAAGTTTATGATAATAGAATATTCAAGAGAGATAAGAGATTAAGAGACCTGATGCGCGGGGCGTATCGTAGTAACTATACAATATTCTCGATGTATGCATTACGTAGCTGCAGATTACGATGCAGACATGAGATTATTGTGTGTAGAGCTGCGTACTTCCACTGTAGTGTTTATGATGAGGATGTTGCGCATACTGTTTTGGTACTGATAATGCGAGCGAGTTCTATATCTGCAACGGAGTGGGGAACTCTTGGTTAGGGATCTAGAGCTAGACTATCGAAGGGCACAGTTGGGTGGTAACTAGCGTCAGTGACCCAGTTACCCTCGCATGAGCTAGAGTTACGAGTTGCTATCAGACCAGAGGTTTCGGACTAGTTGCAAAGTAAAGGTGACACCTATAGAGTGAGACCATCTAGTCTTCGGTATGGAATTTTGGATGGTTTTTGCAGTATGACAAACATTTTGCTTAGAGCTTAGTGAGAATAGTATACCTTGTGTGTATCAGTATGGAATAAAAGTACAACCCTACTACCTAGAGAAGGTCGAAACTATGAATATATGATTTACAGAGCTATGATATGATAAGAGAGACATTAGTTTGACATGGTTTTGGGCAAGGTGGTAAATGTAGTACCTTTGTTGCAGCAAGTTAGGGTATAGTCCTATCTTTTCAGAAGGGATCGAAAGTTATTACTAATAATGGTGACCCACAAAATAGTGCCCCAGATGGGACTGTAGAGTGTGGTAGAGAGTAGTTGGCTCGGGTATCCTGGAGAGGATACAAGTTCCATTATAGGAATCATATATAATCAGATCACGATGGATGTAAATCCTTTGAATTGGATGACGGGTTTGGGTGCCCGGAACCTTAAGTTTTGGCTAATTGAGTAAACATGGATAATAATAATAATAATAACAAATAAATAAAATTACTACAGAATCAGTTCTCGAGGTGGTAAGGGTATTATGTAAGCTAAAGGATAAGAATAGAGATCATACAATAAAAGTATGACTGTAATTTGCTGAGTTCCTTTCTAATTTCAAATTATTCAAAACAATAGTATAATCTAATTATAATAGTGCTAAGAGTAATAAATTAGCGAAGATAAATCACAGAAGGCCAATGGATAAAGAAAGTGCAGAATGAAAGTTTGGACAATTAATTGCAGATGCAATATAATCTAAATGCTAGTGGAAGTACTAGCTAGAGTGGTCAAAGGACTAAATCTGAGTATGGACATATGATAACGCGATAGAGACTCTGAAGATATAGTTAGCAAATACAGCTATTATGTTAGGAAAAGAATGGAACCAGGGATAGAATAGTCAAGTTCTATTTTGGGTAAGACAAAGGAAATAAATGAAAGGACAACCTAAAGAGCGCATAATAAAAGGAACAAAGTTAAGATATAGGATAGGCTAAGTGTTATTCTTGGCAAGGAGAATGACAAGGATGGAAAACCCAAAATGGGACCACATTAGTGAGAAAAGTGATGGAGGTATGGAATACAATAATAATGAGTAAATGTTAGAAGGTGTGCGATGGTATTGCGGACTACCTAAATAGGTAGAGAAAGAGAAGTTAGTAAGCAGTAAGTTGAATAAAAGTCAGTCTAAGGGATCAAATAGGTATGATGAGAGGAAAAGAATGATAGATAATGACACATAGGTTTTAGGTTAGACTTTTGAGATAGTGAAAAGGTAGTTAGAGGTTCGTTATGAATGTCAGGCAAACATTTTTAGTGTGATCAATGAATCACTTTGCGGTGAAGCAATAACAACAGAGCAACGATGAGGGGTTGAATATAAAGTAACCAGTATGGATGGTAATAAATCACTAGAAAGTTTAAGGATCAAATTAATGACCATAGATAAGGGTGGAATTAGTGTTGAAAGAATCTATTAGCGAGAGAAATCTTTCAGGATTCAACAAGGGTTAAGGGCACAATATAAACGATGATAGATATGAATCATAGGTCGAGTATAAGTAAAGTTAATAAATTATAAAATATTATGTCAGGAAGGACGATGGTACAGTAAAGGGTTCATGCAGATGATACCTTATAGGTAGAGCACAATTGTGCTAGGAGATGATGAAATTTGAAGAGAGACTAAGAAACATAGGTTAAACGTTATTATATGGACAATCGGGCGTAGTTGAATATAGAGGATATTTTCTTTCTTTTCAAGTTTAGCTCGTGTTTTTATTCGAGCGTTATATAAGGAGAGCGAGGCGAGGCAAGGAGACCTAGTTATTTGAGATTTTGATAGGCACCAATTCATATACAATTTCCTGATATGAGAATGACAGTAAGTACATACCTAGTGTTAAGTATGAAAGGACGATCAGAGTAATGACAGGAGTTAAATTGAGTTAGCTACTAAGGCTTGCGACTGTTTTAAACTATGAGCTAGATGAAGTACTATTTATGGATGAGTTTCAATAGATGAAATTGTTGCTGATGGGTAATTTGAGGTTGAAGTTTAGAAAGCTATGGGCAGTATATATGATTATATTAAGGAGAATGAACACGTGAAGTATCTTGTTTGGAATTAAGGCATGACACATATTTCCCTACAGTAGTGTTAGTTCGGATGGAACTTATAGTTTATGGGGCTCATATTCATCCAGATAAGCAATTTCCTACTAAGGCTGGTAGGGAATGATAATGTTCGATAGTTAAGTTGGAAAAAGGGGATACAAGAAAAATTTTCTATGGGTAATTATAAGTGTTACATAAGGTGAAGAATGTCTTTGGTAGGAGTAAATCATAGGGTTAGAATTCTCTCAGTAATGAAACTAGCAATCAAGATAAGACTAAGAAATAAAAAGAAAGTTAAAGTTGATGATGGGATAGACATCTTTGAAGGAAAAGGTGTAAGGATGAGATAGGACTAAAATTAAGGAATAAGTACAGCAGGTTGAAAAGATACCAACAATACCAAAAATAGGAAAAGGGAAGTGGATAAGATGCAAAGGACAGGAAGAGAGCTCGATAGAGTCAGTTATAATGACGAGGATAAGGAGTGTCTAACCACTGCCCCTGTGTTAACACTACCTATAAGCGGTGAAGGATACACCGTGTACTGTGACGCCTCCAGAGTTGGCCTAGGGTGTGTTTTGATGCGGAATGGAAAAGTAGTGGCTTATGCTTCAAGGCAGCTGAAGAGGCATGAGCAAAACTATCCCACCCATGATTTGAAAATGGCGGTTGTAGTCTTTGCACTAAAAATCTGGAGACACTACCTGTATTGTGAAGTGTGCGAGATATACACCGACCATAAGAGTTTGATGTACATCTTCCAACAGAGGGATTTAAACTTGAGACAGAGGAGATGGATGGAGCTTCTGGAAAACTATGATTGCACCATCCAGTACCACCATGGGAAGGCCAATGTAGTAGCAGATGCTTTAGCGAGAAAATCTTACAGCGGTTTGGCGCACATTTCAGCGAGAGAAGAGACCGTTGATTCGAGAAAGTACATGAGTTGATGGATCAAGGTTTAATCCTAGATCTTTCGGATGAGGGGTCTTGTTGGCTCATTTTTGGTGAGGCCGGACTTGCGAGATAGAGTTAGAGTTTCCCAACACAGAGACCAACAATTAATGAAGATCATAGAAAGAGTACAGCAGGGTGAAGGTGGTGAGTTTGGATTTGCCAATGATGGCGCCCTAGTGCAAGGTTCTAGGATATGTGTGCCCAATGTGGACAACCTCAGGAATGAAATCATGCGAGAGGCACACTATACACTGTACAGTGTCCACCCAGGTTCCACCAAGATGTACCATGATGTGAGAGATAGCTATTGGTGGAATGGCATGAAGAGAGGCATAGCAGACTTTGTGTCCAAGTGCTTGACTTGTCAGAAGGTGAAGTTTGAACACCAGAGATCGTCAGGGAAGTTGCAAGAGCTCCCTATCCCAGAATGGAAATGGGAAATGATTTCTATGGATTTTGTGACTGGGTTGCCTCGTACCACGCGAGGATATGATTCGATATAGGTAATTGTAGACCGCATAACCAAATCAGCTCACTTCTTGCCTGTGAAGACTACATATTACGTAGCACGATGCGCGGCTCTACATTCGAGAAATAGTCGATTGCATAGAGTTTGGCTTCCATAATATCTCGATAGAGGCCCCGATTCACTTCTCGGTTTTAGAGAAAGTTGCGGGAGGCACTTGGCACCTGATTGAACTTGATGCGGCCTTCCACCCTCAGACAGACGGACAGTCCGAAAGGACAATCCAGACACTGGAAGACATGCTTCGCATGAGTGTCTTGGATTTTGGAGGTCAATGGGATGAGCAGCTAGCTTTGGTGGAGTTTGCCTACAACAACAGTTACCATTCCAGCATAGGGATGGTACCCTATGAGGCACTATATGGAAGAAAGTGTAGGTCTCCTCTGTGTTGGACAGAAATGGGAGAAGCGAAGGTGCATGATGTAGACCTAGTGCAGTACACTTCAGAGATAGTTCCTTTAATCAGGGAACGATTGAAAACAGCTTTCAGTAGGCAGAAGAGTTATGCAGACCCCAGACGGAGGGATATGGAGTTTGCAGTAGGCGACTATGTATTCCTGAAGGTTTCTCCGATGAAGGGAGTCATGAGATTTGGAAAGAAGGGCAAGTTGGCACCTCCGTATATTGGACCTTTTGAGGTTACTGATAGAGTTGGAGCAGTTGCCTACCGGTTGGAGCTACCACCCAACCTTTCTCACGTTCATCCCGTGTTTCACATCTCCATGCTCAGGAAATACATTCCCGATCCTTCTCATGTACTGCAGCCGGATGTGATAGAGCTAAAAGAGAACTTGACATTTGAGGAGCAACCTGTAGCCATAGTGGACTACCAAGTGAGACAGCTAAGATCAAAACAGATCCCTATGGTTAAGGTTTTGTAGAGGAGCCAGTCAGTGGAAGAGTGCACTGGAAGTCGAAGCGGGACATGCGTAGCAAGTACCCTTATCATTCAATGTGTAATCATGTACTTTATTACGCCTTGTGTAAAAATTCGAGGGCGAATTTTTACGTAAGAGGAAGAATGTAACACCCTGATTTTTATATTATTATTGGGCTTCGTGTAGGTATCCTCAATTCGCGGAAATTCGGCGGTTGTCGGATGCGTGAATTCCGGCCAAATGCACCGACTCTGGAAAAGTCTCGAATTGGATCGAGATTTTGGCTACCCCACCATTGTTAGGCATCGAGCACGTTCGAAGTCGGAATCGGCAAAGGTAAACGAACCTTGCTTTTTCGTAATTTTCTAGTGCTTAAATATGATTAAAAATCCATAAAATATTCGTGATAGCTTAGAAAATTACGATTCTTTTTGCAATAGCTTAGTAATATTTCTAAGGACCGCGGGGCAGAGTTTTATAATTTTTAGAGTTTATTTGAGCAGTTTTTGCAAAAATGATCAATTATAAGGACTAAATTGAAATTTTACATATTGTGATGGATGATTGATTTGATGGGCGGGAGGGGCTGTGTGATGTGATTGAGTTGTGGATATATGGATTGTGGATATAGAAGTGTGTTTTGAGCCCTTTTACAGGTTGGGTAGGTCCTAGGTATAGGGGAGACTCTGCCGGATTTCAGGCATGACTTAGGACGTATTGGGTCTTTTCTTGATTTGTATTGAGTCATTTGTATTAAATGATTGTAATAAAATTGTCAGGTGAGCCGGGACAGCCTTCTTCCTCTGCCCAGCCGCCTCAGTGACCACCGTCAAGTCTGTGAGTAAAATATTAATTTTAATTGTAATTTCGATATTATTATATATTCAGCATGCCCATGCATCACTTATATGCATATATTTATGTAGTTAAACTCTAGGCACAATTTATGATGCATTGATAACTGTTAAAGTGCCATGATGTTGTTGTGGTAATTTGGAGCAGTGTGCGTGCGTTGGCGTGCGTGTGATGTGGTGTGGACTATGGATAGGACGGGTAGTCACGGCTTGAGTTCTTGGCAGGACCCGATCCTTGAGGGTAGTCACGGCTTGAGTTCTTGGGACTCTCGATTTGGTTTATTAAGCGAAAGTCCGGCTTGAGTTCTTGGCACCAGGTTGGATTTAAGAGAGCTGTATAGGGGATCAGCTCCCATATGTTATGATTGATGCTACAGGGTGCGTGAGTGCTCCAAATTACCTTTTTGATGTTATGATGTGAAAATGATGTTGCATTTCACTCTACAGGGTGCATTAGTTTTAGATAGTTATAGAGATTATGGTTAAAATTGATATTTTACTCTCTGAGTCGAACGCTCACTCCTGTTCAATATTTTTTTCAGGCTACAGGAGGATTTTATTTTTGGTTAACCTGCTTTTCTCCTTCGCAGGTTGTTTATCAATATTTGTATAATTTTATTTACTCCTAGAATTTCCGCATGTGTTAGAAGTATTTATTTGATTATGGTCTGTAATATTATTATCATGTTGGACACAGCGTATAATGATATGTATGTTTGATGGATTGGATGAGGGAGCTGAGCTCCCATTTATTTTTATGAGGATATGAGTATGTGGAGGGTGAGCTGAGCTCCCCAATTGAGTATTTATTATGTTTACAGGTCGGGTGAGTCGAAAACTCCCCGTTGGAAAGTCCATTTTATGGCCGGATTCTGTTCGTTTGGTTTCTTGAAATTGGGCCTAAATGGGCCTTAGAGTTGGGTTAATGAACAGTTAGGCTTACTACGGGCCTCGGGGGCTTTAGGCTGGCCCAGGTCCTAGTGCCGGTCCGGCCCATAGGTTGGGTCGTGACAAAAAGGTTCCTAAAGGGGCTGGACAGAAAGTATGCAAATCTGGCCATGATGTCTGATCAGTCTTTTGATATGGTAGTTGATCGAGCCCGACAGATTAAGATTAGCTATACAAGAGATGACAGTGGAAGAGCAAAAAAGAATAGAGCAGAAGGTTCTTTAAGTGTTCCCTACACGGGTACCACGGATAGTGGCGACCAAGGTCACTACAGAGGAAGAGGTAGAAGCAATAAGAAAGGTGCTTTTAAACATAAATCTCGAGGATTCAGACCAGGGTACAGATCCAGCAGTGGTCACAGTTCAGGTTATAGCAGTTCTGGGTCTAGTTCAGGATCCTCCTTTACACCTTGCACACAGTGTGGAAGAGGACATTCAGGACCTTGTATGATGGGTTTAGGAGTATGTTTCCGATGTGGCCAATAGGGTCACTTTGCTAGAGAATGTCCAGTGTTCAGTGAGCCACATATGGGGTCACAGGGTTCTGTTGCAAATGTTCCTCGTCAGTTGTATCCTGGTGCTTCCAGCATGGCAGGCAGTCAGTTCAGTGGCCAATAGGCCCAAGGACAAGGAGAATGTGGATTTGGAGGTAGATCAGGAGGTAGAAGTCAATATCAGGGTTTTGCAATACAGAGTAGGGGTCAAGCTCGGGTTTTCACCCTGACCCACCAGGATGCTCAAGCTTCCAATGCAGTTGTGGCAGGTATTCTACTATTCTGTTCTTATGAGGCTCGTGTTTTGATAGATCAGGGTGCTACGCACTCATTTGTCTCCCCAGTGTTTTCCATGAGATTGGGTAGGAACCCTATAACTTTAGAATGCCCTTTATCTGTAGCTACCCCCCTTAGTGATAACATAGATGTAGATATGGTTTTTTCAGGTAGTCCAGTAGTAGTGGATGGAAGAATCCTCCCAGCAGACTTGGTTCCTCTACCAGTAATGGATTTCGATGTAATTTTAGGAATGGATTGGTTGGAAACTCATTATGCCACTTTAAACTGCATAAACAAAAAGGTGTATTTCCACATACCTAGTGTGGAAGAGTTTAGCTTTAATGGTGACAAGAGCGTGGCTCCATATAATTTGGTATCAGCAATTAGTGCTAGAAAGATGTTGAGGCGTGGATGTCAAGGGTATTTGGCATTGGTGAAAGATACATCGATAGAAGGTGTTAATATGAAAAATATTCCTATTGTCAGAGAATTCATGGATGTCTTCCCTGAGGAGCTTCCAGGGTTTCCACCAAGAAGGGAAATAGAGTTTTGCATTGATGTTGTGCCAGGTACAAACCCCGTATCAATGCCGCCTTACAGGATGGCACCAACAGAATTGAAAGAGCTAAAGGAGCAACTACAGGAGCTTTTGGACAAGGGTTTTATACGTCCGAGCACTTCACCCTGGGGCGCTCCTATTCTATGTGTGAGAAAGAAAGATGGGTCATTGAGTTTGTGTATTGATTATAGACAGCTGAACAAGGTAACTGTGAAGAACAAGTATCCACTTCCTCGGATCGATGATCTGTTTGATCAGCTCCAAGGGGCTAGATTCTTTTTCAAGATAGACCTACGATTAGGCTACCATCAATTGAGAATCAGGAATGAGGATGTATCCAAAACAGCATTCAGGATAAGATATGGTCATTATGAGTTCTTGGTGATGTCTTTTGGACTCACTAATGCACCAGCGGCCTTCATGGACTTGATGAACAGGTTGTTCAGGCCATTCCTGGACTGTTTCGTCATCGTATTCATAGATGACATTTTGGTTTACTCTCAGATTGAGGAAGAACACGTGTGGCAGTTGAGGATGGTGTTGTAGACTTTGAGGGAACACCAGCTATATGCCAAATTTTCAAAATGTGAATTTTGGCTAGAAAGCATCTCATTCTTGGGACACGTGATTTCTAGTGAAGGCATTCAAGTGGATCCCAAGAAAATTGAGACTGTAACTAATTGGCTTAGGCCTACAACAATCACTGAGGTGCGAAGTTTTCTAGGCCTAGCTGGCTACTATAGGCATTTTGTGCAGGATTTTTTGAGGATACCAGTTCCCCTAACTAAATTAACTCGGAAGCATGTTCCATTCATTTAGACAGATGATTGTGAGGAGAGTTTCCAGAAGCTGAAGGAGTGTCTGACCACCAACCCTTTGTTGACATTACCGATGAGTGGTGAAGGATATACCGTATACTGTGATACCTCCAGAATTGACTTAAAGTGTGTTTTGACTCAGAATAGAAAAGTAGTGGCTTATGCTTCAAGGCAGCTAAAGAGGCATGAGCAGAACTATCCCACCCATGACTTAGAAATGGCAGCTGTGGTCTTTGCACTAAAGATCTGGAGACACTACCTGTATGGTGAAGTGTGCGAGATATACATCGACCACAAGAGTTTGAAGTACATCTTCCAACAGAGGGATTTAAATTTGAGACAGAGGAGATGGATGGAGCTTCTGAAGGACTATGATTTTACCATCCAGTACCACCTTGGGAAGGTCAATGTAATAGCAGATGCTTTAAGCAGAAAATCTTCTAGCAGCTTGGCGCACATATCAACGGAGAAGAGACCATTGATTCAGGAAGTACATGAGTTGATGGATCAAGGTCTGATTTTAGATCTTTTTGATAAGGGGGTATCGTTGGCCCATTTTTCAGTGAGACCAGACCTGCGAGATAGAGTTAGAGTTTCCTAGCACAGAGAGCAGAATTGATGAAGATCATAGAAAGAGTACAGCAGGGTGAAGGTGGTGAGTTTAGATTTACCAATGATGGCGCCCTTATGCAAGGTTCCAGGATATGTGTGCCCATTGTGGACAATCTCAGAAATGAAATCATGTGAGAGGCACACTATACACTGTACAATGTCCACCCAGGCTCCACCAAGATGTACCATGATGTGAAAGACAGGTACTGGTTGAATGGCATGAAGAGAGACATAGCAGACTTTGTGTCCAAGTACTTGACTTGTCAGAAGGTGAAGTTTGAACACTAGAGGCCATCAGGGAAGCTGCAAGAGCTCCCTATCCCAGAATGAAAGTGGGAAATGATTACTATAGATTTTGTGACTAGATTGCCTCGTACCACGCGGGGATATGATTCAATATGGGTAATTGTAGACCGTTTGACTAAATCAGCTCATTTCTTGCCTGTGAAGACCACATATTCTGTTACACAGTACGCTCAGCTCTATATTTGAGAAATAATCAGATTGCATGGAGTTTCTGCTTCCATAATATCTGATAGAGGGCCCCAGTTCACTTCTCAATTTTGGAGGAAGTTGCAGGAGGCACTTAACACACAGTTGAACTTTAGTACCGCTTTCCACCCTCAAACAGACGGGCAGTTCGAAAGGACAATCCAAACACTGAAAGACATGCTTCGCATGTGTGTTTTGGATTTTGGAGGTCAATGGGATGATTAGCTACCCTTGGTGGAGTTTGTCTACAACAACAGTTATCATTCTAGCATAGGGATGGCACCTTATGAGGCACTATATGGCAGAAAGTGTAGGCCTCCTCTGTGTTGGACGAAAATGGGAGAAGCGAAAGTGTATGATATAGACCTAGTGCAGTACACTTCAGAGATAGTTCCTTTAATCAAGGAACGATTGAAAACAGCTTTTAGTAGGCAGAAGAGTTATGCAGATCCCATACAGAGGGATGTGGAGTTTACAGTAGGTGATTACATATTCCTGAAGGTTTCTCCGATGAAGGGAGTCATGAGATTTGGAAAGAGGGGCAAGTTAGCACCTCGATATATTGGACCTTTTGAGGTTACTAATAAGGTTAGAGCAGTTGCCTATCGATTGGAGTTACCACTCAACCTTTCTCATGTTCATCCTATATTTCACATCCCCATGCTCAGGAAATACATTCATGATCCTTCTCATGTGCTATAGTCGAATATAGTAGAGCTGAAGGAAGACTTGACGTTTGAGGAGCAACCTATAGCCATAGTGGACTACCAAGTGAGGCAGCTAAGATCAAAACAGATCCCTATAGTTAAGGTTTTATGGAGGAGCCAGTCTGTGGAAGAGTGCATCTGGGAGTCAGAGTGGAACATGCGTAGCAAGTACCCTTTTCTATTCAATGTGTAATTCTATACTTTATTCTGCCTTATGTAAAATTCGAGAATGAATTTTCTGTAAAGGGGGAAGAATGTAACACCCCTAATTTTTAAATTTATTATTTTATAGGTAAATATTAATATTTTATTTTATTTAAATTTTAGGAAATTATTTGAAATTTTTCGGATTTCAAAAATCGAGTTCGATTTTTCAAAAATATAAAACTTAGATAATTTTTAAAAATTAATTTAAAAATCACGTGACAAAACTAAAAATATATTTGAATTCTACGAATTTTTCTGAGTTTTTTAGAATTTTTTTCGAAATTTTTGGGCCTCATTTTCAGTCCCAAGGCAGAGTAAAAATTCAAAACTTTGTATCCTGAATAGGACCGACCGAATCGAAACGAACTAGATCAGACCAGTCGAATCGGATCGGCCATTTCCCTGTTCTTCTTCCTCCGCGCGCGCCCGACACTCCCTCTTTCTCTCCCGTTTTCTCTCTCCTCTCTCCTCCTCTCACCGCGCTGCTGTTACCCCAGCCTTCCCAGCTCGCCGGTGCGCCACCCCAGCCCCTCCCCGCCGCCAGCCAACGCTCCAGGCCGCCGAAAAAGTAGGGCGAAACCTCCCCTTTGCGCAGCACACTGTTTCGTCTTCCTGACCAAAATCTGACCAATCTGGCCACCAATCAAATCGAGTCTTGTGTCAAACCTCATTTACACCTCGAGAGCTTTCCATAGACACCAAGAACACCAAAATCCATCTAGCGGTTTGCCCAATTTTTGTCCGAGAAGTTTTAGCCCATTTCGACTTTTGGGCTAAATTTCTTGCAAACCGTGAACCCCATAAGAAAATCAAGAGTACCGGAGTGCTCCACTAGTTGAGAGCTTCGCGGCAATACCAATTTCAAAATTTTTCGACACCGTTTTTTGGTAGGTCCCACGAAACTTCGTACTATTTTTTCGAGCACTAAATGAGCTTAGAAAATTTCATAAAAATTATATACTAACCTCCGTATTGTGGGCTTTGTGTAGGTACCTTCAATTAGCAGAAATTCAACGGTTGCCCAAGTCTGTAAATTTTGGGCTGGACAGATAGGCCACCGAAAAAGTCTTGAAACTGGGTCGAGATTTTGGTTAACCCACCGTTGTCAGACATCCCGAGCACGTTTCTGAGGTCGGAATCGGCATAGGTAAACCCGAACCTTACTTTTTCTTAATTATGAATGAGATTAAAAATCCATAAAATATTCATGATAGCTTAGAAAATTATAATTCCTTTGGCATTAGCTTAGTAATAATTCTAAGGACCGCAACGCAAAGTTTTAGAATTTTTAAAGCTCATTTGGGTAGTTTTTGCAAAAGAGTTAATTATAAGGACTAAACTATAATTTTCCATATTATGATGGCTGATTGTTTGAATGGGCCCAGGAGGGGCTATGTGATGTGATTGAGTTGTGAGTGTGTGGTTTGTGGATATAGAAGTGCGTTTTAAGCCCTTTTGCAGGTTGGATAAGTCCTAGGTATAGGGGAGACTCTGCCGGATTTTCATCATGACTTAGGACATCTTTGGTCTTTTCTTAGTTTGTATTGAGTCAAATGTATTAAATAATTGGAATAAAATTGTCAGGTGAGTCGGGATAGCCTTCCTCCTCCGCCCGACCGCCACAGTGACTTCGGTTGAGTCTGTGAGTAAAATATTAATTTTAATTGTAATTTCGATATTATTATATGTTCAAGCATGCCCATGCATCACTTATAAATATGTATCTATGTAGTTAAACACTAGGCACGTTTTATATTGCATTCATAATTGTTAAAGTGTCATGGATGTTTTTTGTGGTAATTTGGAGCAGTGTGTGTGCTTGGCGTGCGTGTGTTATGGTATTGGATATGGACAGGACGGGTAGACACGGCTTGAGAGACACTCACTGGGACCCGGTCCTTCGGGGTAGACACGGCTTGAGAGATACTTGTTGGGACCCCACATTTAGTTTATTAAGAGAAAGTCCGACTCGAGAGACACTCGCTGGCAGAAGTTGGATTAAGAGGGCTGTATAGGGCATCAGCTCCCATATATGTATTGTTTGACAGTGTTGGGTGTGTGAGTGCTCCAAATTGCCTTTTTACTATTATGATCTGAAAATTATGACGATGTTGCATTTCACTCCACAGGGTGCATTAGCTTTAGATAGTTATAGAGATTATAGTTAAAATTGATATTTCACTCTCTGAGTCGAACGCTCACTCCTGTTCATTTATTTTTCCAGGCTACAGGAGGATTATTTGTTGTGGCTAACCTGCTCTTCTTCTTCACAGGTCCATGGATAGTAATTAATGTATTATGTATAATTGAGTTAAATTTTTAGACTCCGCATGTGTTAGAAGCACTTATTTTATTTGGGCCTATATTATAAAAGTTATGTTGGACCTGTAAGATTATTAACTGTATGCATGATGGGATTGGATGAGAGAGCTGAGCTCCCATTTGAGTTATGACCTTTTAATTATGTGGAGGGTGAGCTGAGCTCCTTAATTTATTATGTATTGTGTTTACAGGTCGAGCAAGTCAAAAACTCCCTGTTAAATGGTCCATTTTATGGCCAAACTCTGTCCAGTTGGATTCTTGAAATTGAGCCCAAATGGGCCTAAGATTTGGGTTGAGGAATAGTTAGGTTTACTACGGGCCTCAGGGGCTTTAGGCTGGCCCAGGTTCTAGTGCCGGCCTGGCACATAGGTTGGGTCATGACAATAAAAAAAATTTATATGTTTGGCTGGTAAAAATTAATTTATTTTCTTGTTTATTTATTTAAATTTAAATATAATTGTATTAAAATATTTTTATATAAATAATTATAAGATAGAAATAAAAATATATTAGAATTCATTAAAAAGGTCATTTATATAATTTACCTTCTTATTTTCGTAAATAATATAAATCATGAAGGTATTTTTATAAAATTTTATTTTGAATTATATTATAATAAAAATTTAATTAAGTAGAATTTAAATATAAGTAGAATTAAAAATTTTAAATTTATATAAACTCTAAAATTATATAGATAATTAAATTTTAAATCCTAAAAATTTTACATTTATATAAATTATAAAATTAAATTAAATAATAAAAAAGCATAATTATGAATATTATAAATAATGAAGACTAATTGGGTAAAGCTAATATTCCCCCTCGCTTCACACATTTATATATTATATAGATATATAGAAGTGTCGTTTAAGATTTT
The DNA here is from genome assembly GCF_030052815.1 of Hevea brasiliensis. Taxonomy (NCBI): domain Eukaryota; kingdom Viridiplantae; phylum Streptophyta; class Magnoliopsida; order Malpighiales; family Euphorbiaceae; genus Hevea; species Hevea brasiliensis. The sequence goes on along the minus strand of NC_079493.1, from coordinate 5,209,936 downwards.
GACACTAGAACTAAGGAAAGTATTTAATAGTCTAAATTTATAATATTATTTGACTAAAATACCATTTTAAAAAAGGATAATGCTCATTTATTAATCCATTATTTTTTTTTGTCACACATAATTTTTTTTTGTCACGCAAAATTAATCTCCTGCACAATATGAGAAAAAGTCATTTATTAAAATAAGGGTAGAGTTGGAACAAAAGTTAAATTGTTATTTTATTTTTTTAAAACGTCACGTATTTGTTAACAAAATTTTCTTTTTAAAGCAACACTTATTGTGAACAGAAAAAGAATGAGTATAAAGAGAGAGTCATGATCAATTTTATAAATTTAATATGATTATAGAAGTAATGATTTTTTTTTTCTTCATTTGCATCATGTGTGGATTATAGAAGTCTTGATTCAATTGTGTGGATGGGATTAATCTACATTTGGGATGGGTGATATTTAAATAAAGTCTTTTAATAATGATAATTTCAGAATTTAAACTTATAATTTTACAGGTAAAACTTGCTTAAGAATATAATATATTTTTATTTACCTAATTACCGATTGGTATTCTAAAATATTTTTACTAATTAATTGGTATAAAAGACTAACTCATTATGGAGCTATTTAATTCTTATATATAAAACATATATTTTTTTAATATATTTCTATAGCTATACCTATGCCTTTTAAATTTTCTTGTACAAAACTGTAATAATATGAAATTTTATATTTTATATTTATATTATGCCTCCATTTAATGAAAATTTTATGTTTCATTTTTTATAAAAAAAAAAAAACTCCCATCGTAACTGTCGCAACGTATTTTGCGGTCGCCTGGATGAACCCTCACCGAAGTGGGAAAGAGTGAGGAGTCGCCACCTTAGTTTTGAGGGAAACTAAAGAAAACCATTTGAGAAGATAAATCGAAATGAAACCACTTCAAGACAGAGATTCTAAGTTCGGGGTCCGTAAACGGGTGGGGAAGGTGTTAGGCACCCCACCTCGTCCCTTGATAAGGGTAAGTAGATTTAACTTTGCGTTCTTTATAAATCAGTTAGGAGGGCTAGAATGGAAATGTTAATCCTTTTAACAAAAAGGAAAATTTGATTTTTCACTAAATTCGGATTACCCAGATACATAAGTAAATGAGACAACCTTAGTGAGTTACTGTTGTATGTTAATTTTGTTTGAAAGGGCTATTTGGTTAAAATTCAATTTGAGAATCGGGTAAGAACTCTCCTCCGATCTCTTTTAATTAAAATCTTGGGTTGAGAATCGGATAAGAACTCTCCTCCGATCTCTTTTAAATATTTATTAAAATTTTTAGTTGAGAATCGGATAAGGACTCTCCTCCGATCTCTTTTAAATATTTATTAAAATTTTTAGTTGAGAATCGGATAAGGACTCTCCTCCGATCTCTTTTATTTTAATGGGACTCGGATAAAGACTCTTCCAATCTCTTCGAAATTTGATCACAGCTATATATCATAAAAGTCAAAGTTTAAGAGTTCTAGTATTCAAAGATGCCAATGGTCGTAATAAGACTTCTTTTAACTCATTGATACTTTGTGACTAAATAAGGGATGCCGGACTGAATTTTACCGACCTCCCATATGGTCGCCTTACCAGTATCCTATTCGTTCCATTCTACTTGTCTGAGATTTGATTTTTATTCCGCCTTATGGCATTATGCCGGATCGCCTTCTACGTCAGCCTAGTGATTCAATTTTGCTACTTCCCTGACGTGTTATTTAGACCCTCTTTTCAAAGAGACCATAAAAATACAGTTACCTACATTTTGTTCAGTTACTTCTACGCTATTCGGGACCAGAACTCCTGTGTTAGGAAGTAATAAAGATTAACCAAAGAATGGACTGATTAACAAAGAAGTAAACTCGAGAATGACCGTCTTCGTGTTTAAAATACAGTATAAACTTGGTGAAAATTACAAACATAAAAAGAATAAATGAAATACGTAAATAAAGAAGAACATTTGATAAAATAGCGATATAAGCACTCACCTGTAGGGAGTCGAATCTACTAAACTAACTATGGAATCACAGAATGTAATAGGACTGCAGGTTGATAGCTGGAGGACTAAGGTTCGCCTTGAAATGAAGGATTCTTTGCTAAAATGTAATCGGGTCAAAATAACCAAGCTTGAATGGAGTTGAACTTGGACAATATGAATGGAAATAGAAGATAACAAAGACAGAAAGTGAGAGTGCCACAGGATAATGAACGGACTGAAAAAGAAGAATTTCAGTATTCAAGAATCCCTTTTCAAGAAAACACTTCAGAAAACTAGTTTCCAAAGTTTTTCTTATGAAAGCTAAAAAAATAGCAGAGTAACGAACTGAATTAAGTTTCAGAGTTCTTCCACTATAGTCACTGCCTTTTTGTCTATTTTTTCATCCCCTGAACAGTTTTTCATGCAGGTATTTATAGGAATCGGGAACCCTCCATAAAGTGTCAAGATCTATTTTGAGGAAGACGGAGGGTCAGGATTTCAAAGGACATGATCGGATGCTTGAGAATTAAGGCGAATCAAAATGAATGGCCGAGATCATTCTCAGGATACTTGTCCTTTTCTTCTTCTAATCTGATGGTCCAAAACTTCGTTGACCTGGGCGATCCAAGGGCTGGGAATAAAAGGCGCCGATCTTGTCATCTTCCTCTTTGATCGAAAGGCTCTGGACTCATCCTTGCAAGTGAGACCAACGGTGGAGATTGGGATGTACAGGACTGTCATGACATACTCTGGCACCTGTCAGCATTGTGGGCAATTCTCAGGCATGCGGTGGAGATTTCGTCTGCAACGCTTTAACTACCTTGGCTCTGATTCTGACGACGGTTATTGGGATTTGTCTTATCCCCTTTGCCTTCCGATCTTCCCTCTTTCTGATCTCCTTGACACGCTCCTTTTCCGATCGAGCGGCGCCGAAGGTCAGAGAGCGGCAAGCCCACTTTCCGTCCATGTTTCATGGTCGTCCGATGAAGCGGAGGTGGTCGGACCAAGTGCGCAACCTGAACCTCCTAGGGCCTCTGTTCCAGTTCGGGAGCGAGCAGAACCTTCAAGGCATGTACATTCTTCAGGGAGGGAAAGTCTTCCTATAGATGAGCTAACGTCGATCCTTCAAGAAACCGACCTCCAATCGTTTAGCCAAGAATACAACATTCGGCCTGATTCGTACGAGCTAATTAAGTGCCACGGCGATCTTCGTGCCGATCACTTCTTCAAAGAGAATGATATGATCATGGTCTACAAAGAACAATTAAAAGCCGGTCTGCGGTTCCCTCTAGATGATTTCTTCAAAGAGGTCTTAAAATTTCACCAAGTGTGCATCGCCCAAGTTCACCCGAACTCGTGGCGGATCCTGGTGGCTTTCAGGGGGCTCTGCCTTGCCAAGGGACTCTATCCTACAGCCAAAGTATTTGCCGAACTACATAGACTGACCCGCTGAAAGGACGGCAGTCTTTGGTTCTTTCAGGCGAAGCCTCATTGTGGGCTCTTTACCGATCTGCCCTCCTCCCTGAAGAATTGGAAGAACCGCTTCTTTATTCTGAGGAGCAAAATTCCGAACGGCTTCGAGGGCTTCCCTCGAAGCTGGCTACATCTGAACCCTTCGCGTCCAAAGCATCTCGCCCTGAATAGGGAAGAGGGAGCCATGGTGATGTAATTGAAAGATCAAGCGGCTAGGGAGAAGTTTTCTTGTTTGGATGCAGTGACGGCTGAACTACATCATTGGACGATGCAGCTGATCACTGGTCAAGATCGGGGGCTTCAACTCTCTGACCTCGGCATCGGTATTTTCTTCATCTCAGATCTCAGGACCTTAGCGATCTCACTGACCTCTCTTTTGTGCAGGTATGGCAAGAGATGAAGCCTCCAAGGAGAAACGGAAGCGAAAGAGGGAGATCTCCCAGAAAGTACGGGAGATGAAGCAAGCCGAGGAAATGCAGACACCCAGGCATGAGTCCGGGGAAATACAAGAAGGCCCACCTCAACCTTCGGGACCGCCGATCGTAGAAGCTGTCCGATCTCCTCCTCGCCGAGAAGAGCCGCCTCCACCACCTCCAGTTGCTCCAAGCACAGAAAGGGGTCCTTCTCAACCTTCTGTGAGGCCCCTTTCTCGTAGCGCTCAAGTGTTGGTCACTTCACTGGAGAAGAGCCAGACGGTTCGAGAAAATCCAAACTTCGCTAAGGTCTTGGGGTCATCCATCTGTCTTCGGGAAGACTGGGATAGGCTGTCTCCGGATACTCTTGATGACATCTTGACCAGATCCATGAGCCTGAACGTGGAGTTCTTGGTGAATCAGCACATAGTTCGGGAAAAGGCTTATCGCCTGGGTAAGGAAGTCGAAAAGAAGAGTCAGGAAGTGGCTTCCCTTCGATCCCAACTTTTATCCGCTCAGAACTATATATCCAACATCGAGGGGCAAATGAAACTTTATGAGGATAAGCTAGCCGAGCAGACTCATGTTCTGGCTGAGCGAACTCGTATTCTGGAAGAAGTTCAGGCGCTTCGGGCTGATGAAGCTGCTCAGCTCGCTCACCTTGCTGAGGAGCTCAAAGCGAAAGAGGAAGAGATGGTGACTGGAGTGGCCGGCGCTTATGTGAATGCCCACAGAGATCTCCTGGCGGAGCTTAAGAAGAGTTACCCTGAGGAAGACTTCTCCTGGATGGCCAACCTGGCTCCCGAGGATGAAGATGAGGAGAGTGAGGAGGAGGTTGAGGGTGAAAGGGGAAACGGACAAAATGTAGATCTGGCTGGGGGTGAGAGGGGGAACGGACAAAATGTAGATCAGGCTGGGGGTGATCCTCCAGCTGAATAACTTGTACAAATTTTTGAAATGAAATGAAATGGAATGCCTCTTTTGTTCGATGAATGGTTGTGATCGGAACACTTGATTGTCTGAGTATGTTGAAATAACTGAAAGTGATTATTAACCCAAGTGTGATAGATCGGAAAACACAATGAGCATGAGATCGGTAGAGAACCAACACTAAACGGGACTTAATTAAAATTGAAAATTTGGCTTGAACATTTAAGATCGGGATCATCATTAAACCGAAACGGAACCTTTGATTGTTCTTAAACTTTTGAAAGGGAGATCGGCAATAAAACTGGTAACAAAGATTTAGTGTCAGTTCAATTTCATTTGTCAAAAGAGATCAGGAACATACTTGACTGGTCAGGAGATTCGACAATGGGTTTGAGAGATCGGTGAGTGATTTAATAGACCGGTAAGGCTTCATTGGATACGAGGGCTTAGCATTGACTCAACTCTCTCTGAGGAGAGATCGGAAATGTGGTTAAATGGCGAGGTGAGACTTAGTGCTGGAGATCGGTTTCGAAGTTTATTGATTCTGGGGATCGGCCAAAATATGGTGTCGACAGTAACTTTAATATATATAAATTTTTTACTATCAAATACTATATTTTTAATTTTTTTAAAGGGAAAATTTATTTTACTATAAACTTTTATATATATTTATATATTTTTTCATTTTAAATTAATATTTAATACCAGTAAATCAAAATGTTTGAGAATGTAATTAAATAGAATTTTAGTTGAAAATTTAAAGACAAAAACACAAGTAAAAAAATTTTTTTTTTAATGCAGAATTTGTTTCTTTTTTTTGTAGGTGGAAAATCACAAGATTTTGATGTAAATGAGAAAAATGTTGGGCACGTGAAAGGAGGAAATAATCACAAAGTATAAATCCAAATAAGAGTACTTGACAACATCCAATTTACTTTACACATGGAGGAGGGACAAATTATGTCATGTAACATGTTACTAAAAATCAATTTGTAAAAGAGTCATTTGACTTGGGGCCCACATGTCTGTGCCTTAATGTACAGAAAGTCAACAAGACAACTCTGCATATAAATAAAATAATTTTTAATTTAAACTCAAAATTTAATTGAAATTCTTATTTCCTAAGTTCATATTCCTTCAACTATCTTTAAAAAAAAAGAAAATATTATTTTTCAAATTAATTTTACTTATAGTGTTTCAACTTAGGTAGTTATATCAATAGTATTTTTTTACTTCAATTTGTATCAAAAAATCCCTAAAATTCAATTCAAATATCATTAATTACTAATTTAAGAAAAAAAAAGACAAAAACTATATACAATATCAATCTATATAAAAATAAAATAAAATCATATAATTCTATATAAGGTAAATTAAAAATATATATATTGATGAAAAGTTAAATTATATAATCTAAAAATATATTGTTATAATTATATATCATATATTAATTTTATTCTTTAATATAATTCTAAACACTCATATATTTAAATAATTAAATAAGATTAAAAAGAACAAAAAAATCAAAATTTTTTTGTCAATTATCAATTTTAGTAAAAAATTTTAACTATGTCAATTTAATTATAAACCTTTCCAAATGTTTTTCATTTTAATAATAAATTTAATTAAAAACAATTAATTCATCAATTGATAAAAATAATTTAATTTATTTTCATTTATTATCAATTTTAGCTATTTTTATTCATATATTTAATAATTTTAATATTTTTATTAACTTTAACAAACTTCATATTAATAAAAAATAATAATAAATGAATAATATATTTAATATTATTATTTGAATTTTTAATTTTTTTTCTCTCATTCTTTCTAATTATACTTTTAATTTATATCTTTCCTATTCTTTTATCTTAAATTTAAGGGTTCTTTTATCTTAAATTTAAGGGAAAAAAAGAAAAAATAAAATATTTAAAAATAAAGTATGAACAAATAATAAAACAAAAATAAATATAATTATAATTTTTAATATGATAGATAAATTAATTAAAATAATATTTTATATCAATTTGAGAGAAACTACTAAAATTGATATAAAAATAAAAAATTAGCTAATATTAATAATGTATGTAAATATTTAAAATGCTTTTTCCAATTAATTAATTTAATTAGTCTAATTGTTAAAATTAAACTAATATCAAAGTTTAAGATTAAATCGATAAATTGGCTAAAATTGAATAAATTTATAAAAATTTTGATTTTTTAGTCATTTAGCCATTAAATAATAATATAAAAATTATATAAATAGATAAAAATTTGAAATGAATAAGCATTAAAATTTGATATTATGATTTTCTTATTATATTTTAATATAAAATTAAATTTTATTTTATTTTAGACAATTAATTATCTAAATAAAGACTAAATAATTTTTATGAATAGGATTTTTTTTAAAATTTTTAATATATTTATAAATTGTAACATTTTATTTATGTAAAGAATAAAATAATTTCAAAATAAGACTAATTAATTAAAAAAATTCTATACACTTTTTTAATTTTATTTAAATTTTAGTTTGATTTTATTAAAATTATAAAATTAGTGTTAGTTTCATTCTATCTATTTAAATTAGTTTCGTTTTATTCTATTTACCTAAATTAATTAAAATTGAAATGCAATTATAATAATTTTATTAAAGTATTCAATATAATTATTTTTCAATTTACTATATTAAATAATAATTTGAGAATATAAAATTATTTTTTTATTTTTATTGAAAATAAAATAAATAAAATATATCTATATATAAAAATAAATTTTAAGTTTGATTAAAGTTATATTTTTATTAATATAAATAATTAAAAAAGGTTATAAATTTATGATAAATAATGTGATTTATCTATTTGAATTTGGCTAAAAAATTCAAATTCTTGATTTTAATATGTATTTGACGCTAAATTTTTTATTTAATAAAAAATATATTTATTTAGTTATTAATTTATTAAAATGAACTAAATAATTTTTAATAAATTAATAATACTTATAGGATTATATTTATGAAATTACTATATTATGAATTATAATTATATTTTAGTATAAGTAGAATTATTATTAAAATTTTAATTTATATTAATTATTGTAATATTAAAAATGAAATTATTAGGTATTTAGTGATAAATAATTTATCGCTAAAAATTATTAGAGACAATATAAAATATTATAGAATTGATGTTTTGAAGGATTTAGCAATATATTATTTGTCCCTAAAATATTAACAATGATAATATTTGGAAGATACTAATTGTTAAAATTATTAACAACACATATTTTTATCTCTAAATAATATTAGTGACAAATTTATATGGATTGGCATGTTATTGACTTTAATATGTATTATTGACGATGAATTATTTATCTGTTGCTATAAGTATATTTTTTATATTTTTATAAATAATATATAGATAAACAATTTTTTATTTTTATTTTTTATTTATTAATTTCATATTTTTAGTTAATTGCTTTTTATAAAATTTTATATTTAATTAAAGGTAAGAATAAATAGGATTAAAAATTTTAAATTTATATTAACAGTAAAATTAAGAATTTTGTATTTATATAAATTTTAAAATTATTTTTAATAATAAAAAATATATAATTGTAGTTAAAAGACAGCTTAATAATATTTTTTATTTATTAATTTCTTATTTTAGTTAATTATTGCTTATAAAATTTTATATTTATATTTAATTGAAATTAAATATAAATTGAATTAAAAATTTTAAATTTATATAAATTTAAAAATTAATTTTAACAATAAAAATATAATTATAATTAATTTTAAAAATAAAAGATAATGTGAATAAAATTAATATTTTTCTTCATATATTTATGTAGAATATAGATTAATAATTAATTTATACATTGTACCATCCCATTCTAATAATTGAAAAGGAAAATTATCTCAATAATTAATCATTGCATGAAATATTTTTGCTATCAATGCCTGGTATATAAAAACAAACAAAAAAGAGATCAATTCAGCCACTTGTTAGCAAATATAAATATAGGTTAGATGGACATAAATTTAAAAAAATAATAAAAAAAATTTCTCATAAATATTAAATTGGTTTATTTATTTATTATCAGTTAATAATGTGAAATTCAAACCCAAAAAATTAAATTGCAAGATCTTATTCAATTTTGATTTTAATTTTAATTTTAGTTAAATGTAATTATTAAATTTTTTTTATTAAATATTTAGTTTTAGTTTGAAGTAAATTAAATAGTTTTGATCTTGATCAAAATCGATTTTTTTTAATCCAATTTCAATTTTATATTAGACTGTTTTAGTTTTAAATTGAATCAATTCAATAGGGAGTGAGCATTAATTAGTTTGCTTTGATTAATATTAAATTTTATAATAAATCAAACTAAATTAAAAGGAAAATCAAATCAAACTAAACTAAACTAGTTCAGTTCATTTATTGATTTTGACTTCATTTAGGAATTCTTTTAAACTAATTTCAATTAGATTTCTTATTTTTAACTTTAATGTTATACTAAATAATAATTAATTTTAAAACTATTCAATACTGTTCTGTTAATTTCTTTCTAAAAAACTGAACTAAACTAAATAGACTGATTATTTTTAAAATAAAAAGTGAAAACTAATCAATTTATCAAAAAATTAAATTGATTCAATTGATTTTTTCAATTTAAATCGAATTATACTCATCCTTATAATTCAATTTTATTCTAAATCAAATCATATCTAATTTTAAATGTCTGTTTTGCAATAAGGTTCTAGGCTAAAAAAAATGTTTTTAAGAAAAAAAAATACCATATGATATGGATTCAAATGATATAAACGTTGGGGCGTCCTCTACTAACGACGCGCTACATCGGAGCCCGGGTGTAGTGATAAATATGCAAGGGTGTAGGGCGTTCACCGAAAGCGACGCGCCATGCCGGCGCCCGGGTGTGGTGTTAAGTGAGCAAGGGTTCCCACATCATGGACTGGTGTGGGTAAAGAAGTTAGTCCATAAGACAGATAATAGAACAAATAGTGGAACAGAACACAAGATAGACATAGAAAATAATAGAAGATATCATAGAAGGAGACCAATTAGGAAGGAGCAGGATAGGAGGAGGATCAGGGTTGGTACTTGGAATGTTGGATCACTTACAGGAAAATTAATGGAGCTTGTGGATACCTTGGAAAGGAGAATGGTGAATATTGCTTGCATTCAGAGACTAAATGGGTAGGACAGAAAAGCAAGGAAGTGGGTAATTCAGGGTACAAACTGTGGTTTACTGAAAAGGAGAGAAACAAGAACGGAGTGGGCATAATCATAGACAGGACATTGAAAGACGCAGAGTAAATGTGAAAAGAGTAGGAGATAGAATTATACTAGTAAAGCTAGTACTAGACGGAGAAACAATAAATATAGTTAGTGCTTATGCCCCACAAATAGGACTAGACAGTGAGAGTAAACAAAGGTTTTGGGAAGATATGGATGATTTAATGCAAAGCATACCGAATGAAGAGAATGTTTTCATTGGTGGAGATTTGAATGGACATGTAGGAAGTGATAGGCAAGGTTATGAGAATGTTCATGGAGGTTTTGGTTTTGGCAGTCGAAATGAGGAGGGAAAAAGCATCCTGGATTTTGCTATGACATACGACCTAATACTAGCAAATACCTACTTTATAAAAAGAGAGTCACATTTAGTGACTTTCAAAAGTGGGCAACATAGAAGCCAAATCGACTTCCTCTTAACCAGGAAGACAAATAGAGCTCTATGCAAGGATTGCAAGGTCATTTCAGGAGAGGCTTTAACAAGTCAACATAGGTTGGTGGTCTTGGATGTCAAGTTTAGGAACAATTCAAGTAAGGTCAGAAGAAATAGTGTAGCTCGAACAAAGTGGTGGGAGTTTAAAGGAGTAAAGCAAGTGAAGTTCAAAAATGAGCTTCTTGAGTCCGAGTATGGAAGCTGGATATGGAGGTCAATGATATGTGGATACAGATGGCATCAAAGATTAGAGAAGTAGCTAGAAAAGTACTTGGGGAGTCTAAAGGACATGGACCACCCTCAAAAGAGAGATGGTGGTGGAATGAGGAAGTACAAAAGGCAGTGAAGAGGAAAAGGGAATGGTATAAGAAATTACCTAAATGTGATAATAATGAGGCATATGAACAGTACAAGATAGCAAAGAAAGAGGCAAAAGGCGATTAGCCAAGCAAGAGCACAGGCCTTTGAAAAGTTATATGAGAAACTTGGAACTAAAGAAGGAGAAAGATATTTATAGATTAGCAAGGAGTAGAGAAAGGAAATGTCAAGATCTCAATCAAGTTAGGTGCATTAAGGATAAAGAAGGAAAAGTGTTGGTGAAAGATGAGGACATTAAAGAAAGATGGAGAAATTATTTTAATGATCTCTTTAATAATAGTCAAAATGGAAATAGCGTGAATATAGATTATAGAACAATAGAAAAGAATGTAAATTATACTAGAAGGATTAGATCTTTAGAAGTAAAGGAAGCACTTAAGAGAATGAAAGTAGGTAAAGCCTGTGGACCCGATGAAATACCAATTGAAGTGTGGAAGTATTTGGGAGATATGGGAGTGGCATGGTTAACTAAATTATTTAATAAGATTCTAAACTCAAAGAAAATGCCTGATGAATGGAGGAAGAGTATTTTAGTACCTATTTTTAAAAATAAGGGAGACATACAGAGTTGCTCAAACTATAGGGGAATTAAACTCATGAGCCATACTATGAAGTTGTGGGAGAGAGTTGTGGAGCATCGACTACGTCATGATACTTCTATCTCTCTCAATCAATTTGGTTTCATGCCTGGTCGTTCAACTATGGAAGCGATCTTTCTCATTAGAAGCTTGATGGAGAAATATAGAGATGGGAAGAAAGATCTACACATGGTTTTTATTGATTTGGAGAAGGCTTATGATAGTGTTCCAAGAGAGGTCTTATGGAATGCGTTAGAACAAAAGAGGGTATCTATTAGGTACATACAAGTATTGAAAGATATGTATGAAGAAGCAACTACTATGAAGAAGCAAATTTCGGGCCAGACAGACCCGTTACCGGAAAAGTCTCCGAATTGGGCCGAGGTTTTGGCTAGCCTCCCATTGTCAGACGTCCCGAGCGCGTTCCCGAAGTCGGAATCGGCAAAGGTAAACTCGAACCTAGTTTTTACGTAATTTTTTAGTGCTTAAATAGGATTAAAAATCCATAAAATATTCGTGGTAGCTTAGAAAATTACGATTCTTTTTGCAATAGCTTAGTAATATTGCTAAGGACCGCGGGGCAAAGTTTTATAATTTTTAGAGCTTGTTTGGGCAGTTTTTGCAAAAATGATCAATAATAAGGACTAAATTGAAATTTTGCGTATTGTGATGGATGATTGATTTGATGGGCCCAGGAGGGGCTGTGTGATATGATTGAACTGTTGATATATGGATTGTGAGTATAGAAGTGCGTTTTTAGCCCTTTTGCAGGTTGGGTAGGTCCTAGGTATAGGGGAGACTGCACGATTTTCGGCACGACTTAGGACGTACTTGATATTTTTCTTTGTTTGTATTGAGTCAAATTTATTAAATAGATGTAATGTAATTGTCAGGTGAGCCGGGACAGCCTTCTTCCTCCGCCCAGCCGCCACAGTAATTTGTCGTCAAGTTTGTGAGTAAAATATTAATTTTAATTGTAATTTCGATATTATTATATGTTCAGCATGCCCATGCATCACTTATATGCATATATTTATGTAGTTAAACTCTAGGCACGAATTATGTTGCATTCATAACTGTTAATGTGCCATGAGTGTTGTTGTGGTAATTTGGAGCAGTGTGCGTGCGTTGGCGTGCGTGTGATGTGGTGTGGACTATGGATAGGACGGGGTAGTCACGGCTTGAGTTCTTCGCTGGGACCCGTTCCTTCGAGGGGTAGTCACGGCTTGAGTTCTTCGCTGGGACCCTCAATTTGGTTTATTAAGCGAAAGTCCGGCTTGAGTTCTTCGCTGGCACCAGGTTGGATTTAAGAGAGCTGTACAGGGGATCAGCTCCCAATATATTATGATTGATGCTACAGGGTGCGTGAGTGCTCCAAATTACCTTTTTGATGCTATGATGTGAATATGATGTTGATGTTGCATTTCACTCTACAGGTTGCATTAGTTTCAGATAGTTATAGAGATTATGGTTAAAATTGATATTTTACTCTCTGAGTCGAACGCTCACTCCTGTTCAAAAATTTTTACAGGCCACAGGAGGATATTTTGTTCTGGGTTAACCTGCTTTTCTACCTCGCTGGTTGTTTATCAATAATTGTGTAATTTTAATTACTCCTAGAATTTCCGCATGTGTTAGCAGTATTTATTTGAATTTGGTCTGTAATATTTTTATCATGTTGGACCTGTAAACTTAAATATGTTATGCATGTTGATGGATTGGATGAGGGAGCTGAGCTCCCATTTATTTTATGTTGATGAGTATGTGGAGGGTGAGCTGAGCTCCCCAATTGAGTATTTATTGTGTTTACAGGTCGAGTGAGTCAAAAACTCCCCGTTGGAAAGTCCATTTTATGGCCGGACTCTGTCCATTTGTTTTCTTGAAATTGGGTCCAAATGGGCCTTAGAGTTGGGTTAATGAATAGTTAAGGCTTACTACGGGCCTCGGGGGCTTTAGGCTGGCCCAGGTCCTAGTGCCGGTCCGGCCCATAGGTTGGGTCGTGACAAATGTGGTATCAGAGCTTAGGCTCCAGATTCTTAGGGAATGTTGTCTAAAGTGTTGGGAAGAGTCTACTAGGAGTCACATGCGGAAATATAGGGTCCACATTCGTCTTGCATTGTCATCTTTGCTTCTAGTTTCTGCTCCATATGTTATGTATAAATATGAGTCTATAGAGCTGTGTAATGAGCAGTTTTGAATTTTGTGGGCTAATGCTGCTGAATTTCAGGAAAATGCGTAGAAGCAGGAGAGCTGCCACTGCACGAGCGATGTGCTGACGAGGTGTCGACAGGATGAGGCGCCGCCAGGAGGCGGGTAGGAGGCCTAGAGCCGCTCAAGTAAGAGCGGCACTACGTCAGAAACGATCTTTCATGGCACAGGGTCCTATGGACCCCATGGCAGCTACTCTAGCTGGTCTGCAGAGAACCATCGACATGATGGCACAGTACATGGTCCACCCTCCACAGCAGCAGCAGTCCACTGCACCAAGAGAGGAATCTTACAAACAGATCATAAATTTCAAGAAGTTGGTGCCTGGTACCTATGATGTGTCAGACGATGCATATCGATTTTTGGATTCCTGCAGACGGGCAGGAACAGAATTACAGTTGACTGATAGAAAATTGATAGAGTGTATGCAGCACGTCATGGGGCCCATGCCTAGGCAATGGATGAATGACTACGTGTTACCCCGGATGGAGGGTTTGACATGGGCTCAGTTTGTGGAACTTTTTATCAATCGATTTGTGCCAGAAAGCTTCAGAGATCAGAAGCAGTGGGCCTTTGAGGCCTTAAGACAGAATGGCAGGTCTGTAGATGAATATGCTCTGCAATTTACGAATTGAGCAGATATGCCCCTACAGCAGTATCTACAGAGACTATGAAGGTGAAAAGATTCTTAAAGGGGCTTGACAGGAGATATGCAAACCTGGCCATGATGTCTGATCAGTCTTTTGACGTGGTGGTTGACCGAGCTAGACAGATTGAGATCAGTTATGCTGTAGATGACAGCGGAAGAGCAAAGAAAAACAGAGCAGAGGGTTCCTCAGGTGTCCCTTCCATGGGTACTCCGGATAGTGATGGACCGAGTAATTAAATAGGAAATATTAGGAACAAGAAAAGTGGTGTTAGACACAAACCACGAGGATCTGCACCAGTGCAGATCCGGCGGTGGTCACGCTCAGTGCAGAGTTCGGTCCGGCTCAGATCCTCCTTGGCACCTTGTGCACAAAGTGTGGAAGAGGACATTCGGGACCTTGTTTGATGGGATCGAGTATGCTTCAGTGTGGCCAACGGTCACTTTGCTAGAGAATGCCCGTGTTGGCAAGAGCCACGGATGGGGTCACAAGGTTACATTGCGAATGTTCCTCGGCGATTGTATCCGGCGCTTCCAACATGGCAGTTCAGTGGCCAACAGGGCCGAGGACAAGGGGGACGTGGATTTGGAGGCAGATCAGGAGGTAGAAGTCAGTATCAGGGTTCTGCCACTCAGGGTAGGGGTCAAGCTCGGGTTTTCACCCTAACCCACCAGGATGCTCAGGTTTCTAATGCAGTTGTGGCAGGTATTTTATGAGGCTCGTGTTTTGATAGATCCGGGTGCTACGCACTCATTTGTCTCCCCTGTGTTTGCCATGAGGTTGGGTAGAAACCCTACAACTTTAGAGTGCCCTTTGTCAGTAGCTACCCCACTTAGTGATAACATAGATGTAGACATGGTATTTCCGGGTAGCCCAGTGGTAGTGGATGGAAAGATCCTCCCGGAGACTTGGTTCCTCTACCAAGAATGGATTTCGATGTAATCACGGGATGGACCGTTGGCAACTCATTATGCCACCTTAGACTGCAGGAACAAAAAGGTATACTTCCACATACCTGGTGTGGAAGAGTTTAGCTTTGATGGTGACAGGAGCGTGGCTCCATATAATTTGGTGTCAGCAATTTGTGCTAGAAAAATGTTGAGGCGTGGATGCCAAGGGTATTTGGCATTGGTGAGAGATACATCTGTAGAAGATGTCAGCATGGAAAATGTTCATGTTGTCAGAGAATTCATGGATGTCTTCCCTGAAGAGCTTCCAGGGTTGCCACCAGAAAGGGGAATAGAGTTCTGCATTGATGTTATTCCGGGTACAAACCCCATATCGATGCCACCTTACAGGATGGCACCAGCAGAATTGAAGGAGCTGAAGGAGCAACTACAGGAGCTTTTGGACAAGGGTTTCATACGTCCGAGCACTTCACCCTGGGGTGCTCCTGTTTTATTTGTGAGAAAGAAGGATGGGTCATTAAGGTTGTGTATCGACTACAGACAGCTGAACAAGGTCACTGTGAAGAACAAGTATCCACTTCCTCGGATCGATGATTTGTTTGATCAGCTCCAAGGAGCTAGATTCTTTTCCAAGATAGACCTGCGATCAGGCTACCATCAGTTGAGAATCAGGAATGAGGACGTGTCCAAAACGGCTTTCAGGACAAGATATGGTCATTATGAGTTCTTGGTGATGTCTTTTGGACTCACTAATGCACCAGCAGCCTTTATGGACTTGATGAACAGGGTGTTCAAGCCATTTTTGGACCGTTTTGTCATCGTATTCATAGATGACATTCTGGTATACTCTCGGACCGAGGAAGAACACGTGTGGCACTTGAGGATGGTGTTGCAGACTTTGAGGGAGCACCAGCTATACGCCAAATTTTCGAAATGTGAATTTTGGCTAGAAAGCATCTCATTCTTGGGACACGTGGTTTCTAGAGACGGTATTCAAGTGGATCCCAAGAAAATTGAAGTCAGAATGGCGATTGGCTTAGGCCTACAACAGTCACTGAGGTGCGAAGTTTTCTGGGTTTAGCTGGCTACTATAGGCGTTTTGTACAAGATTTCTCCAGGATAGCGGCTCCCTTAACTAAGTTGACCAGGAAGAATGTTCCATTCATTTGGACAGATGACTGTGAGGTGAGTTTCCAGAAGCTCAAGGAGTGTCTAACCACTGCCCCTGTGTTGACACTACCTGTGAGTGGTGAAGGATACACCGTGTATTGTGACGCCTCCAGAGTTGGCCTAGGGTGTGTTTTGATGCAGAATGGAAAGGTAGTGGCTTATGCTTTAAGGCAGCTGAAGAGGCATGAGCAGAACTACCCCACCCATGATTTGGAAATGGCGGCTGTAGTCTTTGCACTAAAAATCTGGAGACACTACCTGTATGGTAAAGTGTGCGAGATATACACCGACCACAAGAGTTTAAAGTACATCTTCCAACAGAGGGACTTGAACTTGAGACAGAGAAGATGGATGGAGCTTCTGAAAGACTATGATTGCACCATCCAGTACCACCCTGGAAAGGCCAATGTTGTGGCAGATGCCTCGGCGAGAAAATCTTCCGCGGTTTGGCGCACATTTGAGAGAAGAGAACATTTATTCATGAGGTACATGAGTTGATGGATCAAGGTTTAATCCTAGATCTTTCAGATGAGGGGGTATTGTTGGCTCACTTTTCAGTGAGGCCAGACTTGAGGGACAGAGTTAGAGTTTCCCAGCACAGAGACCAACAATTGATGAAAATCATAGAAAGAGTACAGCAAGGTGAAGGTGGTGAGTTTGGATTTGCCAATGATGGCGCCCTAGTGCAAGGTTCTAGGATATGTGTGCCCGATGTGGACAATCTCAGAAATGAAATCATGCAAGAGGCACACTACACACTTTACAGTGTCCATCCAGGTTCCACCAAAATGTACCATGATGTGAAAGATAGTTACTGGTGGAATGGCATGAAGAGAGACATAGCAGACTTTGTGTCCAAGTGCTTGACTTGTCAGAAGGTGAAGTTTGAACACCAGAGACCGTCAGGGAAGCTGCAAGAGCTCCCTATCCCAGAATGGAAGTGGGAAATGATCACTATGGATTTTGTGACTGGGTTGCCTCGTACCACGCGAGGATATGACTCGATATGGGTAATTGTAGACCGTCTGACCAAATCAGCTCACTTCTTACCTGTAAAGACTACATACTCTGTGGCACAGTATGCCCGGCTCTACATTCGAGAAATAGTCAGATTGCATGGAGTTTCGGCTTCCATAATATCTGACAGAGGGCCCCAGTTCACTTCTCGGTTTTGGAGAAAGTTGCAGGAGGCACTTGGCACACAGTTGAACTTCAGTACAGCCTTCCACCCTCAGACAGACGGACAGTCCGAAAGGACAATCCAAACACTGGAAGACATGCTTCGCATGAGTGTCTTGGATTTTGGAGGTCAATGGGATGAGCAGCTAGCTTTGGTGGAGTTTGCCTACAACAACAGTTACCACTCCAGCATAGGGATGGCACCCTATGAGGCACTATATGGAAGAAAGTGTAGGTCTCCTCTGTGTTGGACAGAAATGGGGGAAGCGAAGGTGCATGATGTAGACCTAGTGCAGTACACTTCAGAGGTAGTTCCTTTAATCAGGGAACGACTGAGGACTTTCGATGAGAGAAGAGTTATGCACCCAGACGGAGGGATGTGGAGTTTGCGATGGCGACTATGTATTCCTGAAGGTTTCTCCAATGAAGGGAGTCATGAGATTTGGAAAGAAGGGCAAGTTGGCACCTCGGTATATTGGACCTTTTGAGGTTACTGATAGAGTTGGAGCAGTTGCCTACCGGTTGGAGCTACCACCCAACCTTTCTCACGTTCATCCCGTGTTTCACATCTCCATGCTCAGGAAATACATTCCTGATCCTTCTCATGTACTGCAGCCGGATGTGATAGAGCTAAAAGAGAACTTGACATTTGAGGAGCAGCCTGTAGCCATAGTGGACTACCAAGTGAGACAGCTGAGATCCAAACAGATCCCTATTGTTAAGGTTTTATGGAGGAGTCAGTCAGTGGAAGAGTGCACTGAGTCGAGCGGGACATGCGTAGCAAGTACCTATATTTGTTCAATGTATAGTCATGTGCTTTATTCTGCCTTGTGTAAAATTCGAGGACGAATTTTCTGTAAGGGGGGAAGAATGTAACACCCCAAAATTTTATTAATTATGGGTATTTTTGATATTTAAATTTTATTTAAATTTTAGGAATTTTTTTGAGATTTTTCGGATTTTAAAAATCGGGTTCGATTTTCCGAAAATATAAACTTTGATAATTTTTAAAAATTAATTTAAAGACCACGTGGCAAAACTAAAAATATATTTGGAGTCTACGTATTTTTCTGAGTTTCGAATTTTTGAATTTTTTGACCTCATTTTCGGTCCCGAGGCAGAGTAAAAATTCAAAATTTTGTATTTCGAATCGAACCGGCCGAATCGAATCGGACCGGATCGGACCGGTCGAATCGGACCGGTCTCTTCTCTTTTTCTTCCTCTTCCTCCGGCGCGCGACGCTCTCCCCTTCTCTCTCTCTTTTCTCTCTCCTCCTCGCCGGCCACCGCCTCCCTGCGTCCTCCCTCGCGCGCCCCACTCGGCCCCAGCCTGGCCCGAACGGCCGGAAAACGCCGCGCGAAGGTCCCCTGCGCGCGCCGCGCCGCTTCAGCTTCCTCGGCCAAATCCGGCCGATCCGGTCACCGATTGGACCGGGTCTTGTGTCCAAAACCATCTACTCGGCGAGAGCTTTCCATAGACACCAAGAACGCCGAAATCCATCGAGCGGATTGTCCGATTTTAGCTCGGGAAGATTTTAGCCCATTTCGACTTTTGGGCTAAATTTCTCGGCAAGTGAATCCACGAGGAAACCGAGGCCACCAGTACGCTCCATTCGTCGAGAGCTTCGCAACGACATAAATTTCGAATTTTTCCGACACCGTTTTTCGGTGGGTCCCACGGAACTTCGCAGTGTATTTTCGAGCATTAAATGAGCTTAGAAAATTCTGAAAATTTTATGTACTAACCCCCGTGTAATGGGCTTCGTGTAGGTATCCTCGATTCGCGGAAATTCGACAGTTGATCGGGTCTGCAAATTTCGAGCCAGACAAACCCGTTACCGGAAAAGTCTCCGAATTGGGCCGAGGTTTTGGCTAGCCCCCCATTGTCAGACGTCCCGAGCGCGTTCCCGAAGTCGGAATCGGCAAAGGTAAACCCGAACCTAGTTTTTACGTAATTTTCTAGTGCTTAAATAGGATTAAAAATCCATAAAATATTCGTGGTAGCTTAGAAAATTACGATTCTTTTTGCAATAGCTTAGTAATATTGCTAAGGACATGGGCAAAGTTTTATAATTTTTAGAGCTTGTTTGGGCGCTTTTGCAAAAATGATCAATAATAAGGACTAAATTGAAATTTTGCGTATTGTGATGGATGATTGATTTGATGGGCCTGGAGGGGCTGTGTGATATGATTGAACTGTTGATATATGGATTGTGAGTATAGAAGTGTGTTTTAGCCCTTTTGCAGTTGGGTAGGTCCTAGGTATAGGGAGACTCTGCGGATTTTAACACGACTTAGGGCGATTTGATATTTTTCTTTGTTTGTATTGAGTCAAATTTATTAAATAGATGTAATGTAATTGTCGGGTGAGCGATGACCTTCTTCTCCGCCACCGCCACGGTAATTTGTCGTCAAGTTTGTGAGTAAAATATTAATTTTAATTGTAATTTCGATATTATTATATGTTCACATGCCCATGCATCACTTATATGCATATATTTATGTAGTTAAACTCTAGGCACGAATTATGTTGCATTCATAGCGTTAATGTGCCATGAATGTTGTTGTGGTAATTTGAAGCAGTGTGCGTGCGTTGGCGTGCGTGTGATGTGGTGTGGACTATGGATAGGACGGGGCAGTCACGGCTTGAGTTCTTCATTGGGACGTTCCTTCGAGGGTAGTCACGGCTTGAGTTCTTCATTTGGGACCCTCGATTTGGTTTATTAAGCGAAAGTCAGGCTTGAGTTCTTGGCTGCACCAGTTGGATTTAAGAGAGTCGTATAGGATCGGCTCCCAATATATTATGATTGATGCTACGAGTGCGTGAGTGCTCCAAATTACCTTTTGATGCTATGATGTGAATATGATGTTGATGTTGCATTTCACTCTACAGGTTGCATTAGTTTCAGATAGTTATAGAGATTATGGTTAAAATTGATATTTTACTCTCTGAGTCGAACGCTCACTCCTGTTCAAAAATTTTTACAGGTCACAGGAGGATATTTTGTTCTGGGTTAACCTGCTTTTCTACCTCGCAGGTTGTTTATCAATAATTGTGTAATTTTAATTACTCCTAGAATTTCCGCATGTGTTAGCAGTATTTATTTGAATTTGGTCTGTAATATTTTTATCATGTTGGACCTGTAAACTTAAATATGTTATGCATGTTGATGGATTGGATGAGGGAGCTGAGCTCCCATTTATTTTATGTTGATGAGTATGTGGAGGGTGAGCTGAGCTCCCCAATTGAGTATTTATTGTGTTTACAGGTCGGGTGAGTCAAAAACTCCCCGTTGGAAAGTCCATTTTATGGCCGGACTCTGTCCGTTTGTTTTCTTGAAATTGGGTCCAAATGGGCCTTAGAGTTGGGTTAATGAATAGTTAAGGCTTACTACGGGCCTCGGGGGCTTTAGGCTGGCCCAGGTCCTAGTGCCGGTCCGGCCCATAGGTTGGGTCGTGACAATACAAGTATTGAAAGATATGTATGAAGGAGCAACTACTATTGTGCGCACAGTGGGAGGGGACACAAGAGATTTTCCGATCTCAATTGGATTACACCAAGGATCAGCCATAAGCCCTTACCTTTTTACATTAGTTTTAGATGAACTGACGAAACATATACAAGAGAGTATCCCTTGGTGCATGATGTTTGCGGATGATATTGTTCTGATAGATGAGACACGAGAATGAGTCAATAGGAAGCTAGAACTTTGGAGAAGTACTCTAGAGTCAAAGGGTTTTAAGTTAAGTAGAACGAAGACAGAATACATGCATTGCAAGTTCAGTGAAGGCCAAACTGGTGATAGGGAAGGAGTTAGTTTGAATGGAGTGGCACTGTCCCAAAGTAATCACTTTAAATATCTAGGCTCAGTCCTTCAAGTAGATGGGGGATGTGAGGAGGATGTTAGTCATAGGATTAAAGCCGGATGGTTGAAGTGGAGACGTGTCACGGGAGTTTTATGTGATCGTAAGATTCCCAATAAATTAAAAGGAAAATTTTACCGTACAGCCATACGACCGGCTATGCTATATGGTAGTGAGTGTTGGGCACTGAAAGAGTCGTATGCATCTAAGATAAGAGTTGCAGAGATGAGAATGTTAAGGTGGATGAGTGGTCATACTAGACTAGATAAAATCCATAATGAAAGTATTAGAGAAAAAGTAGGAGTGGTGCCAATTGAAGATAAGTTGAGAGAAGGGAGATTGAGGTGGTTTGGTCATGTGAAGCGTAGACATACGGAGGCTCCAGTTAGACAAGTAGAACACATTAGGCTAGAGGATAGAAAGAAAAAAAGGGGTAGACCTAAATTGACTTGGAGGAGAGTAGTACAGCATGACTTAGAAGCATTACACATTTCTGAGGATTTAACCCAAAATCGTTCAGAGTGGAAAAAGCGAATCCATATAGCCGACCCCAAATTTTTGGGATAAAGGCTTAGTTGAGTTGAGTTGAGTATTTTATTATTTTGAAGTACTTATTAATTACTATAACATATTAAATTTAATTTTAAATTAATTTTTAATATTCTCTAATTAATATATGTAAAAAAGTATTTTTCTCACAAACAATTTCAACAATAATATTAAACAGGTCTAATAACTTCAATTTAAAAAAGTTAAAATATCACATTACCTCAAATTGAAATAGAAAAGAACGTGTAACAACATGGCATTTCCTCTTTTCTTAATTTTCCTAGAATTTTTATGAATTATGTGTTTAATATTTGAGTAGATAGGAATACTAATTACCTTAACCTTGTTCATGTAGAGCTGGGGAGCAGTAGTCTTTCTTTGTTGGGAGCAAACAGCACCATTTCTTGTAAAAAGGCCTTTACCAAGTAAAGCCCCACTTTCATTTTGTAGGTTTCTCAAGGTCCAATGGGCTGAAGCCATTTATTTCCCTCACCATGTCATTGTCCATGTCCAGATTACTCACATGTAACATCTGTATGTGATCCCAAGAGCAAACCTGAATAAATTTCCTGTCAAAAAGTAATATAGTGGCTTCTATTTGTAAATATACTACAAGTGTTACAAAATGGGATATATATGTCAAGCTTTTATTGTGCAACAATAATTATAAATAAGTTTTAATATCAAATTAATTGCAGTCGACTATATAAATTATTTTTCCCCATTCAAGTCTGTGGAGATCAGTTTCTCAATAGACAAATAGTAGCATATATATGCAGAGTAAGAAATTTCAAGAAAATGAAATTTGCAAAACTGAAGCTTGTGATGTCTTCATACCATAATTATGCTTGGTCCAGTGCTTGAAATATGGTAAGACTGTAAAACAACCATCTATTTTTGGAGCGTCAGACATTTGAGACGTCATTCTCTTCGTTTCTGGTATGTTTCCCAATATCATAGAAGGTGGAGCGCCTGTGATCCCTTGCTTTCTAAGCTTTATTCTACAACTTTCAGGCTTCCACAGAAAACATAAGTAAGCATTCTGATCAAATTGAATTGAACCAAATTAGATTATAAAAATTAAATTATATATTTTTAAAAATCGAATCAAATTGAAATGAATAAAAAATTGAATCAAACCAAATCGTTTTATTTCGATTTAGTTTAATTCAAACTGATCAGTTTTAATTTTTTATTGATTTTTTAATTTAGACTTGATTTTTAAGTTATTTAGCCTAATTTTAACTTTAGTTTGAACCTAATAACCATTAATCAATGAAATTAAACAATCTATATATATAATTAAATATAATTCATAAATTTCTTATAAAAATAAATCAATTCAAAAATCGATTCGGATCGATTTGAATATATAAAATTATTATTTAATTCGATTTAATTTAATCGATTTTTTTCTCTTCAAAACCGAATCGAACTGAAATAACCTAAATTTTTATAATATAAGACCGAACCTATTAAATTTTAAAACCTAACTGATTGAACCAAATTAATTCAGTTCGGTATGAACCAAAATCTGCTCACTCCTATATAATATAGATAAATAAGAAAGCTCCATAGCAGAAGCAAAACAGCAATGAAAAGAGGGAATATCTCTTCCAAAGCTACAAATGAGAGAAATCAAGACCACAAGTGCTTGAATCAGGAGCTCTAATAAGGATTCATAAAAGTTGCTGACCCTGGATTAAGGATTCGTAGATATTATCTAAATTATTTCCTTATCAAGGTGATGAACCTCTAGTAAGGATGAATGGATGTTGTCTGGAAAGAAATACTAAGAAGTTGAAACGTACAATTAACCCCAAATGCCACAATCCTGTGTAGATTATAACAATTTTCCTTTTTTTTTTCTTTTTTTCAAAAGGGAAAACAGAAGGCATTAAAGATAAATCAGAATCAAGGAAAAAGGAAGGGACAGTACTCCACTCTTGAAGATCAGACTAAGAACTAATTGTCAAGGCCAAACAATGGGCTACAGGCTACACGTTCGCTGACCTGCGAACGAAAGAAACTATGCAAGAACTAAACTCATTTAGAATAGAAATACAATCTGCTATTATAGAACCAAAATAGGAGAGGTTCGGTTGATTCGCTTGGAGAGCTCTTACCAACAAGAGGCAGTCTCAGTCTGATTTAAAGACCCCACTATGATACCAAGGAACTTGATCCAACTAAAAGCCTCTCCGAAGGAGAGAGCTTCGACTACTTTCGGATAAGGGGGACTAAAAATATCAATCTGACAAGCTTTGACAAGATGGCCATAATCATTACGGAGAGCCCACGCCAATCCTATTATTAAGAGGACGAGGGAAGGTATCGATGCTGCACTTAAGAACCCCCTTGACGGTTTTCTGCCATTTCGATTGATCAATAATCAGAAGTGAGGAAGGAGGGCCAGAAACTAATTGCTGGGCACAAACTGTCAGCTAGCCACTAATTAAGTGTGAAGCAGAGATCGAGATTTGTTGAGCATTGCCATTGACTCCCTTCTAGAGCACTTGGTTCCTATTTCACCAAGGAGACCAAAGAAAACAAGCCAATTGGCGATCTTGGAGATCAGAAGAGTGGAAAACGATAAGAATCCAAACTGAAAAGCTTGAGAACTTGAGGCCAGTTGGCTCGCCAGTAATCATTAGCTATAGGACACGAGTAAAACATGCTCAACAGTCTCATCCGAATTTGAGCATATTGGGTACACACTATCCAAATCAATGTGTTTGCTAATTAACAGCATATGGGTAGGCACACACTCTCCAAACTAGATTCTGCACTTTAGGGGGGAATGAGAGTGGACCAAAATTTTTTCCAGAAACCACCACCTGAGCTGGGATCACAAATGATGAAGGCTAGGACATGCTTCGATAAGCCCATTTAACAAAATACAAACCATTAGGCTTGAGCATCCAAAACCAAAAATCTTCTCTATTATGATTGCATAATGGAAGTTTCTCGACTAAAGCTACATCTAGCTCGTTAATGAGATATCTGATGATGTCCCAATTCCAATTCAAACCAGATTACGAAATCAAATCACTCACCCTCAAATTAACCCCGGGTTTTAAGAATCTGGGATCCACGGGTCCCGCCAGAAAAAGATAAGTATCCCAAACCTACGCGTCTTCGGCAACCGCTATGAATGATTGGGAATGCAGCCATCAAACTTCGCCCGATATAGCTAGGATTATGCCTTAGATTAGCTTGCAGCAGATCTGAATTAGAGAAATATCTAGCTTTATAGATACGAGCAACTACGGAAGAAGGATTTGCCAAAATCCGCCATACCCATTTGCCCAACATAGAGATGTTAAAATCATGGACTCTCCGAAAATTCGAGCCCCCAAAATCCTTATGATGGCAGATATGGTCCCACCGCATCCAACAGATTCCTCTCCCACCCCAAGGACTTTCTCCCCCACCAGAATGCATTCATGAGCCTTTCAATTTCAAGACAATTCCCTGGGAAGTTAAAAAAAAAGGATCACAATATATGTCGGAATTGATTGCATAACAGACTTGAGAAATCTTCTTTGCCTGCTCTAGAGAGGAGACGACGCTTCCAACTATGGAGACGATGCCAGACTCTTTCCTCAATGAACTGGAAGATTTCCCTCCTGCTTTTGCCAACACAGGATGGGAGACCAAGATATAGGCCTAAATTATGAGAACCATTCACCTGAAGCATGCTTGAGAATCTTTGCTTAATAACCCCTCAAGTATGACAACTAGAAGCTATAGAAGATTTTTGAAGATCAACGACTTGCCCCAAATCTTGCTCGTATTGGATGATGCAATCTCGAATGTGAGTGCATTCACTCGAGAGGACTTTGAAGAAAAGTAGGTTGTCATCAGTGAAGAAGAGGTGCGATATTTGTAGAGCACCTGTAGCCACCTTGCATCTATACATCCAACCTCGACATTCCTTCTGTCTGAGGAGCGCCGAGATGCCCTCTGAGCAGATAATGAACAGGTAGGAAGATGGGGCACCGCCTCGTCGCAGACCTGTTTCAAGAAAAATGAGCCCCAACTCTTTATTGTGATGGACAATTCAGTAGCTAACTGTAGAAACACACATGAAAACCTTGATTAAAAACCAAACATTCTAACATTTTTGTAAGATACATCCATTCCAGGCGATCGGAAGCCTCATTCATGTCGATCTTGAGAGCCGCTCAACCATCTTTACCTTGTCTCTTGCAGTTCCTGAAATGAATAACCTCATACATCACCATTATATTATCTGTTATAAGGCACCCAGAAGAAAAGGCGCTTTGGGACTCCTAGATTATAACAAATTATTATGATATACATATATAAATACTTATTATAACAAATTATTATATATATATATATATATATATATATATATATATATATATATATATATATATATATATACACATACACTTATTATTCCGATCAGGCGCTTAAAACTTCCATGCTTGAATAAATTAAGGTTTATTATAGAAGAAAATAAAAAACAAACTAAATAATAAAAGACATTGTCTACTAATAGGAAATTGGTTCCACGCTAAGCAATTTATGAGCACCCCTAAAGTCTCGGGGTTTGAGTCTTATGACTAACCATAGCTGGGAATTAAGGGTCTCTTTAGATGTGTGAGGATTTCTTGGGGTGTGGAAGCCTATCAGCCTTCATTCTATTTTAAGTACCCAAAAAAAAGATTGTGGATAGATGGATGGTTAATTAAAAAATTGACATGTATAAAAAAAAAACAAAAATATTGCAATCACATATTTTGTATTGTAATATTATATTATGATTTTATATTACAAATTTATAATTTTACAATCCAATCACAGATAATTTATAATATTTTCTTATCGTATTTACATAATTTTGTATTTCATTTTTGAAATATGAATTTCTAAATTACCAGAGATTTTCTCAAATAAAACCGTGATATCATTGTTACATACACTCTAGCAAAATGCCACACTAGATGGGGTTGCCTAAATGGATCAATTTCTCTATTCTACTTAGTTTAGAGCTATATCTTCAAAAAGATCTAAGCAACATCCCCCCATGCCATCCTAAGCTTGCTCCCTTCCCATCCCTTACAACTTCAATATGCTCAACCTTTGGTACCAATGCACTTTTTTGTTCTACAATGTACATGACCAAATCATCTCATTCTCCTTTCCCTCAACTTTTCTTCAAGTGCCACTTCCACCTTACTATGAACACTCATTCCTTATCCGGTCTGTTCTTGTATTTCCACACATCCATCTTCGCATTAAATTTTTCAACAAGTACTTTAATTCATTACCACTCTTTCAATTCAAGGCATTATTAAGAAAGAAATTAAATAGGATAAACAAAAGGGTATTGTGCCACAACCACACCTGCTTCACAGCTCCCAGTATGCTTTAGCTTTTATGGATAATGAATATGTCCACAGCACTTCTATCAAATTAAGAAATCAGCATGTTGACCTGAAATACAGATGAATTCCTAAGCAAGTTACAAATTGTTAAGGATAAACAAAATATTAGACACGTTGGAATGGAGAAAGAAAGAGAGGGATTTTGTGTACAGAAGACATAATGCAGTATGGACTTGCCTTGTGATTGAAGTGTACTCTCATGAGGCCAGACCATTGTAAGCATAGATCTCTTCCATGTCATCCCTAATGAAAAATTCAATCAAGTTGCTTCAATCATCATTCACAATCTGCTAATAATTCTTTTACCTCAAGATTGCTCATAGCATTTGAAACCAGGAAGGAGATCATAGGGTAAAACAGCAACAAGAGGAAGAACAGGAGATGAACACAAAATATTTGCCTAACAGAGCAGATAACGGGAAATAAAGTAGAACTTCAATAGACAATATAGATCAGTTGTCCTGCATGAACCAAAACACTTCAATTTACATCACAAATAATAAATAAAATCAATATCTAGATTACAAATGAAAAACAAATTACATAATTGTTCGCTCAAACCCCAAAAACAGATGAGACAGCCAGCTTGCATAAGGAATCATTTTGATTAAAAAACTGATGAGAAAATTCAATGGATAATTAACAAGATATTGAAAAAAAAAAAAAAAAAAAAAAACTTTACCCTTATTGTTTGGAGTTTGGACAGAGTGAAGGAAAATCTTTTCAAGTAAGGTAAAATAAGATATGAAAACCTTCTAATCCATCAATTTGATGGGTTAAAAAAGTGGGGTTTTTGGAGGTTTTACATCCTTTAAACCACAATAAAATACTTCAGTGTAACGGTGTAAGCAAGTTCAGCAGAGCCATTGATCCACTTCCACCCAAATAACTAGATAATTTCTTTACAACTGTAATTCAGGCCTTACCATGGAAATTATGAGATATCTTCATCCGAACCCCTGCCCTAATCCCCTCCCCCTCATATCCAAAAATCAAGCAAAAGAAAAAAAAAATGCTGCACAAACCCATTGTAAAGCCTCATATGAATCAAGTTCAAACAGCTATGTAGTAGACACTTCAAAAATGCAGATGATTCATGCCCCCATCCATGAATCTAAATATCTAATAGAAATAGTGCAATGCAATGAATTAATCAAGCTCTAGTTTGACAACCCAATCTTCAAAGATGCATCTGTTGCATTATAGGCTTGCTAATTTATCCATAACAGGTTAAAAAAGCAATAATAAAAGAGTGAGAAGGAGAAGCCTTGAGGGAAGTTGTTTATCTAAGCTAATCAGCTCATTTTCCAAACAGCGCCATTCCTAAATTGCCGAAATTTGAAACCACCCAAGCAGAAAGAGAAGATCCTCGCTCCATATGCCCTTTTAAAGAACTAGCAACTAAGAATAAATAAAAGCACAGCAAATGAACACAGATATGCAAAGGGAAGCTCTTCAGCAACCTTAATTTCAAGAAAGAACAAAACAATCAACAGGGCGTGCCATTCAACTACAAACTGTTAATGAGAATCAAATTCACACTTAGAAAACAGATCTAATGCAAAAAAATACATCTCCATTAAACAGAGCATCAATTTCTAGGCAATACCAAATCAAAGCAACTCAAAAGACAAATCAAAAAAGGAAAAAGGAACAATGAATTAGAGAATAAAAGGCACTTTCAGCTGATCCGTACTATAATTCATTCATATCACTTGTGAATATATCATTACAGCCACACTGCTCACTCTAAAAAGGGAAAACTAACCGACTCTAAACGAAGAAAATATCCTAATTTTACCATTTAATCACAAAACCCAAACCACCTAAAACGCTACACCTAATTCAAGAACTAGTAAACTTGGTAACAGCCTTGGTACCCTCAGAAACAGCGTGCTTAGCCAACTCCCCAGGAAGCACCAATTTCACGGCAGTCTGTATCTCCCTCGAAGTAATAGTGGGTTTCTTGTTGTACCTAGCAAGTCTCGAGGATTCCTGTGCAAGCTTCTCGAAGATATCGTTGATAAAAGAGTTCATTATGCCCATGGCCTTGCTAGAGATCCCTATATCAGGGTGCACTTGCTTCAGAACCTTGAAGATGTAGATCTTGTAAGTTTCTATGCTCTTCTTCGTGCGCTTCTTCTTCTTGTCCGCAGCCACTGCGCCGCCTTCTTTAGGTAGCTTTTTTCCGGCCTTCGGCTTTTTCTCTGCCGGAGCTTTCTCCGCTACCGTCTTCTTCTCTTCCGCCGGTTTCTTCTCGGCTGGTTTCTTTTCTGCCTTTGGCGCCATCCAACGGAGGGAGACTCTATAATTTTCTTTTTTTTTTTTTATTAACAAGGGCGGACAGCGGCAGAGAGAAGTGAGGAACGAATTGGTGTGGATTTATTATTTATAGGGTGGAAATGTACGATTTGATTGGATGATAGGGAGAGTCAAGAATTGATGACGTGGAGACATCTGCCGTTGAGATTCCAGGGTATAGATCGACGGCTTGGAGAGATGCGTGAAGAATGGTTTGCGTGTGAGGCGTGTTCAACGTGGTTGAATCTTATTGGTCATTAGTGCTGAGATTTGGATTGGTGACCTGAGTCGATGTCTTTTATGATTCGTTAGAGAGGTTGTTCAATGCTTTTACACCTTCGAGAAGGGGAAATAATAAGGAAAACAACATTTGAAAAATATATTTTTTTTATTTAATTAAAAAAGAAAAATAAAAAGAAAGAGAAATTTTTGTTTTTTTTTTAATTATTTTTTCTTTAATTTAAATAAAAAAAAAGGAAAAGTAATTTATATTTTACTATTTTTATTTTTATTTTTTATTTATCTAAATATAAAAAGGTAAAATAAAATAAGAAAAAAAAATTTTCGTTTCTCTTTAATAAATTATTCAAACAGGGTGTTAAAGTATTATTTCATAAAATAATTATAATTATTTAAAATTTTATGAGAATTTAATTGAAAAAATTAATTTTAAGTTTAAAATAAAAATTTTAATTTTTTAATTTTAAAAATATTTATATATAAATTTAATTTTTATTATTCTAATTTCTATTTTTTATAAAATTTAAACTAATTAAAATAAAAAATATATTATGTCTTCACATAATTATTTTCTTTCAAATTTCACGCGTACTTTATATATTACTAACTGCGATACTATAACCAACTTCATCAGGGACAAATTTGTTATTATAAAATTTTACGCCCGTCTACGTAATTAATTGATAAATAATTATTAAATGTTTATATAAAAAAAATATTATTTAAAAAATCATATAAAAAATATTTTTAATAATGTTAATAATAATATACAGCGATAAACATAGTCCAGCAATAATCAGTCTAGTGATACTTGAGAGGCCTCCTATCTCTTTATGTTTTAATTTTTTTAATAAGATTTTTTTACATGTATTAATAAAAATATTTTTAAAAATTACTATTTATTTTTTATATTTTAATAAAATTAACTATTTAATCTACATATTTTAAAAAATTTACAAGTTAGTTGCTTTATTTTGTAGTCTGTTAAACTATTCAATTCATTCATCAATTTTTTGTTAATTAATATCAATCAAATTATTATTTAGTCTTTATATTTTAATAAAACTAATTAGTTGATCACTGTATTTTGAAAAATATATTAGTTAATCTTGATAATTTGATTATGATAAACTTTTCAATTTCTTATATTATTTTTTAATACCCAAACTGTTATAACTCCATACCTCTTATTTCTCTCTCAACCTCTCTTATTTCTCTCTCCTTGTGTTTCCCTCTTTTACACCCAACTATTTTTTCTCTCTTCCTCTTTTTATTTTTCATCTTTTGATAAAAAATTATACAAGATATTTATGCAAAAAGGTTAATCAGTTTTCTAGATTTTAAATAATCAAGGCGACAATCTAAAAAAATTATTTTTCAATAGATAAAATATAAAAAAATATTCAAAGAATTGAATAAAAATAGTTAAATAATTTATAAAAAAAATGTAAATTCAAAATTAGAATTTATATAGTAAAATTTTTATTTTTATCCAAAAACATATTTTTCAAAATTCATAGATCAACTAATTAATTTTATCAAAATAGAATGACCAAATAGGATTAATTATTAAAAAAATGTGAAAAAAACTATTTACAAAAATAATGTTTACTTAAAAAAATGCTATTATAAAAACAGGTTTCAAATAAAGATTTATAATAAAGAAAACGTCACTCCCAATAGATTTCAAGTGCATTTATAACATCTTGAATTTTTAAATAATTATTTTATATGAGAATTAACTGGTTTACCAAGTCTATGAGAGGCATTATGTAGTTCTTGTGTTGTGGGCTTGATGCCTTTTAGATTGAGAAGTGTTAATTGAGTTATTTTGTAAGTTGGGTATGTTCTAGGTACTGATAAAATTTTGCTCGATTTTCGACATAAACCTATGGTATCTTAGGCTCTTTAATTATTTGTTTTGAGTTAATATTGATAAATTTTTTGAATATGATTGTTTATGTGATCCTAGTCAACCTTTTTCTTCTTCTCAGCCGCCTCAGTAACATTTGGATAATCTGTGAGTAGATATTGATTTTATTTATAATTTCAATATTATTATATATTCAAGGTATACTCATGCATTCACTTATAATATATTTATATATTTAAATATTAGGCACGGCTTGTATTGTATTTTTATGTGATGAGACTGTTATGGATGTCGCCTTAAGGTAATTTGGAGCTCTATGTGTGTGTGTGTCGACGTGCATGTGGTGTGATTATAAATATGAGTAGGATGAGAAGTCACGATTGGAGCTTAACTCACTAGGACCCGATCCTTTTTGTGGATAAGTCAGGGTAAGTACAATTTTGAGTTAATATTGCTAGCCCCCGCATTTGGATTATTAAGCGAAAGTCCGATTCAAGTTGATTTCGCTGGTAGGTATTGAAATTAAGAGAGTTGTATAAGGAATCAGCTTCCATACGTATATACATATTGATATGACATATGAGTGTGTGAGCGCTCCAAATTATTTTTTATGTGAATATTGCTTGAATTGTTTAATATTATATGACTGTGCTGCATTTCATATATAGGTAATCCATTAGTTCTAGATAGTTATAGAAATTGTATATAAAATCAATATCTTACTCTATGAGTAGACCGCTCACTCATGTTCAACTATTTTTTCCTCAGATGACAGGTGAGCCCCTTTTTATGAATAACTTACTTCCTTTCTCGTAGGTTTATACAACAGCAGCTTGTTTGTATTTTATTTCCTTGAATTATAATCTAGAACTTCGCATATGCTAATAGTATTCTAATTGTATTGGGACTATAATAATTTATTTCTTTGAAGTTGGAAATCTATTATATGGATATGTTGGAATGTATGAGATGAGTATTCACTTTGGATGAGGGAGCCGAGCTCCTATTTGATTATTTATTATTTTGAGAATTGTGAGGGTAAGCTGAGCTCCTCAAACTGAGTTATTTTTGTATTTACAGGTCGAGTAAATTAATACTCCCTGTTTAGTAATTCAATTTATGACCCGACTCTGTCTATTTAATATCTTAAATTTGGACTACATTTATGAGCCTTATGATTGGACTATGAATAGTTAAGCTTACTATAGGCTTTGGAGGCCTTATGCTGACCCAAGTCCTAGTGCTGGTCTGGCCCAGAATTTAAGTCGTGACCAATGCTTATGTCAGAGGCTCTGCAGAAAATATTTTTTTTTGCTTCTAAAAATGCCACAACTAATAGAGTTTTCTTTGACAAGTCAAATCAATAACTTTTTAATAGAATATAAGGTTTATGCTCTTGAAAATGCCATTGACAGTAGCGTTTTTAAAGTCATGTTATATCACTCCCTACAACTTTTGCATGCCTAATACGATACAAAATAGCTTATAAAAATGCCATAAGGAGTGACATTTTCATAAGCATATGAAAATGCCACTCCCAGTGGTGTTTTCAATGGCTCTTTCTATCTATAAAATACTAGCCAAGTTTTATTATTTTCTTTTACTACATTCATTCATTTCTTCAGTTAGTTCTCTTCTCATGTTTTTTTCCTAATATTATATAGTAATACTCTTAACAATTTTATTATTTTCAAATCATTTAACTCTTTGTCGATCGAATAATACTGATATTTAGGTTTATATTTGAACACTTTTTCTTAATAAATTTTAATGTCATTGTGAAATATTTATAAGTTTGTATTTTTTTTTTACAAGGAGATCTCTTATAATTATTAGAATTAAACTTATAAATATTTCACAATGACATTAAAGTTTATTGAGAAAATGTATCAAAATATAAACCTGGATATCAATATTCTTATATCGATAGAAAGCCAGATGATCTGAATATAATAAAATTGTTAAGAATACCACTAAATAATACTAGAAAAAAAAAACCCAAGAGAAATGAACTAACAAAAAAAAAATGAATAAATGTAGTCAAAGAAAATAGTAAAACTTGACTGGTCTTTTATAGATGAAAAGAGCAACAAAAAATGCTATTGGATGCTTATGAAAATACTATTCTTAATGGCATTTTTACAAGCCATTTTCTCTCCAATTACTCTCCAATGACTGTGTTGTACTAAGTTACTCTCTAACGATTGTGTCAAACTAGGCGTTTTCTTTGTTATAAACCTTTCCTTGAAACCTCTATTTCTAATGGCATTCTTTTAAGTAAACACTATTTTTGTAAATATTTTTAAATTCACACTACAATTGTAAGTAGTTTTTTTCACATTTTTTTAATAATTAATCAAATTAAATAGTAGTATTTTTCAAAATACAGAAATTAACTAATTAATTTTACTAAAATAAAGAGATTAAATGGTAGTTTGACTAGCATTAAAACTTATTAACTAATAAAAAATTTAACAGAGAAACTAAAGAGTGTTTCAAAAGCAAAATATAATAACTAAATAATATATTTTTCAAAGTAAAAGGCAAAGTAAATATTAAATAGTTTAAGAAAATTATAATTTAATCCTTAAAATTTAGAGAAACTTATAATTTAGTTCCAATTTCTTTAAAAATTGCTTATTTAATTTTTAACATTTTAATAATGACCTTGCCATTAATATCGAATAAATTTTAAAGGTTGTCCCTGAACTTTAAGGATTGCAACAACGTCATCTCTGAACTTAAAAATATAACATAAAATCCTTTAAATTTTGAAATTTTGCACAGTAAATCTTTCTAATCGTCAATAGTCAGTTTATGCAATGCAGAATAGCGATAACGTGGATAATTCTAACTACTCTATGTGACAGTGGCAAAATCAGCTATGATTTTCTTCATAGATTATCCATAAAAAGAATCTTAACCGTACAAGCTAATAAAACATTAGATGTATAACAGCTGATTAGAGGGACTTTACCTTCAAAAAACAACAGTAATTGTTCATGTTATTACCATTCATAATTGTTCACATCAACGTATTACTTATAAATCGGCTATTAAGAGTTGAAAGGATTTTATTATGCAAAATTTCAAAGTTTAAGGGGTTTTATATTATATTTTTTAGTTTAAGAACGATTATGTTACAATATTTATAGTTCAAAGACGATTATTGAAATTTATTCGATTAATATAACATTTAAATTACCGCGAGTCAAATTGATTATAAGTTGATAACATAATTACTAATTTTTACTATCCAAAATGCCCCTTCACTCATGGCTCTCCCCTCTCCTCTCCACTTATCTTTGGTACCAACAGATCTGAAAAGCTAATAAAAAACAAAACAAGATCCAAGATAACAGGACAAGAAAATTTATCTCCGCCTTGCGATTGAAATTTTACCATCTTTCATTTTCTTGAGAAAGAAATTTTACTAAGAATTTTGGTACAATAAGAGAAATTACTCTTACACAAAACTCAAGCAAACAGATGAAATAACTGAGTCCAAAGTGTCCAACGACTTCCAAATGTCTAAAACTCAGAAAAACACAACAATTGCCTTTCATTGCAGCAATCTTGTGAACTTTGAACACACCAAGAAAACTCAAAAGGTCCAAACTTTATTTTGCAATCGTCCTGTTGGCATTACCAAAACTTGCAAGAAATGGATGAATAATTTACTGATTTATATTACATTATTCTAGTTACAAGTCTCTACTGATGGGACAGAAAGAGCCATACTTCTCATGAGAGCTAGCAGTAATTAATTAACTTAATTCTGAATGCGTCTTTACCCTGACATGAAGCTTACAAATATGGACAAGAATGATGATTAAAAGGAACGTTTCATTGATACACATAATTATTGTTCCTGGGCTGTAGAAGAATCTTTTATTGTCCCAAACGAAAGACAAGAACCAATGTCTAAGTTTAACAACACTATAAGGACTAAAATGTTTAGAGGTGGTTTTTAATAACACTAACCAATGTATAAGTTTAACTAAACCACAAGGACTAAAGTAAAATAAAGAGATTAAATAATAATTTTCAAAAATTTTAAATTATTAACCTCCTACAAAGTCCGAAAAGATTATATTAATTGAACCCTTAAAGCCTACAATCTAATTGTGGTTGACCAACATCTCTTACATAGTTAATAAGTTTCCAATTTTCAAAAACATGATCCAAAAATATCAGTAGTTTCTGCCATCCATCAATGCCCGCTCATGGATATATGCCAACCACAATTGTTTGCCTAGCTTGAAAAGCCAAAGAATAATCTTTTTAAGTCTCCAAAAAAAAAGAGTACAACAGTACAAATGCATGGACAGCTTCTTTCATTTCATGGAGATGCACACATGCGCATACAAGCAAACCACCATGCCTTGTTCTGCAGGGTTTGAAAAGAGTAAAACATCCATTTTCAGTGTTGCAAATACAAAACCCCGGTTCGCTATACCATCCATTTAAGTAAACCAGTTGGCTATACCATCCATATAAGTAAACCAGTTCGCTCTACCATCAGATGATGATACACCATATATCGTAAACATAACTATAAAGAAACACACGCTGCATAAGTTCAGTGCATAACAGATCATAAAAATATAATCAAAATCATCGAAACCATTCCAGAAGAAGACTGTAAGGTGAAACTCAAACAACAAACCAGTAACCATAATTCAGTCAGGTTCACCGTCCATGAACTATAAACATTTCGCTTAAGAGTGCATAAGAAACCCTTCACTGCGAAATTGGCATATTCTATTTAGCTGGCACGGCTCCTAATGACATCAAGGCCCATTTCAGTTGGATCAGTTGCCTGCAACTCTACCTGAATACCATCTAGTTCTCTCTTAAACCGATCCTTAGAACTGGCATAGATCATCTTACTTCTCACCCTTGAAGTGTCAGGAGACCTTTGCAGATAATAATTGACAGAAACACCAATAGTTAGAGGGAATGCCAGAAATACACACACAAGCAATCATGCACACAAATTACTTTTAGAATGTGTTATTACCACGCAATGAAGAAAATTCTGCTCTTTTGGCAATTCTCTTCAGTCACAAAGTCGAAATCATAAACAGCATATCGGCACTCATCAGCAGGGAGGCTTGCAGTAAAATCTTCATAGCTTTGAGTCGGCTCACCAAGCTTTTCCACAACAACTTGCTTTTGCTTCTCCTCAATCTTAAAAACTATGAAGCGGTAAGTTCGTTTCGCCTTCAGCTCCAAAAACTTTAGCTTGCAATCATCATGCACAGCCATTCCAGAAGCTGCATTGGCCTGCACAGAGAGAGAAAATTTACAGTAAGTGAGATTGTATACAGTTTCCTGAAGGTTCCAACACTGTTATTTGCTAAATTCATTCTCTCATAAAACGTTACAATCTTTTAAGGGGAGAGGTTCAAAGTGAAAATTGTGGTTTACATGATGACAAGCAAGTATCATGAATCATATACTGGAATTATAGTTTGTAAAACCAAAATCAAATATGTTTGAACTGCACTGACCCAAGCCTAACACCTAATCGACATCTTTCTCATAGCAATACATCAGGGATTTTAAACTGGACTATACATCTTGCAGAAGTCCTAAACACGCAAATTCATTAACTGAATGAACCATGACATCCTATTCCTATAAAGTTGAACCAAGGACATTGAAACATGGATCTGAATACTATCCGAAACCTCAATTTGCAAACTAACTAGGCCATTGAGTCCCTAGGAAAGCTGAATGCTTAAAAGCAAACAGATATTTTGATTCAAACGGAACCAAAATATGAGCTAAAAATTAATAATATTCACTGACCATTGGATGTGTAAAATCAAACAGTAATGAACTAGAATTAACACTGTGAAAGAGGCATATCAGATATCTTCCCATAAAAATGAGTCAAAACAGTATCTAACAATAACAATACTCACTCATCATTTGATGTGTAAAATCAATCAACAAATCACCTTAGCAACTATTCATACAAATTTTCAAATTTTACCAATATCAAAATCAAAATATCATAAGGTAAAAACCATTGGTCACAATATGAAATGGTGCCAAATTATACCCATCACCAAAAATATTCCATTAAATTGGAGATTACTTTTGGATCTGACAACTAGTATACTAACTTTAAAAAAAAAAAAAAAAAAAAAAAAAAAAAAAAAAACACCTATTCCCTAGCAATAGCAGATTCATTATCCAGATCAGCAATTGAAGCACTCTCGATTCAAGGATGGATATAGTATCTATGAGTATTAACTATCGCCACAAACCCACTCCCATTTTTTCTCCGAAAATGCCAGATGTACTACTAAAGGCCACGCCATCAATAAACCCGGACTTTCGCTATTTCAATTTTCTCAACTGAACCACTACAATTTTGAGAATCAAAACAAATAAGATCCGCCAAACAGCCAAGCACAAACCCAAAGATCAATCCATTTTCATGTAAAATAGCTTAATCAACATCAAACTGAAAGATCTGCAACTAAATAAACAGCAAAATGGGATCTAAATTGAATAAAATGAAACTGTATCCACTGACAATTACAAATCAAAGATCAAAAGCCATCAAAATGCTACCTAAGAAATTAAATTACAGTAAAGAGAGAGAGAGAGAGAGAGAGAGAGACTGACCATAGTTATAGGAATCGAGGATCTATGAGATCGAAGTAGCAAAGAGAAATTAAAATTTGAGGATATATTTACAGAGAGATACTTATAGATTTATATGTAGAGAGAGAGAGAGTAGAGTATTTAAAGGCTTTTCTTTCAACGGAGACCGCCTGTGTCTTTCTTTATCTTTTATTTAATTATTTTATTTATTTATTTATTAAGAATTTAGGAATATTTTTGGTGGCTCCACTCCGCCTAAATCCTCAAATATCATGATAGTACTCAGTGCTTTACTGCTCATGCGTGACAACAGAGACAAAGAATGTCTGTCGAATGAGACTGAGACGCGTGGTGAATATTGAAATGTCCCTTTTACCCCCCCCCCCAAGCTATATTTCTTTTTGAAAAATTTATAATGATAATTGAATTGAGTATGAAAATATAAAGCGCAATCAAGTCAAGCTTAAATTTGTAGTTTGTAGATCTGAGATTGTTGCTTATGATGTTCTTTATGTTACCAGTTGGGATTTTGTTTATTATCTGTAGCTTAGCTAAATTTGAAATTTTTTTTTTTTTTATGAATTTTGGTTCTAAATGTCTGTTTGGTTGTTGAGAAAATGATGGAAATCGATTTAAACAGCTTATACTTTCTTGAGCTGTCACAGCTAGCAAATGGAGCTTCAATTTTTATCTTATTATGTCCGCATGTTAGTCAAATGATGTATTGCCTGTAGAGTTGAATTAGGGTTTTCAAGGGGGAGAAGAGATATAGTTTATTTAATCAAATTCTGCCTTTTGCACCTGCTCGACTAAGCTGGGTTGTGCGCTGCTTCGGTGGAAAGTACAATTAGGGAGCCAACGAACAGAATATAGATGAAAATAATTATATATGAATTTAATTAATATTATTAAAATTTAAATTTATTTTAAATTTAATTAAAATTTATTTTTAACTATTTGAATTAATTTTAAATTTGATTATTATTATTTAAAAAAAAACTCAAATTTATTTATTTTTATATATTTTAATTAACATTTATAAAAAAAAATTATTTTTGATTAATAATTTATATTTTAAAACTTTAATAATTTTATAAAATATTTAAATTTTATTTTAGATAAAATATATAAAAATTTATAAATATTATTACAAAAATATATATTTTATATTTAATTAATTATTTATATAAACGG
This sequence comes from Hevea brasiliensis, assembly GCF_030052815.1. Classification (NCBI taxonomy): domain Eukaryota; kingdom Viridiplantae; phylum Streptophyta; class Magnoliopsida; order Malpighiales; family Euphorbiaceae; genus Hevea; species Hevea brasiliensis. The sequence goes on along the minus strand of NC_079493.1, from coordinate 5,170,233 downwards.
GCTTTGGTAACGAATATTCAATATATAAAACTCGAACATATCCCAAATCTGATCATATAATATTTAAATCTGACCTATTAAGGTTCGGTCGGATCAGGTATTCGTAAAAATTCGATTCGTTATCATTTCTAAGTACAATTGATACTCTTTGTTTGAATTAAATATAGTCTAATTTATTAATGTATTATATTATATTATATAATTTTTATTATTATTATATTTTAAAAAAATATTAGATGATATGATATATTAAAATAAATATAAAAATTATTAAAATGTTATTTTAAATACAAAAATTTTAAATTATCCCAAATCATCAATTTGGTGGTTTGAATGTGATAAAATAATGGCTAATACCCTATTTTTATGAACAATCTTTCTAAATATATAAAATAACCATACCTTACTATATGAAACCATTATAATCCAAAGATGGCGCTAGGGTTTGAACAGAAGTTAAAGAGATTTAGGCTGGAGTTTGGGACTGGACTGCTCTTCAATGGTTTACGGACATGGAAGTTGTTGATTGGCTTTTGAAGGATGATCCCTTGTGGTGGATTTGGAGATGGGCGAAATGAAAGATTATTCCAATGTATTCCAAGATCGTATGGTATGGGTCAATGGAAGTTTGGGTTTGCTACCAAATTGGCCTGTGTACTGTTCCTTGATGCAAGCTGAACTCCAACTTTGTTTCAGTGGGAAATTTTTTATCATCACTGGGAATAAAATTATACTTTTCAATGCTTTTTTTTTTTTTGCAAGAAAAGAAGTCAATTCTTACAAAATTATGTATAATTTTTATTGTTAAAAAAAATTAAATTTTTTAATTTTAAATACGAGATTTATTAAAAAAAAATTATTTGAATTGAGTTTTCATAATATTATATATTTCAAAAAAAGAATTAATGTTGCCGTAAATCTTTTCGATATTTGATTTACTCTTGTTAACCGGATCGAAAGTCACTTAAAAATAAGAAATCGGTTTGACCATCAATCATGCCTGAAATCTCAGTTGAGATTAAACATTATAATTAACGTATGATCTGTTGAACTGTAAAATAAAAGGACATAGATTCGATTAAAATTTTATGAAAATTATCCTTCATATTTTTATAAAAACAATTCTAAGACATAGAATGAAGTAAGTCACTGTAAATTAACCACCGACTCTTACTATTCTCAGGTCACCTTCCATCCAGTCAATAGTAGCAAATCAAATACTTAGCAACATCGAGAGTGAATTCTTCTATTCTTCTGTTTTTCCTCCGGAATGAAGTTGAAATCTACGTTCTATATTCTGATTTGTTCTTGATATGCTGAACCAATGCTGACTAATGGTGGGGAGTGGTCTTGACAGGGGTTGAATACAAAGTATTAATTTATACACAATACAAGTGCTCTTCCGCAGTGGAGAATGTTGGAGAGGCCTGTTCAGGAAATGGATCCATGTATGAAAATGCGGTAAGCCTAGACAATTATGGTTCCCTATTATGAATGTTGAGAGGGTGCATATAACAACCCAAAAATTTTAAAAAAATACATATATAATAATAATAATAAATTAAAAAATTAAATTAAATATTTAAAATTTTCCAAGAATGAATCTGGACAACATGACTGTCCAGTTTCATTCTCAAAAATTAAAAAAAAAAAAAAAACAAACAACAGCCCCTCCCCCTTAAAAACTCTCTCCCGTCACTCTCCCTCCCGTCCCTTTTCTTCCAGCCGGCGAGCCTCCTGCCACCATGGCCGTCCGGCGAGGCATCCCCCCACCCTAGGCGATGCCAGTGAGCTGCCAGCTGGTCAGAGCAACAGCGCAAATGTAGGAGTTTTCCTATCAACATGCGCACAGTGGGCAGTAAATTTCCGACGCGATTCCGACTTCATCCGAAATCCGATCGAGGCGATTCAGGTGGCGTTAGAAAGCTTGTTCCGATAGCCTTTCTTTTGATACAAATTTTGCAGCAAATGGAGATCGGATGAGTGAGATATGGAGGAGAGAAGTTTTGAGTTTTTTAAGCTTTTGGGTCAGATCTAGGACGATCCGACCATTAGATTAACGATCCGAGACCACCTACGGACTGAGGGAGATGAGAGGAACATAATGGTATGATCAGATCCGGCAGAAGTCGCTGGCGACCGACAGCCGACTATCGTGTGCGGTGACTCTGGCTAGCTTTGGGGATGATTCAACTTCCACAGGCTTCCTTATAATTTTTTGAAATTTTTGAGACACAGATAAGTTTCGGATATGATTATTTTCATTATTTCTCAGTCTGTGGAACATAAATGCAGAGTTCTTTAAACAAGAAAAATTGGAGAAAATTTCTAAGAAAAATTTATGATGAAAGTAAAATTATTTGGAGATATTCTATGGTATTTGTTGAATTTTGAGTAATTGTAGAATATTTTTAAAAAATATAGATGGATTTTAGTTAGATTTTTAGCATATGGGCATATAAGATTATCTGAAATTATGATATTTAAATTTTATATGATTGGTTGAATCTTGAGAATACAGGTTTAAATATGTGAATATTGAATTGGGTTGAATTAAGAATATGTTAGTTGTTGGAAACTTATAGAATTGAGTAATATTCTTGAATAAAATATTTATGAATGATTAGAAAATTACAATTTCTTTTGTGATAGCTTTATAACTTTATTAAGGACCGTGGGGCAAAATTTTATAATTTTTAGAGTTTGTTTGAGTGGATTTTTATAAAATATCAATTATAGGGACTAAAACGTAATTTTTCAAGTTTATGACTATTGTCTGATTTGGAGGGCCTAGGAGGGGCCATATAATGTTGAAGAGATGTGATTGTGAAAATTGAGATTTAAAAGTGTTATTTGAATATTTTTGCAGGTTAGGTAGGTCCTAGGTACAAGGGAGACTCTGTCGGATTTTCGGCATGAATGAGGCTATCTGTTGTCTCTTTAGAGTTTTATTTTGACTTAATACTAATAAATTTATAATATAATTATTCCGGTGATCGAGGTCAACTATTTTTCTCCATTCAGCAGCCACAATAGTCCTCGGTGTACTGTGAGTAAAATATTAATTTTAATTATAATTTCGATATTATTATATGTTTAAGTATGTCCATGCATCACTTATAAATATGTATCTATGTAGTTAAATACTAGGTACTTTTATATTACATTCATAATTGTTGAAGTGTCATAGATGTTGTTTGTGGTAATTTGGAGCAGTTTGTGTGCGTGGCGTGCGTGTGGTATGGTATTGGATATAGACAAGACGGGTAGACACGGCTTAAGAGACACTTGCTGGGACTTGGTCATTCGGGGTAGAAACGGCTTGAGAGACACTCTCTGGTACCCCGCATTTGGTTTATTAAGCGAAAGTCCGGCTTGAGAGACACTCGCTGGCAGAGGTTGAATTAAGAGGGTTGTATAGGGGATCAGCTCCCATACATGTATTGTTTGATAGTGCTGGGTGTGTAAGTGCTCCAAATTGCCTTTTTGCTGATTGTGATATGAATTGTATGAAAAATTTATGAGAATGTTGCATATCACTCTACAGGATGCATTAGCTTCAAATAGCTATAGAAATTATGATTGACATTGGTATTTTACTCTCTGAGTCGAACGCTCACTCCTGTTCACCATATTTTTCCAGGTTACAGAAGGAGACCTTTTTCAGAATAACATGTTCCTTTCCTCGCAGGTTATGAAAAAATTAATTAACTGTATTATTGTTATCTAAATTTATAATTTAGAACTCCGCATGTACTAGTAGTAGCATTAATCCTGTCAGGAACTACATGAATTTAAGTTTTTGTATTAACAAATGAAAAATTTTTATAAGCTTTAAATAGTTTGTAAATGATGTAACAGGGTTAAGCAGGGCTCCCCTAATTATAGTTTTTGATAATTACTCGGTTAAGTTGGCTCGAAATAAAATTATTACAGTTTAATTTAAATTATTTATATACATATTGGGCTTAAATTATGGGTCTGGTCATAGGTTTGAAAACAATAAAACTTGCTACGGGCCTCCAAGACTTTATGCCGACCTATAGGTTGGGTCGTGACAGTGCATGATTTGCATTATAAGTTTGGTAAAACTTATTTATAAATAAAAAGTTACAGTTGATTATTATTTAATTTAACTTATAAATTAAAGAAATTATTTAAAATAAATTAGAACTTATGATTTATCTAAATTTTTTTTAAATTATTATTTTATTAAGTAAAAGATTATATTATTTTAATAAATTTTAAAAATATCAATATTGTCCTATTTTAATAAATATGACTGTCAATTACATATATATTTTTTTATTTTGATAAATTAAATTACTTTTAAATATATTTTAAGTAAATATTTAAATTATTTATAAATTAAAAAATAAATTATAAATTAAAAATTAAAAATAAGTCCATAAACCAAACACCCTCATGGGTTGAAAATGGACATTGTAATCTTGTTAAATTTGGGTGAAACTATTTAAGAAATGAGAATAGAGGACTTATGAATTAGGATGGCAAGCCAATCTTTTAGAGGGAAAAATGGATACCCTTTGTTTTTTAAATCTAGTGGAAGGTGTCAATTCAAATTAAAGTGACATAGACGAGAAACTTGAGATTAAGCATTGAAATTTCAATTAAATATATATATGTTAAACATGAAAATATGGATTTTACGCTTCTCTCCTCCACTTATGTGGTAGTGGACTTTTTCTGCAATATATATACTTTTTTATAATAATAATAAATTTTTTAAAATGTTATATAATAATTTATAGATTAATTTTCCCATATCGTATTAAATTTATTTATTTTTTATAAATTAAGAGATTTATAAATGAGAAAATTATATTAAAGGGGTTTTAGTGTTGCCTTAACATTAAATTGGGCTAATACTTAGAGTTAGTATACCTTTTTTTTTTTTTTAAATAAAAATCAATATTCACTACAAAAAGAATCTTGGAGTAGAGAATGTTTTCTATTTTTATTTTTCAGTTTTCTTCTTCATTTCCTTTTTTTTTTCCATTTTAAAAAGGAAAACAAGTTTAATTAGTTTTTTAATTTTTACATTCTATTTTCTCTTTGTAAGAACTCTCTTTTATATTTAGTAAATAATCAATGTTTCAAGAGAAAATAATAGTAATTTAATGTGATTATATAAATAGTTCCAAAGCATAAAAAGAGTTGAATAATTTTAAGTTTAAAGAATACATTTCAAAACTAAAAATTGCAATGATTATTTTTATGAACTTTTTTAATGCAGCACTTTGAAGTTAATATAAAATTTATATATTAATGAGTTGTTGATTAAAAAATTAAATATGAAAAAAAATCTATTATCTTGATTTTAAAAATTTGCATATACATCATTATAAAAAAATAAATTAAAAAAAATTTCCCGATAATTACAAAAAAAAAAAAAAAAGTGGCACTACGATTCGGCGGTGGGAGAATTTCGTTTTGAGAAGCAGAGGAAAGAGAGCTAAATTTCAATCGGCTGAGGGTTTAAGATTTTGTTGAATTTGCTAAATCGAATTTTTCATATGGGTATCGTGATTGACAGTAAATGAGAGACATTTTCAGCAAAGTGGAATTGCAAACAAATGAAAATGAACGAAATTTTTACTGAGAGACTCCAGCATGAATGGGTAGCAGAAATGCGTTTTACAATTTTTCATTGTTTCCCTTTTTAGAGAGGTAACAACCAGATTTTATAAAAATTCCTTTTATCGCGCTAATTGTTAAGGAAAATAACAGAAAGGTTCTTTATATATATTTTGTTTGAAATGATATTTCACGAGGCGAAGAGGAGGGGGAGGGGAGACTGGAATGGTGGTTGTTTGTACTCTGTTTTATGAAGGAAGAAAGAGAAAGAGAAGGGGAAAGGGAAGGTGCGGGTGGGGGGAGGTGGAAGCCAATGAATGCAAAGGTCAAGTACGTATATGTGCATATAAGCAAACCGTCTAGGCACCATGAATGGTTCTGCAGAGCTTGAAAAGAGTAAACAACCATTTCCAGTGTTGCAAATACAAAGCCAAGTTTACTTTACCATCAGACGATGATACACCATGTATTGTAAAGATGACTATAAAGAAAAACATATCGCATAAGTTCATTGCATCACAGATCCATAAAAATATCACCAGAATCATTGGAATAGTTCCAGAAGTAGACTGTAAGGTGAAACTCAAACAACAAACCAGTAACATAATTCAGTCAGGTTCACTGCCCATGAACTATAGACATTTCGCTTAAGAGTGCATAAGACCCTCTTCAGTGCAAAGTTGGGAGATTTATATTTAGCTGGCACGGCTCCTAATGACATCAAGGCCAATTTCAGTTGGATCAGTTGCCTGCAACTCTACCTGAATACCATCTAGTTCTCTCTTGAACCTGTCCTTAGAACTCGCATAGATCATCTTGCTTCTTACTCTTGAAGTGTCGGGAGACCTTTGTAGATATTGACAGAAACAACAATATTTAGAAGGAATGACAGAAATATATACACAAGCATGCAGGCACATACTATTTTTAGCATATGTTATTACCAGGCAATGAAGAAAATTCTGCTCTTTTGGCAATTCTCTTCAGTCACAAAGTCAAAATCATAAACAGCATATCGACACTCATCAGCAGGGAGGCTTGCAGTAAAATCTTCATAGCTTTTGGTTGGCTCACCAAGCTTTTCCACAATAACTTGCTTTTGCTTCTCCTCGATCTTAAAAACTATGAAGCGGTAAGTTCGTTTTGCCTTCAGCTCCAAAAACTTTAGCTTGCAGTCATCATGCACAGCCATTCCAGAAGTTGCATTGGCCTGCACAGAGAAAGAAGATTTACAGTAAGAGAAATACTGTATACATTTTCCTAAAGGTCTGTACACTGTTATTTGCTAAGTTCATTCTCTCATAAAATGTTATGATAATTTAAAGGGAGGGTCAAATTAAACATTGTGGTTCTACATGATGACATGCGAGTATCATGAATCATATTCTGGGGTTATCATTTGTAAAACCCCAATCAAATATTTTTGAACTGCACTTACAAGAGTCCTAACTTCTAATCCACATCTTTCTCATAGCAATACATCAGGGATTTCACATTCAACTACATATCTAAACATCTCACAGAAATCCTGTACTCACAAATTCATGAACTGAATGAACCATGACATCCCATATCTATAAAAGTTGAACCAGGGACCTTGAAAAATGGATCTGCATATCATCCAGAACCTCAAGGTGCAAACTAATTAGGCCATTGGGTCCCTAGGAAAGCTGAATGCTCAAAAGGTATTCATAAAAAATATGAAAAATTAAAAAAAGGTTGCAGCTTCAAAGTTTCTGGTAACATAACCTACTTGTTAATAATACTAAGACAAGAACAAATCCACATTGTTCAATTACAAAACCAGGAATGAGCAAACAGATATTGATTCAAACAGAGCTAAAATTAATAATACTCGCTGACCATTGGATGTGTAAAATCAAACAGTGAAGGAGTATATCAGATATCTTCACATAAAACTAAGTCAAAATATACAATAAGAATAACAATACTTAATCATCATTTGATGAGTAAAATCAATCAACAATGGAAAAAATTCAACTTCACAAATCACCTTAGCAACTACTTATATAATATAACCATAACAAATTACCAATGCACACTAATTTTCCAATGTTGAACAAGAATGCACATCATGAGGTAAAAACCATTGGTCACAAGATGAAAATGGCGTGCCAAATTATTTCCATCTCTGAAAATTTCAATAAGTTGGAGAGTATTGTTGGATCTGACAACCAATATATAATTACAATAGACTATTTCCAAACAACAACAGATCCATTATCCAGATCAACAATTGAAGCACTTTCAATTCAGGACAGATGGATAAAATATTTAAGAGTATAAACTATCGCCACAAACCCACCCCCACTTTTTCTCCAAACATTCCAAATGTACTACTTAAGGCCACTCCATCAGCAAACCTAGACTTTTGATATTTCAATTTTCTCAACTTTAGGACTGCAATTTTCAGCACCAAAACAAATAAGATCCGTCAAAAAGCCAAGCACAAAACCAAAGATCAAGCCATTTTCATGTAAAATAGCTTAATCAACATCAAATTGAAAGATCTGAAACTAAATTAACAGCAAAATGGGATCTAAATTGAATAAAATGAAACTGTAACCACTGACAATTACAAATCAAAGATCAAAAGCCATCAAAATGCGAACTTCAGAAGATTAAATTTGAGTAAACAAAAGAGACTGACCATGATTACAGGAATCGCAGAGCTACGAGATAAAAATAGCAAAGAGAAATTGAAATTTGAGGATATTAGGTTTCGATTGATAGAGAGAGAGAGAGAGAGGAGTAAACTATTTAAGCCTTTTTCTTTAACGGAGACTAGTGTAATAGAAAAGCGAAAGACTGTGTCTTTGTTTTTTTTTTTTTTGCTAATCTGAATTTTAAAAAATTTAGGGATAATTTTGGTGGCGCTACTCCGCTAAATATCATGATAGTGCGAAAAAGAATATCTGTCCAATGAGAATTAGACGCGTGGTGAAATTTGAAATGCCACTTTTACACCGAAGCTGTGTTGTTTTTTTTTTTTTTTTTTAATCAATCTGTGTTTTTCAGACAATAGTTATGAATTATTTAATAATTTATAATAACAAATTGATAAATAAGAATATGAATATTTATATAAAATAATATTTTTATATGTAAATTTTAATCTTTAAATTTTTTGTAAAATAAAAGGTATAATTTCTATTAAATTGAGAAAAATATAAATTAAAAATATAAAATTTTATATTATTATTATTTTAAAAAAATTAAAAATAAATTATTTATATAAAATATAATAATAATTATTTTAATTTAAAAAATTTAATCGTATGGACAGAACTTCTGAGTTAGTCATTCATAGGAGTGAATACAATTCGATTTGAACCAAATAAACCAAACATAACACCTTCATTTAGTAATTCGATTTGATTTTGCATTTTAAAAATTTTAGTTATTTTGGTTCAGTTCGATTTTAGAGAGAAAAATTAATTGAATTAAACTGAATTAAATTATTTTATTAATTTTTAAATTAATTTAATCAGACCAAATATGTCACGACCCAACCTATGGGTCGGACTAAGACTAGACTCAGGCCACCTAAAGCCCCGAGGCCCGTAGTAAGCCTAACTGCTCATTAACCCAACTCTAAGGCCCATTTGGGCCCAATATCAAGAAAACAAACGGACAGAGTCCGCCATAAAATGGACTTACCAACGGGAGTTTTCACTCACCCGACTGTAAACACAATATATAGTCAATTGGGAGCTCACCACCCTCCACATAGTCATCAACATAATAATAAATGGGAGCTCAGCTCCCTCATCCAATCCATCAAACATGCATAGCATATTAAGTTTACAGGTCCCAAAATAATAATTTAGTTTACAGACCCAAATCAAATAACATTTCTAACACATGCGGAAATTCTAAGATTTAACAAGTTTATACAAATAAAGAATAATTGACTGCGAGGGAGAAAAGCAGTTAACCAAAAGAAAATCCTCCTGTAGTTTGAAAAATATTGAACAGAGTGAGCGTCACTCGTGAGAGTAAAATATCAATTTTAACCATAATCTCTATAACTATCTAGAACTAATGCACTCTGAGAGTGAAATGCAACATAAACAATATTTTCACATCATAACATCAAAAAGGTAATTTGGAGCACTCACACACCCTGTAGTATCAATCATAACATATGGGAGCTGATCCCCTATACAGCTCTCTTAAATCCAACCTGGTGCCAGCGAATTACTCAAGCTCGGACTTCCACTTAATAACCAAATCGAGGGTCCCAATGAATTACTCAAGCCGTGACTACCCTCAAGGAACGGTCCCAAATAATTACTCAAGCCGTGACTACCCCGCCCTATCCATAGTCCACACCACATCACACGCACGCCAACGCACGACACCGCCTCCAAATTACCACAACAACATCCATGGCATATTAACAGTTATGAATGCAACATAAATCGTGCCTAGAGTTTAACTAAATAAATATATACATATAAGTGATGCATGGGCATGCTGAACATATAATAATATCGAAATTACAATTAAAATTAATATTTTACTCACGCACTTGACGACAAATTACCGTGGCGGGCGGAGGAAGAAGGTCATCGGCCACCGACAATCATATTACATTTATTTAATACAATCTGACTCAATACAAACAAAGAAAAGACCAATTACGTCCTAAGTCGTGCCGAAAATCCGGCAGAGTCTCCCCTATACCTAGGACCTACCCAACCTGCAAAAGGGTTCAAAACACACTTCTATACTCACAATCCATATATCAACAGTTCAATCATATTACACAGCCCCTCCTGGGCCCATCAAATCAATCATTCATCACAATATGTAAAATTTCAATTTAGTCCTTATAATTGATCATTTTTGCAAAAACTGCTCAAATAAGCTCTAAAATTATAAAACTCGCCCATGGTCCTTAGAAATATTACTAAGCTATTGCAAAAGAATCGTAATTTTCTAAGCTACCACGAATATTTTATGGATTTTCAATCCTATTTAAGCACTAGAAAATTACGAAAAAGAAAGGTTCGGTTTACCTTTGCCGATTCCGACTTCGAACGCGCTCGATGCCCGACAATGGTGGGGTAGCCAAAACCTCGATCCAATTTCGAGACTTTTCCAGAGTTGGTCCTGTTCGCCGAAATTCACGCATCCCACAACCGCCGAATTTTCGCGAATTGAGGATACCTACACGAAGCCCAATAATAATATATAAAAATCAGGGCTGTTACATTCTTCCCCCCTTACAGAAAATTCATCCTCGAATTTTACACAAGGCAGAATAAAGCACATGATTACACATTGAATAGATAATGGTACTTGCTACGCATGTCCCGATCTAACTCCGGTGCACTCTTCCACCGATCGACTCCTCCACAAAACCTTAACCATAGGGATCTGCTTTGATCTCACTGCCTCACTTGGTAGTCCACTATGGCTACAGTCGCTCCTCAAATGTCAAGTTCTCTTTAGCTCTATCACATCCTACGCAGTACATGAGAAGGATCGGGAATGTATTTCCTGAGCATGGAGATGTGAAACACGGGATGAACGTGAGAGAGGTTGGGTGGTAGCTCCAACTGGTAGGCAACTGCTCCAACTCTATCAGTAACCTCAAAAGGTCCAATATACCGAGGTGCCAACTTGCCCTTCTTTCCAAATCTCATGACTCCCTTCATTGGAGAAACCTTCAGGAATACATAGTCGTCCACTGCAAACTCCACATCCCTCCGTCTGGGGTCTGCATAACTTTTCTGCCTACTAAAAGCTGTTTTCAGTCGTTCCCTGATTAAAGGAACTATCTCTGAAGTGTACTGCACTAGGTTTACATCATGCACCTTCGCTTCCCCCATTTCTGTCCAACACAGAGGAGACCTACACTTTCTTCCATATAGTGCCTCATAGGGCGCCATTCCTATGGTGGAGTGATAACTGTTGTTGTAGGCAAACTCCACCAAAGCTAGCTGCTCATCCCATTGACCTCCAAAATCCAAGACACTCATGCGAAGCATGTCTTCCAGTGTTTGGATTGTCCTTTCTGATCACCGTCTGAGGGTGGAAAGTCAGATCAAGTTCAATTGTGTGCCAAGTGCCTCCTGCAACTTTCTCCAAAACCGAGAAGTGAATCAGCCCTCTGCCGATATTATGGAAGCCAAACTCCATGCAATCGACTATTTCTCGAATATAGAGCCGCATACTGCGTGCCACGTAATATGTAGTCTTCACGGTAAGAAGTGAGCCGATTTGGTCAAGCGGTCTACAATTACCCATATCGAATCATATCCTCGCGTGGTACGAGGCAACCTACCACAAAATCCATAGTGATCATTTCCCACTTCCATTCTCGGGATAGGGACCTCTTGCAGCCTTCCCCGACGGTCTCGGTGTTCAAACTACACCTACTGACAAGTCAACCACTTGGACACAAAGTCTGCTATGTCTCTCTTCATGCCATTCCACCAATAGCTATCTCTCACATCATGATACATCTTGGTGGAACCTGGATGGACACTGTAAAGTGTGTAGTGTGCCTCTTGTATGATTTCATTTCTGAGATTGTCCACATCGGGCACACATATCCTAGAACCTTGCACTAGGGCGCCATCATTGGCAAATCCAAACTCACCACCTTCGCCTTGCTGTACTCTTTCTATGATCTTCATCAATTGTTGGTCTCAGGGCAGGGAACCTCTAACTCTGTCCCTCAAGTCTGGCCTCACTGAAAAGTGAGCCAACAATACCCCCTCATCTGACAGATCTAGGATTAAACCTTGATCCATCAACTCATGTACCTCCCGAATCAACGGTCTCTTCTCTACTGAAATGTGCGCCAAACTGCCAGAAGATTTTTTGCTCAGAGCATCTGCCACAACATTGGCCTTTCCTGGGTGGTACTGGATGGTGCAATCATAGTCTTTCAGAAGCTCCATCCATCTCCTCTGTCTTAAGTTTAAATCCCTCTGCTGGAAGATGTACTTCAAACTTTTGTGGTCGGTGTATATCTCGCACACTTCACCATACAGATAGTGTCTCCAGATCTTTAGTGCAAAGATTACAAAGCCATTTCCAAATCATGGGTGGGATAGTTCGCTCATGCCTCTTCACCGCTTGAAGCATAAGCCACTACTTTTCCATTCCGCATCAAAACACACCCTAGGCCAACTCTAGAGGCATCACAGTACACAGTGTATCCTTCACCGCTCATAGGTAGTGTTAACACAGGGGCAGTGGTTAGACACTCCTTATCCTCATCATTATAACTGACTCTATCGAGCTCTCTTCCTGTCCTTTGCATCTTATCCACTTCCCTTTTCCTATTTTTGGTATTGTTGGTATCATTTCAACCTGCTGTACTTATTCCTTAATTTTAGTCCTATCTCATCCTTACACCTTTTCCTTCAAAGATGTCTATCCCATCATCAACTTTAACTTTCTTTTTATTTCTTAGTCTTATCTTGAATACTAGTTTCATTACTTCAAGAATTCTAACCCTATGATTTACTCCTACCAGCACATTCTTCACCTTATGTAACACTTATAATTAACCATAGAAAATTCTTTTGGTATCCCCTTTTTCCAACTTAACTATCAGAACATTATCATTCCCTATCACCTTAGTAGGAAATTGCTTATCCTGGATGAATATGAGCCCCATAAACTATAAGTTCCATCCGAACTAACACTGTAGGAAATATGTGTCATGCCTTAATTCCAAACAAGATACTTCACGTGTTCATTCTCCTTAATATAATCATATATACTGCCCATAGCTTTCTAAATTTCAACCTCAAATTACCCATCAAAGAACAATTTCATCTATTGAATCTCAACCATAAATAGTACTTCCTCCAAATTTCATAGTTTAAAACAGCTTGCAAGCCTTAGTAGCTAAATCCTGTCATTACTGCTCGTCCTTTCATACTTAATACTAGGTATGCACTTACTGTCATTCTCATATCAGGAAATTATGTATGAATTTGTGCCTACTAAACTCTCAATAACTAGGTCTCCTTGACTCAGTTTTTGTTCCTTATATAACCTTCTAGAACCAAAAGCACAAGCTAAACTTGAAAAGAAAGAAAATATCCTCTTATATTCAACTACACCCGATTGTCATATTATAACGTTTCACCTAAGTTTCTTGGTCTTTATCTCCAAATTTCATCATCTCCTAGAACAATTATGCTCTACCTATAAGTTATCATTTGCATAAACCCTTTACCGTACCATTTTCCTTCTTGACATAATATTTTATAATTTATTAACTTTACTTATACTCGACCTATGATTCATATCTATCATCGTTTTTATTGTGCCCTTAACTTTTGTTGATTCCTGAAAGATTTCTCTCACTAATAAATTCTTCCAACACTAATTCCACCCTTATCTAGGGTCATTAATTTGATCCCTTAGACTGACTTTTATTCAACTTACTGCTTACTAACTTCTCTTTCTACCTATTTAGGTAGTCCGCAATACCATCGCACACCTTCTAACATTTACTCATTATTATTGTATTCCATACCTCCATCACTTTTCTCACTAATGTGATCCCATTTTGGGTTTTCCATCCTTGTCATTCTCCTTGCCAAGAATAACACTTAGCCTATCCTATATCTTAACTTTGTTCCTTTTATTATGCGCTCTTTAGGTTGTCCTTTCATTTATTTCCTTTGTCTTACCCAAAATAGAACTTGACTATTCTATCCCTGGTTCCATTCTTCTTCCTAACATAATAGCTGTACTTGCTAACTAAATCTTTTAGAGTCTCTATCGCGTTATCATATCATATGTCCTACTCAGATTTGGTCCTTTGACCACTCTAGCTAGTACTTCCACTAGCATTTAGATTATATTGCATCCGCAATCAATTCCCCAAACTTTCATTCTCCACTTTCTTTATCCATTGGCCGTCAGAGATTTATCTTCGCTAATTTATTACTATTAACACCATTATAATTAGATTCTACTATAGTTTTGAAAAAATTGAAATTAGAAAGGAACTCAAAGAAATTACAATCATACTTTTATTGTATGATCTCTATTCTTATCCTTTAACTTACATAATACCCTTACTACCTCGAGACCTGATTCTGCAGGAATTTTATTTATTATTATTTTTATTTTTATTATTATTATTATTATTATTTTCCATGTTTACTCAATTCCAAAACTTAAGATTTCTGCACCCAAACCCATTCATCCAATTCAAAGGATTTACATCCATCGTGATCGATTATATATGATTCCTATAATAGAACTTGTATCCTCTCCAGGCTACCCGAGCCAACTACTCTCTACCACACTCTACAGTCCCATCTGGGACACTATTCCATAAGTCATCATTATCAGTAATAACCTTCGATCCATTCTGAAAAGATAGGACTATATCCTAACTTGTTGCAACAAAGGTACTACATCTACCACCTTGCCAGAACCATGTCAAGTTAATGACTCTTTTATCATATCATAGCTCTATAAATCATCAATTCATAGTTTCGACCTTCTCTAGGTAGTAGAGTTGTACTTTATTCCATACTGATACACACAAGGTATACTATTCTCACTCTATAAGTGTCACCTTTACTTTGCAACTAGTCCGAAACCTCTGGTCTGATGGCAACTCTTGATGAAACTCTAACTCATGTCAGTAATCGAGTCATCGACTCTAGTTATCACCCAACCGTGACCTTTCAATATTCTAACTCTAAACTCTTAGCCGTGAGTTCCCAACTCCTCTGCAAATATAGAACTCTGCTCGCATAATCGTACCAAAACAGAAGCCATCTCAAACACCCTCATTATGGAGCACCACGGGGATGCACGCAGCTCTACACAATAATCTCATGTCGGTACTGTAATCTGCAGCTTACAGAGCAGACATCGAGAATATTGTATAGTTACTACGATACGTCCTGACAAACTAGGTCTCCTAATTTCTTATCTCTCCTGAATCTTCTATTATCACAAACTTATTCATTCGGGTCATCTACGATGACCAAGAGTGGTATCCTCATCCTTATCTAGGGCAACTGTACTTTTAAGACTCACTTTTATGTATTCGTGTCTTACACGAAATGGGCACACCATTTAAACCCATACTGACAAAAATATAACATTTCTTGGAGTACGTATCCTCATGATAGATCTCACATGTCTACTAACTCTATTTCACATTTTTGTGTACTCCACGAAAATCAAGACACTAACTGAGGTAATCTTATATTTCCCGAGGTATAACGTAGAATCTAGAAACAAAGAATTACAGGAAAAGACGAAACAGAACCCTATACTCCGCATGTGACTCCTAGTAGACTCTTCCCAATACTTAGATAATTTTTCCCTATGAATCTGGAGCCTAAGCTCTGATACTACATTTGTCACGACCCAACCTATGGGCCGGACCGGCACTAGGACCTGGGCCAGCCTAAAGCCCCCGAGGCCCGTAGTAAGCCTAACTGTTCATTAACCCAACTCTAAGGCCCATTTGGTCCCAATATCAAGAAAATAAACGGACAGAGTCCGGCCATAAAATGGACTTACCAACGGGGAGTTTTCGACTCACCCGACCTGTAAACACAATATATAGTCAATTGGGGAGCTCAGCTCACCCTCCACATACTCATCAACATAATAATAAATGAGAGCTCAGCTCCCTCATCCAATCCATCAAACATGCATAGCATATTAAGTTTACAGGTCCCAAAATAATAATTTAGTTTACAGACCCAAATCAAATAACATTTCTAACACATGCGGAAATTCTAAGATTTAACAAGTTTATACAAACAAGAATAATTGACTGCGAGGGAGAAAAGCGAGTTAACCAAAAGAAAATCCTCCCGTAGTCTGAAAAATATTGAACAGGAGTGAGCGTTCGACTCAGAGAGTAAAATATCAATTTTAACCATAATCTCTATAACTATCTAGAACTAATGCACCCTGTAGAGTGAAATGCAACATAAACAATATTTTCACATCATAACATCAAAAAGGTAATTTGGAGCACTCACACACCCTGTAGTATCAATCATAACATATGGGAGCTGATCCCCTATACAGCTCTCTTAAATCCAACCCGTGCCAATAATTACTCAAGCTCGGACTTCCACTTAATAACCAAATCGAGGGTCCCAAATAATTACTCAAGCTTTGACTACCCATCGAAGTAAAGGGTCCCATTTAATTACTCAAGCCGTGACTACCCCGTCCTATCCATAGTCCACACCACATCACACGCACGCCAACGCACGCACACTGCTCCAAATTACCACAACAATATCCATGGCATATTAACAGTTATGAATGCAACATAAATCGTGCCTAGAGTTTAACTAAATAAATATATACATATAAGTGATGCATGGGCATGCTGAACATATAATAATATCGAAATTACAATTAAAATTAATATTTTACTCACAGACTTGACGATAAATTACTGTGGCGGCTGGGCGGAGGAAGAAGGTCATCCCGCTCACGACAATCATATTACATTTATTTAATACAATCTGACTCAATACAAACAAAGAAAAAGACCAATTACGTCCTAAGTCGTGCTGAAAATCCGGCAGAGTCTCCCCTATACCTAGGACCTACCCAACCTGCAAAAGGGTTCAAAACACACTTCTATACTCACAATCCATATATCAACAGTTCAATCATATCACACAGCCCCTCCTGGGCCCATCAAATCAATCATTCATCACAATATGTAAAATTTCAATTTAGTCCTTATAATTGATCATTTTTGCAAAAACTGCTCAAATAAGCTCTAAAAATTATAAAACTCTGCCCCGCGGTCCTTAGAAATATTACTAAGCTATTGCAAAAAGAATCGTAATTTTCTAAGCTACCACGAATATTTTATGGATTTTCAATCCTATTTAAGCACTAGAAAATTACGAAAAAGAAAGGTTCGGGTTTACCTTTGCCGATTCCGACTTCGGGAACGCGCTCGGGATGCCTGACAATGGTGGGGTAGCCAAAACCTCGATCCAATTCGGAGACTTTTCCGGTAGTTGGTCTGTCTGGCCGGAAATTCACAGATCCGGACAACTGTCGAATTTTCGCGAATTGAGGATACCTACACGAAGCCCAATAATAATATATAAAAAATCAGGGGTGTTACAAAATAATTTAAAAATTAAATATAAATTAAAAAAATCCATCCAAACTCAAAAATCAATCAATTCAATCTGAACCAAACTGAAATAGGGTGATTTGATTCGGATCAATTTTTAATCATTTTCGTTCGATTTGATTTCTAAAATATGATAATTCATTTAATTTAGTTTTAATGATTCAGTTCAGTTTAAACCGAATACTCAGCTCTAATCATTTAGTAAAAAATACATTTTACTCAATGATAATCTATCACTATTTAACTCTATAATCTTTCAATCAGTATATCTTATAGTTACACTTTTACCTAAATAATAAAACAAAACATTTAGAAAAAAAAAATCTCACAATAAAAAAATTAAGAAATTTTTATGAAAAAGAAAATATTAAATCCTCGTAGAAAAGAAAAGAAGAACATAAATCCTCTCAAAGGATGACATAAAATTCAGATGGATTTAAAAATTATTGAAAAAAAATATATCATAAATATAAAAAAACACAAAAAGAAAAATAAAAGGAACAACCATAAGTAAAAATCCTTACCTATAACTTTTAAATAAATTTAACAAACATAAAAATTACGAAAAGATTATTGGTATATGATTTTATATTTGTGATTATTATTTTTTATATAAATATAATCTAATTATGAAGTAAATACATTCGTTAAGCATAAATATTCATTTACATAAAATATATTTTATATAAATTCCGTAATAAGTACAATTAATCATTTTACATAATTATATCTAAAGCTTTTTCATATTTAAAATATTTTGTATATTTTTTATATAACGGTTCTAAAATTTCAAACAACAAATTTTTACTTTATTTATTTTTTATTAAAAATATTTGAAAATAATTATATTCCTAATGACAGTAAAA
Organism: Hevea brasiliensis; assembly: GCF_030052815.1. NCBI lineage: Eukaryota > Viridiplantae > Streptophyta > Magnoliopsida > Malpighiales > Euphorbiaceae > Hevea > Hevea brasiliensis. The sequence goes on along the minus strand of NC_079493.1, from coordinate 5,151,618 downwards.
TTATTATACATAAAAGATTTTAATATAAAAAAATAAATTTTTTATATTTATATTTTTCACACTCTCTCAATTCTCACAATAATTTTTATTCTCATTACTCTTTTAATTTTTTGATTAATTTTATTTTATTTTTATTTTATGTATAAAAAAATCAACTTGAAGTTCACCCAGACATCCAACAAGCGACGATGAAAAGGAAAACTTGGAGAGACTCCATCATCGTTTTGCCCTAGTTTTTGCTCGGTGGATACCAAGTCTCTCGAAGAAGCATTCGAGAATCAACTTCCATCTTAGCATTCAACACAAGAGAGCAAGCATATCTACTTAAAGAAGGTTAAAGATGAAGCTCCAACTCCAACTCAACCGGACCAAGGTGACAAAGCTCTTAATTTCAAGAAAGTGTTTGGTATAAAATTAACAAGTGAATATTTATTATTTTTATAATTTTTAATTTTTATTAATATTATTTAAATACTTAAAAGAGAATAAATTAATTTTTTATCTCATTAGTATTTATATTTTTTTAGAAATTTAAATATTAATTTTAAAAAAATTAAATTAATAATTATTATTTTTAAAAATAAAAATTTATAAAAATAATATTTAACACTTATTTTATTAACTTTTTACCAAACACACCATAAACTCCATAACTAAGTAAAATGTAATTATTACAGAGAGCGAACACATAATACTAAGAAGACACTTACGAAATAAACACTCAGTCGAGGTGGGACTAGTGTAATGAAGAGTTTCAACATTTTTAATGGAGAAAATGACACGTGTTTAAAAAAATCCGTAAATTATATTTCCATTTCACGTATGAAATATTTAATATCAAACTTATAAATATACATATATTTATTGTGTGTGTTTATTTACTCATATTATTCTAATTTTACATGTGATTTGAATAATTGAAATATTTGTCACTCTCACATGTTTATCAAACCACATCACATTTATTATTAATTGAATTTTATACTTATTTTTTATATTTTTAAAAAGCATTGGTGCATTTATAATGATTAACTACATATACATTAAAATTATATGTGTAAAGTACTTTTTTTTTAATCTAATTATTGTTGTAATAGATGTTTAAAAAGAAATATCTCGTTTTATTTATTATTTTAAAAAATTAAAATAATTAATATTTTTTAATTGTATCTTTATATATTATTATTTTTAATGTATTTGTGTCTTATTAACACTTTTTCATATTTCAATATTTTAATGATATTATTAAATTAATTTAATTAATTATTAATATTTTTTATAAAAATAATATTATTCAATTGTTTCTTAATTTTTATAAAAAATTTAAAAAAAAGTTATTAAAATGAAACGAAGTTCCAAGTTCGTGTTTTAGAAACTTGTAAAACTCTATTTAGCATTTAGTTTCAGAATTTAAAATTATTTTTTTTAAATAAAAGTACTATTTTAAATGCTATTGAGAAAGTAATGTGAAAAAAGCTGTTTTGTTATTTTAGTATTTTTATAACTAAAATTGATTAAATTTAATTTCTAATTATTTTTTAACACTCTCTAAATAGTATATTTAAAAAATTAATTTTCTTAATAGTAGTTTTAAATAACAATGCCAAATAGGCCCTAAGTATAGAGGCACACTGATTTTTGGTCTTCACAATTAATACATAAGTAAGGGATTTTGGCTTTTTTTTTTTTAAATATTTTTGGCTAATTGTGAGTGTAGGGACATTGGGTGTATTCATTATTCAAAAGAATTAAAAGTATTTAGAGCTAAGTTTTGATATCATTTAAAAAAAAAAATCTGATATCATAAAAAAATATTAGAAAAATTATAATTTAATTTTTAAAGTTTGATAAAATTTATAATTTAGTTTCTATATTTTTAAAACTAAATAATTTACTCTAAAAGATTTGACAATATCAATAATTAAGTCTCTATCATTAGAATTTTATTTAAATTATCATTAATTTTAATACAAATGGCTAAAATGTTTTTATCTAAAAATAATTTAGTAGGTAAAAATTTATTTTATTGATAATTTAGTCTATAAAATTTGGTTAAATTTATAAATTAGTGTCTATAGTTTTAAAACTAAGTAATTTAGTTCTTAACATTTTAATAAATTTACAAGTTAATCCAAATTATTAAAATTACAGTTAATTTTCTGTTAAATTTAGTAAAAATACTAAAATATTTTTAACTCTATTTTTAATTTGAAAACATTTTATTAATTATTTAAATAACAATTTGTGTCATTATTCATTTTTTTATATATATAAAAAATTATTATAAATTGATATATATATATAATTATTTATATATTATTAAAATAATAATGACATAAATAGAATTATACGAAATTATAAAGTTTTATATATAAATAATTATAATATTTAAAAATTAATTTATAAAATATATGAATGATTTTGCAATAAACAAAAATTATTAACTTTAAAATAATTAGTACATATTTTAACAATTTAAATTTAAAATATTTAATTTAATGTGACTCACATTTTTTAAAATATAAGAATTAAATTATTAATAAAATAAAATCTTAAAAATTAAATTATTAAGAAAATAAAAATATAAAGACTAAATTATTTTTAAATTAAAAATAAATATAAGAATATTTTAAATATTTTTATTAAAATTAAGAGTAACTTAACGAAATTTAAATGATAAGAATTAAATTGTCTTACATTAAATTATTTAATTTTAAAAATATAAAAATTAATTTATATATTTTATCAAATTATAGTTCGCCCAAAAATATTTAGCAAAAAGCTCAATTTTCTATATTGACGCTCTGTCACAGTAAATGTATAATTTGACACGTCTTTGATATGGTGCACAAAATATTTACTCAAATCAATCACACCTAACTTAAAGAAACAAATAAAATGTACAAGATATATATGGCCAAACATATACTTACATTCATGGGTGTGTATTATTCAATTTTAATCAAATTATTAAACTGAAATTCGATTATTTTAATAATAATGAATTTAATTTAATTTTTAATTAATAATTTAAAAATTTTTAATTTTTGCTTATCAGTTCAATAAATTTTAATTTAGTAAACAAACTAATCGAAATAATTAAAATTATATTAATTAATGTATTACTTATATTTTTCTTAATAATATATTATTTAGAATTATTATTATTATAACTTTATTAATAATATTTAATTTATAATTATTCTTTTATTGATAATAAATCATATTTACTATTTTATAAATTAAAAATATTAAAAATGTATTTTTACTTATATTTAATTAATTAACTAATAATATAAAATATAAATTATATTTTCTCAATTATAATCAACAATCGAACGAATATTTTCGTTCTCGGTTTGGTTTAATTTTCTCTCAATTTCAAATTCAATTTGATTTGAATAATATAAATAGAGTCGATTAAATTTTAGTTAACTCAAAATTCAGTTCGATTAACTGAATGCTCACTCTTATTTGTAATTTTATACTATTTGAAATTAATTCATTAATACATGAACTAAAATCATATTTTATTCAACATTTGAATTTATAAAAATCATAATAATTATACACAAATTAGCGATGTCATTGATAACTTATAAAAATAAATAAAAAAAATGAATAAATGATCTCACTTATTGTTAATAGTACTTTAAATTTTATTAATTGTCCTCTAAATTTTCATTCATGATAATCATTTCATTAAGGGTAACTATTTTATGAAAATTTATAACATAAGCTCCCTTTGTTTCGTTCACATTTTTTTAATATTTGAAACACCAAGGAATAGGTCAATAAAAAATATTTTTCTAGTTAAACCTTTTTTTTTTTTCCAGAAGATAATAGGTTTCATTAAAACAAAAAGGCTAAAAAGCCTGATTACAAATCTTGAAAGAAAGCATAGTTATTCAAGGTTATTGGTCTAATACTAAAAAGGCCCTAATATTACCCAAATCACTTAGCCCACAATAGACCAAAAGGTCTCAACCAAACATAGCCCTAGACTCAGAGATCGGGTTTCCAACCAGAATGAAGATCCAGCATGGCAAACTATTAACGCCGCACCAACTTCAACAAATCATCAACTGCCGAACCAACATCGCCACACAGTTGGATTCCTCCTTTTGATGGCCTGCATTGACGAAGACTGGTTCATTTCTAGTTAAAAAAACTAGAAGCATATGACGCAACCACCACAAGCTGTAGAAGTTAGGGGCACTTATAAGAGCAGACCCAAGGTCCTTAAACCCAAGGGAGAACCAAAAGTCACCAAGGCAAGAAAGTAAAAGGATCACACCAACAGAGAGAAATGGGCCACGATGACTCTGATCGTCGGCGAACCACTCGCGCCATACCCTTACTCCAGCCAGCAAGCAAATGCAATGATCCTTCCCATCCCTCGTTTAACCATTACGCACACAGTATGATAGTAAGAAAAAGCCCTCACCATTCAGCCCAACCTACAGTAAAATCACAAAATACAATAAAAAAAATTATGTACGCCCCACCTAGAGATGGGAAGGGACAAACCCACGCCCAAGCGAAGGAAGGGGAGGCCATCTCCTACCCGGAGGGAGAGAGGACAGCTGCTGGACCAACAGAAATTGAGATTGGCTCTCAATAAAGAAGATAAAACAGAGAGAAAACCCAAAACTAGAGCTTTTAAATGTAGTTAAACCTAGTATTACAACTTCTTCTACCCATCCTGTATATTGTCATTTTTCTTCCGTGTTGGAATAGAAACTTATTAATAGACATTTTATAAAAAAAAGTTTTTTTTTTCCTCTTTTTAAGAGAAAAAAAAAATATTACTTTTCTCAATAGAAATTTTACAGAACCTGATAAATTCCTTTTCTATCTATATTAAGACTTATTCTAATTGAAAAAGAATTGAAAACAGATTCCATTATAACTATATCATATATAGTGAAGCAATAAAAATTAAACAATTTTTGATAAAAATAACTTCTGAACTTTAACAATTTTGTTAAAATATAAAAATATTTATAAGTGCACTACATAAATACAAACAATGAAAAATATCTTAAGGAAAAAAATTTCTTACAAAACATTTTTTTAATAGAGATTGCAGGTTTGATCATTTATGGTTTTGACAATCTTAATATGCCTTCAAATAATTAGAGATATTAAATTATATTTAGCATATTTGCTCTTGCTAAAGAGACACTATCATATTAATCTATTGTAGTAGAGAAGGGTTGTTCATAAAAAAGTGAGGCTACTGTGTGAGGTTAACAGTAACAAAGTATAGATATAATTTTGATATCAATTTTTCACAAAATAAATAAAGTCTTAATCAGGAAAAATTATAGTCCATTCAATAATAAGCAAAATTATTTTTTATTTTTTTAACAAATTATAGTAACAATTATGTTTATATGATTTTTAGAAATTTAGGTATTCAATGAGTTACATTTTATTTCAAATATTGGATTAGTTTCAATTGATTTTAGTTTAAGGGCCTGTTTCGTTTAACTGTTGGATACAACTGATAAGCTATTAGCTGATATAGCTTATTTATATTAAATTTTTGATAAAATTATATTTAACTGTTGCGGTTGATATGCAAAATAACTAATAAAAATATATATTATATAATTTATTTTATTATTAAAATAAATATAATATTATAAATTTATTATATTATTTATTTTATTATTAAATTAAATATATAATTATTAATTTTGTATATTATATTATTTATTATATTATTAAAATATATATATAATTATTGATTTATTATATTACATCATTTATTTTATTATTGAAATAAAAAAATAATTAAATAACTTTAAAAATATAGTTATAAAATAATTATTATTGTTGATAAAAAAAACTTATAATTAATTTTAAGTTCTTAAATACAAAAATATATTTTTTTATAAACAAATATTTTATATTTTATATTATTAATAAAAAAACATTCTAATAAATATATAATACATTAGTTAAGATATTAAAATTATAAATAAAAAAATAAAAATATTAATAATATTAATTTTTAAATTAAATAAAAAAATTAATATAATCAATAAAAAATTAAATCAATTATCAACAAATAAAATATAACTTTAAAATAAAATAAAATAAAAATAGAGTTACAAATTACAGCTGAAAGTATTATGTTAATACTCATCAACTATCAACTTTAATTTTTTTAGTAATTTTAAATTTATTAAATACTTTCATTTAATTATTTGAATGTGTATGAACTATTAATTATACCCTACATGTAAACCACACGCCTCAGAAACCTTGGATTAATTTCAAATTTTAGAGGATGTAAGCATATTCTGAGCCTGATATATATGCACAGGCAGTATAAGAAATAACATGCAGACAATGATCAAAATTACAGCCTTTATGTCATGCTTGGACGCAGTTTTTCTCTCATATTAGAGAATTTATTAAATACAATACGACAAATACATACCCTCGATAGTTAATCAGGACGACAATTGATCATATCATAGATTCGATTGAAGCCCACAGTGACCAATGCTACAATTGTTGTATTGTAAATTCTCCCACATACTGAGCATATATTCCTAATTTCCATTGTTAAAGTTATCTCCTGATTTCGAATCTTCCCATCAATGTTAATTGTTTAAATTGTTTTATATTTGAGCTTCAAAAATAGAATCAGCATCTTCAGAAACTTTCAACATTCATCTTCCTCTGTGCTTGAGCAATACGCAGAACAGAGCAGAGCTGATCAGAACAGAACATGGCCTGTTTATTTTCGGAGTACAATTTGAATTTGAAAGAATTCAAATCAGCAAGAAAAGCCAACAATCAACTTGACCAAAATAATCGTCAATTTACACAAACCCAAAATCCCTCTCATCTTCTTCAAATTCACAAATCTATTTTGACAAACACAATCAAGCGACTTTTGTATTTCAATTCTAACATAGAAACATGGGGATCGAGAAGATCCAAGCTTTAACTATAAACCCAAATCAAATTCAAAAAAAAAAAAAAAAACACTAGAAATAGTAAAATAAACCATTACCTTACCTAACCCTACACATACACACAAGAAACCCTAATTCACTACCAACAAACAAACGAGCCTCCTGTAGTCCTGCACTGCTTCAAGAGCTAGTGAACTTGGTCACTGCCTTAGTCCCCTCAGACACAGCATGCTTTGCCAACTCTCCAGGCAACACCAATCTCACAGCGGTCTGGATCTCCCTCGAAGTAATTGTTGGTTTCTTGTTGTACCTCGCTAGCCTCGACGCTTCCTGTGCAAGCTTCTCGAAAATATCGTTTATAAAGGAGTTCATGATACCCATTGCCTTGCTCGAGATCCCGATGTCTGGGTGGACCTGCTTCAAGACCTTAAAGATGTAGATCTTGTATGTCTCCGTGCTCTTCTTCACGCGCTTCTTTTTCTTGTCTCCAGCCGCCGCGCCACCATCTTTTGGTAGCTTCTTTCCGGCCTTCGGCTTCTTCTCCGCCGGAGCTTTCTCTGCCACTGTCTTCTTCTCTTCCGCGGGCTTCTTCTCAGCCGGCTTCTTCTCCGCCTTTGGTGCCATTCTTGGAGAGAGAGTTTGGCTCCTTAGATTTTAGAGAGAGAACGTAAAGCGTAACTGCGTAAGCTGAAAGAGATATTTTTTAGAATTCGGCGTGTGGCATTGTTTATATAAAAAGCGGTGATGGGATGCTATTGGTCAATGGAATTTCACGCGGATCGGTGACGTGGATATCTCAGCCCATTGGATTTGTTTTTGAATCGACGGAGGAGACTGGCTTGTCCTATTGGGAAACTATTAGTTTAAGTGAGGTGTAAATCGGATCCATGATGTGGACTTTAGGGACCGTCGGATTGAGTATTACGTCTTCACTTAGAATCGACGGTAATCAGAGTCAGCTTAACATTACTGTTTAAGACAGCTGTTAACAAAAATAATTTTTTAAATATATTATTTTTTAATTAAATATATTAATTAAAAATTAATAAAAAAATATTATTCTAAACAAGCATTAAGTGGTTTGAGTGATTAATAGAAAAACTTTGATAAATTTAAATATTAAAATTATTTTGATATATATATATAGAATTTATTATATTTAAGAATTAAAAAAAAAAAATTCATCATTCGCTAAATTATATTATATATATATATATATATATATATATATATATATATATATATATATATATATATATCTATTTTACCTTTTTAATGGAGTTAAATAGCTTTTTTTTTTAAACTACATTAAATGCCTATCAGAAATTAAAATATAATTTTTTTTTTCATTTGTAAAAGATGTTAAGTTATATGATATTTTTTATAATTTTTATTTTAAAATTATGAATATAAGTTTGGGATAATGATATTTTTATAAAATATGATTTTTAAAGGTGTTTACCTTTCTATATTAGATAAATGAGTGCCTTCCTCAAATGAATTTCACAAATTTCTATGAAATTTAATTAATTTCATGTAGTTAATTTGTAAATATTTTATAATTGAATTTTAAAAAATTAATTATAACTAAAATCAATACCTATTAAATTTGATGAAATTTAAATTAAATTTAACAAATTTAAGATAACAAAATTTGTTAGATAACAATGCTCATATATTACTCATAAATATATACCGCCTCTCCTTCATTTTCTTATTCCCTCTCTCTCTCTCCTGCATGCCTCTCCCTTCCTATCTCTCTTTCCTACCTCTCTCTCTCTCTTAACTTTCTCTCCCTTTCTCCTCCTATCTCTATCATGCCTTTTTCTTCCTCTCTCTCCATCCCTCTTTTAACTTTCTCTCCCTCTCTCCTACTTTGTCTCTCCTACTTTTATCTTATCATTTAGAGTAGTTTATGAAGCAAGAATAAATGAATTTTAACAATAAAATTACACTAAATATGAACTACATGTCATTCAATAGGATTTTATATTTTAAATTGTGACATACCAAATATTGGAATTTATTTATCCTCGCTTCATAGACTACCATCAATAATAAATGAAAGTAGGACAGAGAGAGAGCAGGAGAGAGGAAAAGAGAGGTAAAAGAGATAAATAACTCCTTTCTCTCTCTAATTTCCTAGGGAGTGATTTTCCTCTGAAAGGCTTTTATTCTTTTTGGATACCCACACCCTTGTTCCTCAATTAACTTGAGCCATCCTGTGCCCTTTGGGGTAGGGGAAGCTTCCTTCTCCTCCCCAGGACATGGGCTTCTCTCCTCATCATTTAGTGAGGTTGTATGTAGTTTTATGCTTGATTTTGTTGGGTTGCAAGTTAAACAATTTGGAGAGGGTCATGGAGTTTCCTGCATATGGGTTTGTCAATTGAAGGAACCATGTTTAACATTGCTGTCACGACCCAACCTATGGGCCGGACCGGCACTAGGACCTGAGCCAGCCTAAAGCCCCTGAGGCCCGTAGTAAGCCTACTATTCATTAGCCCAACTCTAAGGCCCATTTGGGCCTAATTTCAAGAAATCAACCGGACAGAGTCCGGCCATAAAGTGGACCTTTCAACGGGGAGTTTTTTGACTCGCTCGACCTGTAAATAAAATATATCATCAATTGGGGAGCTCAGCTCACCCTCCACATACTCAAATCAACATAAAGATAAATGGGAGCTCAGCTCCCTCATCCAGTCCATCAAACCTGGGCTACCCGGAAAAACCATATCTACATCTATGTTGTCACTAAGTGGGGTAGCTACCGACAAAGGGCATTCTAAAGTTGTAGGGTTTCTACCCAATCTCATAGCAAACACAGGGGAGACAAATGAGTGCGTAGCACCCGGATCTATCAAATCACGAGCCTCATAGGAACAGACCAGAAGAAGACCTGCCACAACTGCATTTGAAGCTTGAGCATCTTGATGGGTCAGGGTGAAAACCCGAGCTTGACCCCTACCCTGAGTGGCAGAACCCTGATACTGACTTCTACCTCCTTATCTGCCTCCAAATCCACGTCCCCCTTGTCCTCGGCCTGAATCGATCGCCTACCATGCCGAAGCACCGGATACAATTGACGAGGAACATTTGCAATGTAACCTGTGACCCCATCGTGGCTCATCAACACGGCATTCCCTAGCAAAGTGACTCGTTGGTCACACCTGAAGCATACTCCTGAACCCATCATACAAGGTCCTGAATGTCCTCTTCCACACTGTGCACAAGGTGCCAAGGAGGATCTGAACTGCACCAGGCTGCACTGTACCCGTGACCACTCTGGATCCGCACCACGGTGCGAACCCTCGAGATTTGTGTCTAAAACCACTCCTCTTATTCCTACTTTTTCCTCTGTAATTACTCTGGCCACCACTGTCTGGAGTACCCATTTGGGGAACACCGGTAGAACCCTCTGCTCTGTTTTTCTTTGCTCTTCCACTGTCATCCACAGCATAGCTAATCTCAATCATGCAGCTCGATCAACCACCACATCAAAAGACTGATCAGACATCATGGCCAGGTTCGCATACCTTCTGTCAAGCCCCTTTAGGAATCTTTTCACCTTCATAGTTTCTGTAGCTACTGCTGTAGGGGCATATCTGCTCAATTTCAAAAATTCTATAGCATATTCATCTACAGACCTGCCATTCTATCTTAAGGCCTCAAAGGCCCACTGCTTCTGATCTCTGAAGCTTTCAGGCACAAACCGATTGATGAACAGTTCCACAAACTGAGTCCACGACAAACCCTCCATCCGAGGTAATATGTAGTCATTCATCCATTGTCTAGGCATAGGCCCCATGACATGCTACATACACTCTATAAGTCTTCTATCACCAATCGCACTTGCTCTCTGCACATGCAGGAATCCAAAAACCGATATGCATCATCTGACACATCATAAGTACCAGGCACCAACTTCTTAAAATTGATTATCTGTTTGTGAGGTTTCCCTCTTGGTGCGGTGGACTGCTGCTGCTGTGGAGGATGGACCATATACTGCGCCATCATATCGATGGTCCTCTGCAAACCAGCTAGAGTAGCTACCATGGGGTCCATGGGACCCTGTGCCATGAAAGACTGATCATGAACTATTAGCAGCTGCTCTTCTACTTGAGCAGCTCGAGGCCTCCTACCCCGCCTCCTCGGGGTAGGCGCCTCATCTTATGTTGACACCTCGTCAGGCACATCAGTTGCAGTGCGATGGCGGCTCTCTCACCTTCTACGCATTTTCCGAAATTCAAAGATTAGCCCACAAAATTCAAAATTACTCATTACACAGCTCTATAGACTCATATTTACACACAATATATGAAGCAAAAACTAGAAGCAAATATGACAATGCAAGACGAATGTGGACCCTATTTTTTTCCGCATGTGACTCCTAGTAGACTCTTCCCAACACTTTAGATGAACATTCCCTAAGAATCTGGAGCCTAAGCTCTGATACCATATTTGTCACGACCCAACCTATGGGCCGGACCGGCACTAGGACCTGGGCCAGCCTAAAGCCCTCGAGGCCCGTAGTAAGCTTACTATTCATTAGCCCAACTCTAAGGCCCATTTGGGCCCAATTTCAAGAAATCAACCGGACAGAGTCCAGCCATAAAGTAGACCTTTCAACGGGGAGTTTTTTTTACTCGCCCGACCTGTAAACAAAATATATCATCAATTGGGGAGCTCAGCTCACCCTCCACAAACTCAAATCAACATAAAGATAAATGGGAGCTCAGCTTCCTCATCCAGTCCATCAAACATGCATATAATAATTTTACAGGTCCACATAACAATTTATATTACAAACCCGAACCATTTAAATATTTCTAACACATGCGGAAATTCTAGGAGTAAATAAAATTACACAAATATTGATAAACAACCTGCGAAGGAGAAAAGCAGGTTAACCACAATAAAATCCTCCTGTAGCCTGAAAAAATATTGAACAGGAGTGAGCGTTCGACTCAGAGAGTAAAATATCAATTTTAACCATAATCTCTACAACTATCTAAAACTAATGCACCCTGTAGAGTGAAATGCAGCATCAACAATATTTTCACATCATAACATCAAAAAGGTAATTTGGAGCACTCACGCACCCAGTAATATCAATCATAATATATATGGGAGCTGATCCCCTATACAGCTCTCTTAATTCCAACTGTGCCAGCGAAGAACTCAGCTCGGACTTCCACTTAATAACCAAATCGGGGTCCCAGCGAAGAACTCAAGCCGTGTCTACCCCGAAGGATCGGGTCCCAGCGAAGATCTCAAGCCGTGTCTACCCGTCCTATCCATAGTCCACACCACATCACACGCACGCCAACGCACGCACACTGCTCTAAATTACCACAACAATATACATGGCACTTTCACAGTTATAAATGCAACATAAATCGTGCCTAAAATTTATCTACATAGATATATGCATATAAGTGATGCATGGGCACGCTTGAACATATAATAATAGTGAAATTACAATTAAAATTAACATTTTACTCACAGACTTGACAACGGTCACTGGGGCGGATGGGCGGAGGAAGAAGGCTGTCCCGGCTCACCTGACAATTACATTACAATTATTTAATACAAATAACTCAATACAAATCAAGAAAAGACCAAATATGTCCTAAATCGTGCCGAAAATCCGACAGAGTCTCCCTTATACCTATGACCTACCCAACCTGCAAAAGGGCTCAAAACACACTTCTATATTCACAACTCATATATCCACAATTCAATCACATCACACAGCCCCTCCTGGGCCCATCAAATCAGTCATCTATCACAATATGTAAAATTTCAATTTAGTCCTTATAATTGATTATTTTTGCAAAAACTACCCAAACAAGCTCTAAAAATTCTAAAACTTTGCCCCGCGGTCCTTAGCAATATTACTAGGCTATTGCAAAAAGAATCATAATTTTCTGAGCTACCACGAATATTTTATGAATTTTTAATCCTATTTAAGCATTAAAAAATTATGAAAAAGCAAAGTTCGGGTTTACCTTTGCCGATTCCGACTTCGGGAACGCGCTCGGGACATCTGACAATGGGGGGGTAGCCAAAACCTCGGTCCAATTCGGAGACTTTTTCAGATGCAGTGCATGCGGCGAAAATTCATGCACTGGTCAATCGCCGAATTTCCACGAATTGAGGATAAGTACACGAAGCCCACAACACGGGGGGTTAGTACATAAATTTTTCAGAATTTTCTAAGCTCATTTAATGCTCGAAAAGACATTGCGAAGTTCCGTGGGACCCATCGAAAAACGGTGTCGGAAAAATTTGAAATTTATGTCGCCGCGAAGCTCTCGACGAGTGGAGCGCTCTGGTACTCTCGATTTTCTCGTGGGATTCACAGTTTGCGAGAAATCTAGCCCGAAAGTCAAAATGGGCTAAAACTTCCCGGGCAAAAATTGGACAAACCGCTCGATGGATTTCGGTGTTCTTGGTGTCTATGGAAAGCTCTCGACGAATAGATGAGTTCAGACACAAGACCCGGTCCGATTGGTGGCCGGATCGACCGGATTTTGGCCGGGAAGGTGAACGGTCATGCGTGCACTGCGCGTCGCTTCTGGAGCCGTTTTTCGGCGTTCAGCAGCCGCTACCGGGAGGTGGGGAGGCAGGGGAGGTGGCGGTGCGGCAAGGGGAGGAGGGAGAAGAGAGAAAAGAGAGAGAGAAGGGGAGGAGGTCGGACTCGCGCGGGGAAGGGAAGAAGAAAAAGAAAAGCTGGTCCGATTCGACCGGTCCCATCCGGTCCGGTTCGATTCGGCCGGTTCGATTCATGATACAAAATTTTTGAATTTTTACTTTGCCTCTGGACCGAAAACGAGGTCCAAAAATTCCGAAAAAATTTCAGAAAACTCAGAAAAATTCATAGATTTCAAATATATTTTTAGTTTTGCCATGTGGTTTTTAAATTAATTTTTAAAAATCATCAAAGTTTATATTTTCGAAAAATCGAACCCGATTTTTAAAATTAGAAAAATCTCAAATAATTTCTTAAAATTTAAATAAAATTAAAATATCCATAATACTCATAAAATAATAAAATTTAAAATTTTGGGGTATTACAATTGCTCTATTCTTCTTAGCATTTCTTGTGTTCAGTTTTGGTAGGTTAAGCAAGTGAGCAACTCTATAGTAGGTTCCAAGGAAGGCATCTCTAAGGAGTTAGAGTTAGCGTTTAAAAGTCTTTTCTTGGTTTTCCATGGCCAGAGGAGATTGAGATGCCATGACTTTTGCCCTCCTCTCTCCTCTATTGATGATAGTTTTTTTATGCCAGGCGATTCTACTAGAGATAGTGGCTTGTTTCTTTGTTTGTGGGTTTCATTATTATCCTCGAGGAGTCATACTCCAAGCTTACAAAGTTTTGACAAAGAAACCTTATTATTATGGTCTCCAACAATCTCTTCTAACTGGTCCCATAGATGGCTACACTGCAAAAGGTTCTGGGGCTCTCTGTTTGGGTCTCTTAGGAATTAAGGTTAGGTTTTGGTTGGTTGAGTTCTAGGCTTTATGGATGGGCTTAGGCTTGAGCAGTTTTTCGTTTGAAAGAAAAATCAAATCAAATCGAGCCATTTCAGTTCAATCGATTAGATTTTTTTTATTCTGTTGGTGCGGTTCGATTAGAGATTTTTAGTATGTTTAGTTTTTTGTTTGGTTCGCTTTGATTTTTTATCAGTTAAAACTAACAAAACTGACTAAACCGAATAACAAACGACACAAGTGATTTTTCAGCTCAGGATTGCTATTTTTATGAAGTGATGTTTGTTGTTTGTATAGACATTTATGTATTTTGGATTGTAATTTCATGGTACATTTTATGAAATATGGATTTATAATTTTATGGACTTGTGGATTTATATGTTATGTACTTTTGAATGGCCATTTATATATTATTGATATTTATAAATAGGTTTTTTTTTTTGTAAACAAGTTTAGGATTGCTCTTAATAAATTGTTGTTTTATTAGATGTAAATAGGTTATTTTGTAAAATTCCAAAGTTTCGATATAATGCAAAGAAACTGAACTGAATTCTTATTTTTTGGTTTAAATTGGTTTGATTCGATCTACTTTTTTAAGTGATTCAGTATTTTGATTTTTTATATTTGATTTGATTCAAAATCAAACCAACCGAATACTCCCCCTTAGATGGGCTTGCTTATTGGTTGAGCTTTTTTGTTCAGGCCTTAAGCCTTTATCTACTGCATTTGTCCTATGGGCTTTTACAATGGATTTGCATTAAAAAAAGTAATGGAACTCATCTTTAAATGTATTCTAATGTTGTAGTTAATTTGAACTAAATATTATTTAAACCAATAAAAAAATTAAGTGCAGTTATGAATAGTTTAAATTCATATGAGAATGAATTTTTTAATAATGAAATTAAATAGTTATATATAAATTTATATATTTTATAGATATATTTTAATTAATTTTATATATATCTAATATAAATATTCAATATGACTGTGGTTAAACTCATTTTCACACGAGGATCTTATATTAGATCACCTTAAAAAGTTTTAATTTAAACCCTAAAAATTGTGGCTTTTCACTCGTGAAAATTGCAGTCACAGGGACAGTTTCGTAAATTGATCCAGCCAAATAAGCCCTACAAGACGCCCCAAAATGCTTAACCCTACAGCCGCTTCTTCCACTGCTCCAAGCTTCCAGCTACCAGACGTAGCCTCCGTTTCTGCCCTCCGGTAAATATTTCCCTCTACTTGTCTCTCACCGTCTAAGTACCAGATTAAAATGATTTTGTTTCAATAGAAGCATTTGAAACATACACTAAATATTGTATGATTCAAATCTGCATCTCTTTTATAACTTGAAGGAGGATTTTCAAAGAGGTTCACTGATTCTGATCAGGACGCTTTTGTTCTATTGAAGATAATGCTTTTGTTATCTCAACGTTAACATTCACCCTTATTTAAGTTTTTTGATGAAGTACTGATGCGCTTTTCTTGAAATACCTATTCTTAAGGTTACGTGTGGTGTGATTTACTTTGCTTTGGTCGGATTAGAAATTTTGTCTCATGTGATTTGGGTTTAGCGCAGAGAGTTCGTGCCAGTATTGGGTTTAGTTATGTTTTTTTGGGTTATCATCTGTTTTGAGAAATGATAATTTGATTCTAAAGATGTTCTCGTGTGCGAATGGATCTTTGTTTGGCCTATTTAAATTATTGTTTGTTTTAGTGGCATTGTGATGGATTTTAGTTTGATTTATTTGTGTGGATGTCACTTAAGGAACCATTAAAACAAAGCCAATGTTTATTTATATTGAGCTAATGAAATCTTCTTTCTCGATGCAATTTTTATTGTTTATTTTGCCTGTGTATGGCTTTGTGTTACTTGATGTTGAAATGTAAATAGCACACATTTTTCCTCTTGCTTTTGCATTTATTTATTTTTTAATTTAAATTTTGTTAACATTTTTCAGTAGCTTGCATTTGGAAGAATGGTGAGAGTCAGTGTTTTAAATGATGCTCTGAAGAGCATGTATAATGCAGAGAAGAGGGGTAAACGACAGGTTATGATCAGGCCATCCTCAAAAGTGATCATCAAGTTTCTTTTGGTCATGCAGAAGCATGGTTTGTTCATGTGCAATTTTAGGCTTTTCCTCTTACTGGAGTACTACTAGAATTTGTAAAAATTTTTTGGTTTTTATATTATCTGTATTGATATTGCAGGTTATATTGGAGAGTTTGAGTATGTTGATGATCACAGAGCTGGCAAAATTGTGGTTGAACTGAATGGGCGGTTGAACAAATGTGGAGTTATTAGTCCTCGCTTTGATGTTGGAGTCAAAGAGATTGAAGGTTGGACTGCTAGATTGCTTCCTTCAAGACAGGTGAGTCTTAAAAATGCAGTTTCAGAGAACAAAAGTTTTCAATTTAGGGAAATTGATTTTTTTTTTTTGGCCAAATGGGATATCTAGGAGTTTGGTGTCAACTCTGTTTTTATGTTTTCTATTGGAAGGTAGTTTAATGGGTGTTATTTTGTCTCTTAGGTCTAGTTTTTGGGAACTGGTTAGCACCTTTTCTTTCTGGCTCATGTGCATTACAATGTCATTGTATTAAAAGTTTATTTGTAGATGCTGTTTTGTAGTTACATATATACGGTTTTAGCACCCTGAAGGGTATTTAATTTTTTTAATGAATATGTGCAGTTTGGATATATTGTGCTGACAACATCTGCTGGTATCATGGATCATGAAGAAGCTAGGAGAAAGAATGTTGGAGGCAAAGTACTTGGTTTCTTTTATTGATAATGATAAGAGTTTTTTGGGATAATTTTTGGCTTACTGCTGAGTAGTTTATCCAACTATCCCAATTTTCATTTTAAATGTTTATGATGTTATTATTTTGTATCTGAGGGAAACTTTTCCTTTGGTTATGACTTGAGATTATGTACTATGCCATCTGAGATTTTGAGTAGTCGAACCTGAAGTTGTTGCCTGATAAACATTGCCTGGTTTTTGTTTCTTCTTTCTTGTGACATTAGTATTTCTAAAGCGCCTGCGCATGAGGTGAATTCTTTGTATGCATAGAACACTGTCTTTGGATTTCTCTGGTGAAAAGCTCCTCTAAGGAGATGCCAAATTGCTGATTCTGGAAAGATGATAGTAAATCACCTTGGATTATCTAGCCTTTGTCTTGCTTATTCATTAATTGAAGCGCTGGAATGCCATAACTAATCATTCCAATCTTGGATTATGCTCATTCCAGGATTGATTATGAACAGGTTTATCAAGGGAAGGTCCATAACATACATCTTTAGTGGTGTTGATTATTTCAACAGTTTTTGTTTTGGCCTAACTAGGATCCTTTAGTTGAGGTTG
Organism: Hevea brasiliensis; assembly: GCF_030052815.1. Lineage (NCBI taxonomy): Eukaryota > Viridiplantae > Streptophyta > Magnoliopsida > Malpighiales > Euphorbiaceae > Hevea > Hevea brasiliensis. The sequence goes on along the minus strand of NC_079493.1, from coordinate 5,133,827 downwards.
TTGGTCTGTGAGTCTTGTGTTAGGGACTCTGTTTTTTCATAGTTTGTTTTGAAAGCCATCTTTCTTTTTTCCCTTTCTGGTTTATCTGTATGTGCAGACAATTTTATATTGTTAGTTCTGATAATGATATCAAGCAGGGGAAGTTTCCAATTTCAAGTTTGGTCAAGTCTGTCGTTAATGGTCTTTGCATTATTTTCCGGCATCTGTTTCTCTTTAAGGAAATTTCCTCCCACCCCCTCCTCTTTAATTATCAGGCATATCATTGAAGTTGGTATCTTGTTGCAATCACTTTCCTGAACAGTAAGTGGTTGAACGGTAAAAAATTTAAGCAATTTGCATCTTTCACTTTCAGTGATTTGGACCATTGTTGGATGCTGATTTTGATCTGGCGTGGGAGAACATTGTTTTAAGTCACCGTCCAACTATATTGATTGAAATGTCGAAATAACTAACACACATACAACAAAAGAAATGAAATTAAACGAAGCTCTCAATCAAGAGGAGCTGAAAAAGATTTCCCCTCATTATGATAACGATGACAAGTTTCTGGGAACTGCATTTTTACATGTAGCACCCAATGGTTTTCTCCATAAAATGGACTGATATCTCCAGATTGTAGTGCAATGGGATTGGTGGGTCTAGTGCCAGATTTTCTTTGTTTTATTTACGAGAATGAATTTAATAATTATTTAAGTATATATATTAAAATATATGTAAAATTAATTAAAGTGAGTTTATAAATTATAAATTTATTAGAAACATTTTTAAATTATTTTAATATTATTTTTAAATTTAGTGAAATTTCTCTAACTATGTTACGATTGATGTGATAATCATAAACTAAATATTATGAGAAAATTATTTAGTTTAGGGCTTTACCCATTGGAAAGAATGACTTTCGTAGTAGGTAAGGTTGTTGCCTATAAGTATTGATATCTTACGTATTTACTTTATCACGGTTGATAGTTGGATTTCTCTATAGTTGTACCTGTGTTAATAGTTAAGTGCCTGTTTTCCCTAAAAACAATTATCCGTCGATGCCCAAAGGAAATGAAATTGTTTTCATTAACATTCTAATCTCATCATCAACTTATCAAGCAAACCAAAAATTTCCAGGCATTTGGATTAACATCTCAACACCCATTACATAAAAAAATACGTAGTAAAATACCCTTTATGCCATTTCATAAGAGCTCTCAGCACTAAGAGAAACAGAGAAGAAGCGATATAAAAAGTTTCACTGTTTATGTATGCTGGAGCCTGCCATAATAAACATCTCATTCTAGCTACCTGTGACTGCCAAAGGGTCCTTAGTTGCCCAGCTGATCATATCAAACATGTGATACAACTTCAAGGGTCATGACTCATTATGATCTTCATCTCCTTCATCATCAACGCTGATCTCGCTGCTGTGATTATAGCTTGCCATCATCGCAACTTCATGTGGGAATTGCAGTTATACACACCTAAATGGAAACCATGGATGATTTCTTGTGAAAGAGAACGAGCGAACGTGAGATTGATGGGATTTGAAAGAATAAATATTTGGTTTGTGGGGAAGGGATCTTCTAAGAATATTCTCATATGCTTGAACCATTAAACAGCTGTTGCCTGCCTATTCTTTAATTTTTTTTTACAATAATTTCCTATTGAGATTTAAATTTGAAATATAATTTTAATATTATTAAATTAAATTAAATTTTAATAATTTATTATTGATGATGAAAAAGTAGGATTCTATGCATTTTGCTTTATTTTATTTTTTTAGCCTTTTCAGTTTTTTTTTTTATTTTAAATCATTATTTTTTAATGATTAGTTTAAATTAATTATCATTAGAAAGAATTAACGATCTTTTCATGAATATTTATTTGTGAAAATTAAATAAATTTATAAATTAAATAAGAATTATATGGTATTTAATTGTTGTTTTGTTTATTTTTAACTAATTATAAAAAATTTTGCTAAATTTCTTCTTTATATATATATATATATATATAATTGAACATTTTGTTTAAAAAATATTATATGACACCCACTGAAAAAATAAGATCTCTGGCGACGATTTACAATATTAAATGGACATATCATATACAGATCAAATTTGATCCAGAGACAATATAAAAGAAAATAGTGTTGTACTCATAAGTATCTACACATCTACATAAAGAAGCGGTTGGTTTCTCCATTGGATTTATGTTCTATAATAATAATAATAATAATAATAATAATAATAATAATAATAGTAGAAAAAAGTTTTAGGGATGAAGTGGATTCATATTAAATATAGAATAATAAGGATAATAAAATTATTTTATGTATAAAAATTAATTTATTTTATTAAAATATTTTTTAAATTATTTTTATGGGAGAATGTAAAAATTTAAAATTTGAATTTTAAATTATGTCTGTTGTATTTATTATGATTAAAAATTTCAATACAAATTAAAAATTTCATTTACTTTCTCTCTCTCATCTTTAATTAATACTTTTTTTTTAACTAGGCTTACACATTTAGAAAAAAAATATTTATTTAAATTAAAAAACTTTAAAATAAAAATAAATAATGTATTTTTATTTATTTATTTTTATTTTAATGTATAAATTAATATTAAAAAAGTATAATATATATTACTTTATTATAATTAAACAAATGATCAATATGAATTTAAATTGATTAAATTAACTCAATTAAATTAATAATACAAATCGATTAAATTAATTTGATTAATGTATATATAATAGTAAATAATTAATTAAAAAAAACTTTAAAATAAAAAAACAAATAAAAAATATATTTTTATTTATTTAATTTTATTTTAATGTACAAATTAATATTAAAAAAGTATAATATATATTACTTTATTATAATTAAACAGATGATCAATATGAATTTAAATTAATTAAATTAACTCATTAAATTAACAATGTAAATTGATTAAATTGATTCGATTAATGTATATATAATAATTAATTAATATTATAATCTCAAATGAATTTAATTGACTTAATTAAAAAAAGTATTTCATATAAATAAATTAAATATTTTTACTCAATTAAATCAATTAAATGATTAATTCATTGAAATATATGATTAATCTAATATGTCACGTATTTAATTGATTCAATTGACTGAAATATATATTTAATTGAATCATTTAAATGATAATTGTTATATTTAATCCAAATATATATGAATAATGTGACATGTCGCATACTCAATTGATTCAATTAACTAAAACGTGTATTCAATTGAATCATTTAAATAATAATCGTCATAATTGACTCAAAATATTTATAGTCAGTTGATTCAATTGACTCAAAATATATATAGTCAATTGACATAATGTGAAATGTTACATAATCAATTGATTCAATTTACTTAATTAAGGGTTAATAATAATTGTCACAATTGAATTAAAATATATATGGTCAGTTAATTCAATTAATTCAATTGACTCAAAATATATATGATCAATTGACATAATGTGACATATTGCATAGTCAATTGATTCAATTTACTTAATTAAGGGCTCAATTGATAAAAATATATAATCAATGTAACATTTTACATAATTTATTTAATTAACTAAAATATATGATCAATGTGACATGTCACATACTCGATTGATTTAATTAACTAAAATATATATTTCATTGAATCGTTTGAATGATAATTGTTACAATTAATTTAAAATATCTATGATTAATGTGACATTGTACATAATCAACTGATTCAATTTGTCAATTAAATGTTCAATTGGCTAAAGTATATGATTAATATGAAATGTTATACACTCAAAATGATTTAATTGATTTAAATATATATTCAATTGAATCAATTAAATGATAAATGTTATAATTGACTCAAATATATATGATCAATATGATATTATACATAATCAATTGATTCAATTAACTCAATTAAAAGCTCAATTAACTAAAATAAATAATTAAAGTGATATGTTACATACTCAAATTAATACAATTGATTTAAATATATATTCAATTGAATAAGTTAAATGGTATTTTTCATAATTGGCTCAAATATATATGATCAATGTGACATGTCACGTACTCAAATTGATTAAATTGGCTCAAATATATATTCAATTAAATTATAATTTTTGTAATTGACTCAAATATATATAATTAGTGTAATGTTACATATAATCAATTTGATTCAATTGACTCAATTAAAAACTCAATTGATTAAAATATATGATTAATATGACATATAACATACTCAAATTAATTCAGTTGACTCCAATATATACATTTAATTGAATCAACTAAATTATATTTTTTCAATTGACTTAAATATATATGATTAATATGATCTTGCACGTAATCAATTGATTCAATTTACTCAATTAAAAGCTTGATTGATTAAAATATATAATTAATATGACATGTCAACTATTCAAATTGATTCAGCTGACTTAAATATATATTAAATTGAATAAATTAAATTATAATTTTTACAATTGATACAATCAATATGATATGTCACATGCTCAATTTATTTGATTGATTAAAACATATATTGAATTGAATTCATATAGATTCATCCTATTTACTCAAACCAAACAAGCATATTAATTTATTTGTCATTGTCAATTCAATTTCATATCGTAAATCAAATTTAAATTAATTTTAAATTGAATAATAATTAATTAATTTAAATTAAATTAAATTAAAATCATTTTTGTTTAAAAATCAAATAATTAAATTTAATTAAGGTCACAAATTAAAATTAAAAGTGAGATGAATAATTTGATTTAATTAAAATTAATCCTAACATTAATAGGCCATATTTTTTTAAAACTAAACTAGCCAGATTAAATGGCAGAAAATTTAACATGTTGTACCTTACAAGTTTTATGTAATATGCATGATTTTTGTCAATTGGTACAGAGTTGAAGAAAAAAATAAAAAAAGCCTTCAAACAATAAATATTGGCTAAGAGAAAATTATTTCATCACAAATATTGGCTAAAGAAAAAAATATATATGGATTGTACTCTTTAAAGCTTTAATAAAGTAAAATTAAAATAAATTTTCAAAATTAAAATTTAAATATTAAGTATATATTATTAAAATTCAAATAATTATATATATAGAGAAAATAAGTAGAGAGAATAAGTTTATTTATTTTTTATTGAAAATGAAAGCATAATTTATTACTATTTGCTAAAAAAGATGATGCAGTTAAAGGAAAAAATATTGAAAGAGGAAAGAATAAAAAATGAAAGAAAATTTTATTTCTAAAAATATAAAGGATAAACAAGATATTTTATGTTGCTAAAAACTCTTTGATTCACATTAATTATAAATCTACTTAATCCCTCAATCATGATCCATAATAATAATAATAATAATAATAATAATAATAATTATTATAATTATTATTTAAGTGTGCAATGATAACATAGTTAATTAATTGCATATATCCATGTTCCTTTTCCACTTCAATTTAGACGCTGTGGTCTCCATTAAACGATTCTCTCTCTTTGAATTAGCATCTTCAAACGTTCATTAAATTATTGGAATTATGGGTTGTTAATGATGGAGTTTTTTTTTTTATTTCAAACAAGTGATAGTCTGTTCATTTTCCTCCAATTTTTGATACACTAAAAAATAATACATTTATCACTAACAAAAAATCAAATATTCCTTAAATATAAAAATGTGATACCCAAAACTCTGTGAATAAAAGTGCATACATATAAAAAATATCTAATAATTTGCTAAGAAATAAGGAAGGTCTTAAGTTTGAACCTCTTTTATCTGTATATTTTAGAATTATTAAAAGGGTGAAAATTACCTCATGCGATTGCTGCATAGTTCATTAATTATATTGATCCATATTGTTTTCATTGAGTTATATATATATATATATATATATTGAGATTTTTTTAGAAGTCTACATTATTATTATTAATATTATTATTATTATAAATAATTAATTAACATTCCAGCTAAATAGATTCTTGTTAATTATGCCTTTTATCATTATACACAATGCTAAATCATTAAAATGATCTTTATGGCTTTAGAACGTATACATTATTATATGCATTTAATTAGATGTTTATTATGAATCATTTGGTAACCGTATGCCTTTTTTTTAATTATTTTTTTATAGAATATGTTAAAATTAACATATTATTTTAATTTTAATTTTGTAGATATAAATATTTTTAGTGTAAATATTATTCTTTTTTTTTATCCTTATAAATTTGGAATTTTACATTTCAATATGATATAGATTTAATTTAAAATAATAATAATAATGAAATAAATATATTTTTCTTTATAATCAAGTTGAATGTTGAAAAATTATCATTATTAAATATTTTGTTTGGAGAAATATGAGTTTGATTTTTTTTTTTAATGAATGTTTAGACTTTGATCTGATAAAAAAGAAAGGTCTAAATTAAAGTTGGCCAGAAATTAATGAGATAATTCAATCGAGAAAGAGCAAAAATTGCCAGAAAATGAAAAAATATCTCTTCAAATCATTGTTGGAATGGGACTGTTGTATTTCATCAAATCAAAATGATAGAATCAATTTAGATAATATTTAAATAGAAATTAATAAATTAAATTACAAAGCTATGTATATTTAGTTTTTAAATTAAACAAAATGAATTTAATTCTCACGATTTTCATTTCTTTTAACATTTTTTAAATTTTTACAAGTCAACTCTTATCGAACCTTTTACATATATATATATATATATATATATATATATATATATATATATATATGTTATCATCTATTAATTAAAAAAAATAAATATTAATTTAAATATAATATTCAATAAAATAAAAAAATAAAATTATATATATATAATTTTGATTCAATTTGAATTAAATTTTTATTATGTTAACTTGAAATTCAGATAAAAAATCTAATTTATAATTATTTCTAAGTTGTAATTAATATTTAAATATATAATTTCTATTATATGAAAATAATGAAGTAGGGAGGATTTATTAAGGGAGATCGAACAAAACATATTTCACTAAAGTTTTTTTTCACACATGAATGATAATATTTATGTGCAATAAATTTGTTCAAGTAACAATTTGGTAGATTTATTCACCCAGTTTGCACCAACTGCAACATTTGAGAAAATTAGGGCTGAGCAGAATTCGGTTCAAACTGAAAAACCGAACCAAATCGAGTCAATTCGGTTCAATCGGTTCGGTTTTAAAATTAAATCGGTTCGATTCGGTTTCAATTTATAAAAATTTCGGTTATTTCGGTTCGATTCGGTTTTGAAGAGAAAAAAATCGGTTAAACCGAACCGAACCGAACAGTGATTTATATAGTCAAATCGAACCGAATTGATTTTTGAATAAATTTATTTTTATGCAAAATTTATGAATTATATTTAATTTTATATATATTAATTGTTTAATTTCATTGATTAATGATTATTAGGTTCAAACCAAAGTCAAAATTATACCAAATAACTTGAAAATCAAGTCTAAATTAAAAAATTAATCAAAAATCAAACCGATCGGTTTAAACCAAACCGAACCGAAATAAAGCGGTTCGGTTCGATTCGATTTTTCACCAATTTCGGTTCGGTTCGGTTTCTAAAATTGATGGTTCGGTTTTCATAATTTAATTCGGTTCGATTCGGTTTGAACCGATTGCTCACCCCTAGAGAAAATTGTATACAACATTGGAATGCGCTGGCTTAAGGTTTTAAAAGCAGAGCTTCATCTGGAGAGTTAAATTTTTAGATACAAAGAATACTGAATTCTTTTTTTTTTTTCATTATGATTTTTTTCTGTTAGATTTTTTCTTTGTAAGGTTTTAACGAGGCATATTCTTTATGAAATCGAGAATGAGTGTTATAAAACTATCGTTATGATAGATGTCTATTTAGTTTCTTAACGAGTCTATTTAACTTCTCTATAAATTTTATTTAATATTATAATTTTTAGTATGTCATTTAACCTTATATGGAGACATTCTTAGATTTATTTTTTGTCCTTATAATAATATATTCTATCTAAATTTTCTCTATATTTTCTATCTTGATTTATACTATTATTTTATAATAATTTCGATTTTATTTCATCCAAAATAATTGAGTTTTATTAGTTTGACGGTTGCTATTCTCAGAACCAATTAAAAGACACAAACATAAGAATAATCATTAAAAGATATGATAGGTGTTTGCCTTTTTAATTAAGAAACCAAAATAAGTATGTCTTTGACTCTATGTTTATCTTGTTGGTTGTTGGCTGTTGGTCCACAACTAAGAAGAAGCCTCCCTATGCCACAGTACACATCTTTCTTGCACAAGACTTTTCTTCCTAAAAAAACCAAGTCAAAGTCCTTTTAGACTCGGTCTTCTTTTTTTATATAATTAAATTAAAATTAAAATTTAAAATCTCACATCTGACTTAAGTACCTATTTAGCATTAATGATCTATAATTATTTTTTTAATAAAAATATTATTTTATATGTTATTAAAAAAATAATTTAAAAAAAATATTTTATTATTTTAATATTTTTATAATTAAAACTTATCAAATTTAATTTGAAATTATTTTTTAATACTCTGTAGGTAATATATCTAAGAAAATAATTTTCGTAATAATAATTTTAACAGTAATACTAAACAAGTCTTCAGTGTCTATATAGTATTGAGTTTGAGAGGCCAAAAATATTTTTCTGAATAAAAATATTATTTTAGATGTAATTAAAAAAAATAATTAAAAAAATTATTTTATTATTTTTATGATTAAAATTTATTAAATATAATTTTAAATTATTTTTAATACTTTTTAATTAATATATTTAAAAAAAAAATTAACAACAATGCCAACCATCCATTTGAAACTGTCAACTTAAACCTAGTTTCTCTTGTCTATATATTTAATGACTTTGAAGGGTCCATGCTTTTTCATTAAGTCCATGCATTTTCATTGAATACACTTTGCAATTTTCTTTTTCATTAAACAATTAAGAATAATTTACAAGTTATGTTTTTACTAGTAACATTTTACTATAAATTATGAAAAATTGTGACAAACTTATTGTAACAATCAGCCTCTTCAATATGACAGTGGCAACGTAGACAACGCTGGTGTTTCTTGAGGTCCAGAGCAGGGGACAATAATGAACAAAATTATACATTGAAACAGAGAAAATTAATCATTAGAAATGCCTTTTAATGGAATGACCTAAAGAGTTGGAAGAACTCCGGGGTTAAGCATTTGTATAAAACTAAAATCAACTTTGCAATTGGACTTAAAAGCTAAACAATTGTAATAATTTACAATTATAGTCAAATCTTTTAAATTTCTATAAAATTAATCCTACCCTTTGATATTAAGTACAATTATAGCCAAAACCCAAAATTAATTTTGATAAAATTAAATTTTACCTACTAAACTTATAATTATGGTAACAAAATATCACAAACTTACAAATATAATATCCAAATGCCTAAAAGATTTTATATTTTAATAATTAAGCTGATTGATTATCATAATTGTAATTTGTATCGACAAAATTTAAAGTTATATTAATCAATTTTGAGTTTTAACTATAATTCTCAAAAGTTTAGGTTTATGATCTAAAATTAAAACGTTTGGATATGATTGTAAATTACTGCAAATGTTTGACTTTTACATGCTTTGCAAATTTGATTTTTAAAAATGAATACAATTGTGCTCCATATAAAACCTTAGAATACCAAAACCCAAATTAAAACATAAAAATAAAATTATAAATTTACAAAATATTTAATATTTTTAATCCAATTGGTCTTTATAATGTAAATCCATATAAATAGGCCAAATTATTAAGGCTATTTGCATATCCATAAGCGTCAAATTCGGCCATGATTAATTATATACAAGTAATATATTAAAAGACTTTTTTTAATGATACGCCAAGACTTAAAAATAAAATATTTTTATTAAAATATATTTATTTTATGTATAAATTTCCTATATTTATATGTTTGATTTTAAAATTGTGCCGTTATAATAGAAGATTAGTAGCTAAGGAAACATGTGGTGGTCGGCTTTGATTTGAAGAAGTATATACAAATTCCAATAAATCGATGGAAACAGCCCATACATCACAGCTGTACCTTAAGACATTCATTTTTGTGTATTCGATGATGATTGGGATGCCAGCTCATAACTCACACTTCCAACTCATGCCTTGATTCATTTGATTGAAAATTTGTTGTTTAGGTTTAAAAATATGATACTAAATTAATAGGTAAATATTAAATATAAATAAATATAATTAATTAAGTGATATTAAAATTATTTTTAAAAATATTAAATTTATGAGAGTTAATATCACTAATTTTGTATATTTATATAAATAAAAATAAAATAAATTTAAATTTATTTATATGTTGAAAATTATTTTTTTTAAAATTATTATTATTTTTCTATTTAATATCATCTCATAATTAATTTATCACTGAAATTATATAGCTGACATAATTTCTGAAATCACAGTAGTGGTTGGCAGTTGGCAGCGTTTGATTGGAGGCTCATGGCGATGTGAAGAACCTGATCCTATTTAAGGAAGTTCATTTTAAGGAACCAGTAATCGCGCTCTCTACATTTTGGTATATCTTTGTGCTAACGTGCGCGATTGAGTGATCAACGCCTCATCAGAAAAGAAAGGCCAACAGTGGTGCATTTTAGCGACCCACCATAGTCGGAGCAGAGCTTTTTGTATTGTAGGTTGAGAATTCATCAAGGAAGAAGGAATGTCTCCTAATTTGTAAATTCGCTGAAAAGAAGAAGAAGAAGAAGAAGAAAAAAAAAACCAAAACAAACAACAAATAACAACCATCTCTCTCATTCTCTCTGAAATCTCCATGGCCTTTCATTCCTGAGCTCTTTGGAGATCTCTTTATCTCCCCTTGACTCTCTGTGTCTTTCTATTCCGTGATCTGGTTCATTTTTTTTTTCTACTCGTCGATTTTTCCATGGCTGCTCCACCTGCGAGGGCTCGAGCGGATTACGATTACCTCATAAAGCTTCTATTGATCGGCGACAGTGGTACGTGATCTCATAGATTTTTATTCCTTTCTTCCTTTCCTTTTCGTTTTCTCCACAAGCAAACGGATCGTCGTTTTCTTAGAAGTTATGTTTTTGTGCATTGTTTTGGCCTTTGATTTGGTTTGAGTTTTTGATTTGTTAATTTCTCGTCAACCATCTGATTTCTTGAAGGATTTGATTTGCTATGAGTGTCCTAGTTCTCCCGCATTATGAGCTTTGTGTTAGATGTATTGGTAATTTTGATTTTAGTGGCATTTTACAATGCTGTAAATCATTTTCTAGCAAATCAAGCCTCGAAAATGTTTTCGGCCTATAAATTTATTTTATTGTTAGAAATGACGCTGCTCCTCTCTCTCTCTCTCTCTCTCTCTCTCTCTTGGTTATCTGCATATTTCCCCCCTATTTATTTGTAGTTACTAGAGCGGGAGGCAGCGGTGATGGATTGAAATAGTGAATCTGGCGGAGATTATGGAATATTAGAACCTCTTTTTTCTATTTTTTTTTTTAATTTCGTTTTCTATTGAGCATTATATTCGTTCACTTCTTTGTTGTCGTTCGTCAATGCTTTAGCTAACAATAAAATTTGATTAAAATTTTGTTGATAGATAGGAAAGCAAGATTGTGTTTGGCACTTTTTTCATGGAGTCCTGCCTCCCTGAATATATTTTGTTGATTTTTTTGGAGCCAAAGTTTGTAAGTGCTTATTTTATATTACATAGCGTGTTCGAGTTCAGGAGGCTCTAATAGTTCTTGTAATTTGACATGCAATGAATGCTTTGATTTCAAAGTGAACCGAATTTTTTGTTATAGAACGTGGAAGCCCTCAAGAGTTGAGGAAATCTTGCTTGGTGTTATAGTCTTTGGGTACTTCATTATTCTTTAATTTATGAACTAGGATAATTTAATGGTTTTTATTGTTGGACTTGGATGGATCTTTTGATATTGTATATGGTAACATTCCATAGACCACCTTACTGGATTGGGGTGGTCTATTTCTCTCTTTGCCTCATGCTATCTGTTATTGTCCTTCTTTCTGCTTAAATTCTAATACTGCAATTAAGTTTTCTTCTGTTTCCATATTGCTTGTTCTTGTCATCAAGGTGTACTCCGTGAAACTGTTTGTTCATTTTGATAAACGAGGGCCAAGTGTTTGCTTAAACAAACTTCAAAATTCTGTCATTCATGTGATTGAACCATTGAGGGTTGATTCTAAGATGGGCATCTCATCAGTCGAAAAACTTATGCTTCATACTGAACTTGTGATCATGATAAGAAGCTGTTTACATATGTTTTTATGTGGTAACTTCATATCAACTGCCACCTGCACCTGTCTCTTCCATTCAACTTGACACCTGATTCTTTGTAACTTGGCCAAGCGTATAGGGTGGGTTGACCTTAGAACATGGTTAGTTGGAGCCTTGGAGGTCTTCAAAGCTTTAGATTGTCTGACTTTCAGCACAGCTGATACTTGATAACTTTGGATTTGGTTATTTTACTGATCTATTTGTGGTGTTTGGCAAGTAGTATTTCTGCAGGTGTTTGTTCTATGACATTTTTCCTCTTTCCTGTTTTCCTGTTTTTGTGGTAAGTAGTACTTTTGTAGGGATTTATTCTCTGGCATTTTTCCTTTTTCCTATTTTGGTTAAAAATAATAGATTACTTTTATAAACATACTGAAACTGTAAAATGGGAAATAGATAGCTAAATCAGTGCTTTCGAGGTGAGAGTGGCTAATGCGTCTTATAGTTAGAAGAGCAAAGTTGAAGAGGTAGTTAGCATATGCAAACTTCACATATATAGATGATTAAGAGCAAAGTTGAAGAGGTGCCATTGGGGGTGGCAAGAATATTTGGTGTGCAAGTCCAAGGACACATGTTTAGTATTTGCAGCCATCTCAAATACTGAAAGGTAGTGGCTCCAGATTTACCCTGATATTTTCCTTTGATAGGACCTTAACATGGTAAAGTCCTTTAAAGGCAAAGCTGGAGATTGTGTTATTTGTTTACTGCTGGATTCAGATTTTATTGATTTATGTAAGGAAACTAGGAAACTCTAAGTAATAAAACTAATAAATATTGCAATGCAGGGATTTGGATTGACTAGATAATACACTGGTTTAAAATAAATATCCGGATGCACATGCTTGGTGCATAATTTGTAGTCTTGAACTGTCTGCTGGAGTATGTATAATTCTTTGTCGTTCTAATATGTTGTTCTTGGTTATATTGGTTTGTTTTTGTTTTTAATTTGTTTTTGGAAAATTTATGCCCCTCACTGGATTTGTGTAATCATAAAAGCTTAGTTTGATATGCAAATGGCATTGAACTAAAGATTTCAATTGTTCTTGTTGTTTAACTTTGCAGGGGTGGGCAAGAGTTGCCTTCTTTTACGTTTCTCAGATGGTTCCTTCACTACTAGTTTTATCACCACCATTGGGTCTGTGTTGCCTGAACTATGAGGTTATTTGGGTCTCTATTTCTCTTAGAGGAATTCTCTGACTTGCCAAGATTACTTTTCCTTATGCAGTATTGATTTCAAGATAAGAACTATTGAGCTTGATGGCAAAAGAATTAAGCTTCAAATTTGGGATACCGCTGGTCAGGAACGGTTCCGAACAATTACAACAGGTGAGTTTCTAGTCTGTAGGTAATGTTATTTCATTGTAACAAATGGGAGATGGTATTTGGATGAAATATATTCTTCATTTTTGATGTCGGTAATAATGCATATCGCACATGCAATTGATTTGATGGGTGGTTTCTGCTATTTATATTATATGCTTGAAGATTTCCGGGTGGAACCAGTAAATTTGATAAACGTATTTAGTTTTTGGTGGTTCTTCTTTTTTATTTATTTATTTATTTCCTGATTGGAGAAATGGGGATTTTCTTGTGTGACCCTTTGGACTTTTGAGAAGGAGGATAACCTGCAAGAAGTTTTGTGGTTGATGGTGATTGCCTAACCTCAGGTCCTAAAAAGTTCTACTGGAGTTGAATAGTGAGGTTGAATAATGGCTCTAGTCAACCTGAGAAATCCTTCAGCCACTTTCTTTTGAGGACTGATTGCCTAAACCATTGGCATTTGGGAAACCTAGAAGAATGATGCTTGAGTTGGAGATTAGCAATCCCTTTTTCATGGCCAGATTTCATGATATTTCACTGCTAAGGACCTAGTGCCACCTCTGTGTGGAGAAGATTGTCAGGCTAAGTGAATTAAATCTTCTCATCAGGCTAATAAATTGTTTGATCCATTTGTATGGGCTTGTCAGTGGGTTTGAATTTGGAAATTTATTGTAATTATCTTGCAGCTTTGTTGTGCTGTTTCCTGAAAGTTGCCTTGTTTCCTCCTGCATGTGTCTTACAAGATCATTTCGTAGTTCATTTCTAATTTGTTTCCCACTTTCCCTGGTAATTCATTCTTTATCACTTCTACAGCTTACTATCGTGGAGCAATGGGTATTTTGCTAGTTTATGATGTTACTGATGAATCATCTTTCAACAGTAAGTTTCTATGCTCTTTATCAGATAATTTTTCAGATAGCCATGAAAACTACAAGCGTACAATAATTTTGCTTCTCCCTGATGTACTGTTTGGATTATTTTTTCTATATATTTGTGTTGATGGCTGGACCATTCTCATTTACATAGTTTGATTTGACTGACAATGAGGTGGATATTTGTGAAGTTGCACAAATTATTAAACAATTTGTACACCTGTTGGTGTCCTTTAGTTTTCTCATAAATGTTGCTTGTTACCATTTTCAGACATCAGGAATTGGATTCGCAACATTGAACAGCATGCTTCTGATAATGTTAACAAGATATTGGTGGGGAACAAGGCTGACATGGATGAAAGCAAAAGGGTATTGCTGGGTTTTTATATTTATTGATTGAGAGTGTGCTTTTAATGGCCATTTTACTGATTTTTATTGTTTTCTAGTCGCATTGTAAAGTTTTTAATTTATCCAGCTCACACAGGAAATTTTTGCTCAACCCAACTTTCCTAAAGGGAACTAATAGTGCATTCTAATTACATTTATAACTTTTAAGCAGTTAATTTCTCTCTTTTGCACACACATGCAAACCTCTCCCATGGATTACTTTAAATTCATGTACCTTATCATAATGTTCTTGAAATTTTCGTAGGCTGTCCCCACATCTAAGGGCCAAGCACTTGCTGATGAGTACGGTATCAAGTTCTTTGAAACTGTAAGTAATGGTTGCAGATTTTGAAGCTAATTGTACAAGTGTTGGTATTTATTGAAAACTATGAATTTGCAGAGTGCGAAGACAAATCTAAATGTCGAGGAAGTTTTCTTTTCAATAGCAAGGGATATAAAGCAAAGGCTTGCTGATATGGACTCGAGGGCTGAGGTATTTTGAATTTCATGCAACTGTTTGAAGCTAGAAGTTATGTAAAACAAAAAAAGAATAAGGATTTAATTGTTAATATATATATATATATATATATATATATATATATATATATATTTGTTCTTTTTAATTATTGCAGCCAACAACAATTAAGATTAATCAACCAGGCCAGGCAGGGGGGGCTGGTGAAGCTGCCCAAAAATCAGCTTGCTGCGGATCATAAGATCAAATTAATTTTTAGCGGGCATTAATTGCAGGTGACACTTATGTCTGAAAAAAGAAGGAAAAGTACAAAAAACTAGTTCTGATGACAGGATGATGGGTGTTTGTAATTTTTTTTTTCTTTTGTCATTCTTTTTGAATCTTGTTTTAGTGGGTAAGGTAGCTTATTGTTATAGATTACATTTTGTGGTAAAGAATTGTGCATCTTGTGGCACACTTCTTTTCCCCTTCTTCGGTGTCTGATTTCTTCTTTCTTTGTGACGTACTGGAGACCTTGTTAGAGTTTCTTTGTAATGTAGAAAGACAATTATAAATGGCTTTTTAAGTAGAATATTTAAAAAATTGCACTGTAGAAAACCTCGGTTCTTTCAGGTTCAAGATGCACTCATATCATATCAGATCATATGGGGGCAGGGATTGAATCGTATATGTCACGTATATGGGCATGTATATGTCAGACACTGAAGGTGGTTTCTGGTGAGAGGTTCACGTTGGAGGGTACTTCAGAATTCCCCATTTAGCATCATTCTGTTCTTAAAATGTTTGGCCGTGAAGTCTGTTATTTTAGGACCCACTGGTTGTAGATTTTGTCGTCGCGTACAAGCTGAGCGTCCTCTTTTTGCACTATAAATGACCAAAAGCGCAAAGAAATTCTCATCTCGAGTCTATAATTAGCTCTAATTCAAGTTTCATTAGTTAGTTCAAATTTGAGGAACATGCTAAACCAAAAAGGGCCTAATTCCCTGTTCACGATAAGCATGTAATTAGGTAAAGCTATGAAAAATAACATGGTCCGACAACAGTACGCGGTTCATGTTTTTCTGTTGTCATTCGTGGGCGTCCGAAGGAATCAACTTCAACCCATTTACCAGAAAAAAACATAAGGTAGCCAAAATAAACTTTACATGTTAGATTGCTGGCAGCAATTTCGTCAAACGATTTACATAGCAATTAGAACATACCTTCATCTTCTGTGGTTTTCTTTGCTATATACTAAAGCATCTCAATTACTGACTATCAGAACACTTAAGTTGTACATGAACTACATCATATTAACAAAAAGCACCATTTGGCCTGTCCCAAATAGCACTCTCTACAACACACATAATTTTTTAAGTCATACTTGTTTCTATGCACATGAAAGAGGCTATTCTATAGTACATTTCAAATAAAATTTTCCTTTTACAAATTTAATTCCTCCTTTCCATAGATACGCTGAAGCTCACGTGTTGCTGCTTGAAATGATTCTGAGAAGAAAAATGAGAAAAATATGACAGGGAGTCGAGGCACAGGTGCTATAAAGACTTAGCAAATGGCAAAAAGGTTTAAGCTTCTAAACACTCCCCTTTCCTCTAAAATAAATAATAAATAAATAAAGAATCTAGTGCAAAGGCACTTGTAAGAAATTAATAAGTTTGATGCTGCTCATGAAAAAATGTTGAAGAACATGGTTGCTACCATAATTCTCCTCTCAGAAACGTGCTAATGACTTTACCATAACTGCAAAATGGCCTTTACAAACATATGCTTCTATGCATGTTGAGTGAGTGCCCAAATCCCAAATAATTCAAATCATATAGAAGAAAACAGCTCATTACCTTTCCATGTGCGGAAGGATTTCTGATTGATAGGTGCTCCAAAAACAGTTTGAATTACATCAAATAACATGCTTTCAGGAGTGCTCCTCAATTCTTGTACAATCTGATAAATAGTCTTTCCATTATCAAAGTATATATGATTGTTTGGATGCTTAGTCTTGCAACCAGCATGGCGTTCAAACTCATATGCATTGAGCACCTAGTGCACAAATCATCAATTGGATCAGATAAGTCCAAAGAGTTTATCTAAGGTAAAGCTAAGAGCGAAAGAGTGGATCACCTTGGAGGAATTACATGATTGACAACTACAGAGATACCCAGAACCTTTTATAATGCCACGAAGCTCCTTATTACATTCAGCACATAATGTCAGTAAATAAAAAATTCAGACAAACGAATAAATGGCAAAATGAGAAAAAAAAAATACAAAAGGGTACTTACCTCCCTCGACAAAGAAACATACTTTACAGGGACCCCATCCAGCATACCAGTTGAAATCAAACTTCTGACATTTGAAGGAAAGCTGTTTGGAGCTTCTCTTCGAGTAGTTTTGACTTCTTGTTTGTTCCTGGAAACAGATTCAGGTTTTGACTTAGCTACTTGGGTGTTACT
The DNA here is from genome assembly GCF_030052815.1 of Hevea brasiliensis. Taxonomy (NCBI): domain Eukaryota; kingdom Viridiplantae; phylum Streptophyta; class Magnoliopsida; order Malpighiales; family Euphorbiaceae; genus Hevea; species Hevea brasiliensis. Next base: position 5,115,960 of record NC_079493.1, on the reverse strand, counting down.
AGCAGCTGCATTGGCATTTGACATATCCAACTCTTTTTCATGAATTGCTTCAGGTGTTTGAACTAAGGATTGATTGTAGGACTGTTCATAACTGCTGATGGGCCTGCCAACAGGTATAATACCACGTGCATTATGAAATCCCCCGAAAGAAATCATATTGGCATCTTCTTTATTGTAGGTTTCACTTATAGGAATGGAATTGTCATCTGGCATGGAATTGTCATCTCCTTTTATATATGCAGTACATGTTGATACAATATGGGCATCTCTATTGTAGCTGTGACCCATTAGAGTAACATTGCCGTGCTCCTTATCATAGGCCTGCCCCATTGATATAAAACTATTTTCATTTTCCCTATTAAAGGCATGACCTGTAGAGATATCACTGTTACTCTCATTGATAAAACTGTGCCCCTTAGGATCATGCACACCATTGTTAGAATCCTTAACTTGATTGACTTTAACTTTTCTAAAACCATTGCAACTAAGACAGGCTTCCGGATCTTCCAAAGTGTGAGATATAGACAGACTAACAGATGCATTTGAGTCATCTGTTACAGGACACATGGTTCTTTCAGAAAAATCGACAGATCTTGCTGTTTCAGGTCCAAACAAATGGTAAATAAATTGATTTGGAACTGACTGAAAACCAGAGGGGTTGTCCAAAGAAGAAATATTTGCACAGGAAATTTGCGAACTTGATGTGCTGTTTGGTGTTTGCCGTGCTTGCTTCTTGTTTGGGAACAGCTCAGGTTCAGCTGCATTTACAAACCACTGATGAGATCGTTTAGGTTCAATTCTTGAAGGACTATCAAATGGGGGATCTCCATCAGCACCCTTTGCCATCCACAAACCCTTATTCTGAAAAGACTGCAAGAAATTAAATCAGATGTTGCTTCCATCAAACATTGGTGCAAAGGGATATGCAGATACACAAATAAAACTTCACAAGGACATGAGGAGGCCTTTTTTTCATAAGTGGAAAAAGAAAAAGAAAAAAATGAAACAATTCCTCAACAGGATAAAAAGGGTAACCAAATGCACTATGCATCCCACCAAAAAAAATAAAGAAAGAAAAAAGAACAAGAAAAATTCATCTTCCTCCATGACTAACATTTCTATGATGTCGGTAAATTATTATTCCAATATCTCCTAAAACTAACAAGCTTTCTCAAATTGTAAATTTTATTAACGCATCCATATGAATACAGATGACCATTTTAAAACATTATGCTACAGCAAAACCTCAATCTCAAGCAGCCAAATTCTATAACCATGATAAGTCAAAGCATTAAAAGTTCACCCACAACAATCTGGAAAGCGTAAATCTAACTAGGTGTGAACTCAAACTATAACGCCAGCAAGATGAAAATTCAACTAAATCATGGACTGATTCCCAAAATTCATATATGCCATCTTTCCAAGGAAATATAAATTTAGGAACCTAGTCAAACATTTGATCATACTAACGATCCCTTTGAAAATTAAAAAGAAGCTCCAAATTTCTACACCAGTAGCTCAGTAAATATAACACAATCAACAGCAAACATATACACAAGACACATTTTCACTGAAAATTACTCAGGAAAGTGCATAATAATAATCCTCAACGCATAGTTTTAAATAAGAAAAGTGGACCCCAGAAAAAAAAAGTGTATCTGGAAAAAGCTTCAAAGAACAATCTATAACGTACCATTTTTATTCTCCACAGTTTCTATTCCTCTATATGATAGTAGTGATCTTCAAACACTACCTGCTGCATTAGCAGATTACACAAATAATAAGAACAACTTAATTTTAACCAAAACAAAATATATCTGAATTTCCAAGAATTGCAGTCAAACTAAGCCCTAAGATCGAAACCATCGGAAATTAACCTTACAAAAACTTCTTTTTCTAAAAAAAGCAGCTTAAAATTCTTTACAATTCCAAGTTATTTCGAGTTGCAGAATGCAAGAGGTTAAAAAACGCGAAATTTAACCCTAGACATGAAGACTAAAAGGTAAAAGGATTAGCCTTACCTTTTCTGATGACCGATAAACTGAGAGGATCACCGGTAGCCGTGAGTAGAGCGGTGAATTTATCAGTCGAGCGGCACCAACGGCGAAAATTGAGCGAGAAAACAGTTGGGATATTGTGTGAGGAGCACTCGATTTTTTCCCTTGAAAAGGAATATAAAAATGGGGCAAAGCCGCACGATCAGAAATCACGGTTACATGTATCGCAACCACACACGTGTCCAACTGATGACGTATCTAGACCGTTCACGGTTTTGGTAAAGATCTAAGGAGCGCACATCCTTCTTCACCCTCCCCTTCCGTGGGGGCATGGTTTCATGGATTTTTCATTTAAGTGGTTTATAAGTTTTATCACGTTTTTATAATTAATTAATTAACTAGTAAAATTACATATTTATTATAAGCTTAATTTTAAATAAAAATTAATTTAAAATTATTATTTTGTGAATTATGATAATAAAAATATAAAAGAAATATTATCATTTATTAATAAATATAGTTAAATAAAAAATACATATTTTATTATATTAAATAAAAAATTTTCATTTAATTTGAGTTAAATGAATGGATTAAATTGAGTTGAAATTTAAAAAATTGAAAATATAAATATAAAAAAAAATGTAATTATTGATTTAGATTTGATTTCAAATTCTAATAGTTACTCTGAATATTAAAATCGGACTATCAACTCTTACTGTTGATTAAATATAACTGTTAATTTTTTTTAATTTTTATTTCTTTAAAAACATATAATTTTGATGGAAATCAAATTAACTAATTTTAATCATTCTAATTTCAAAATAAAATAATTTGCTTTCAAAATATATAATTATTGATTTATATATACAACAATTTAGCAACTCATAGTGAGATGGGCAATTTTCTACTTACAATTTATTTGGATAAAAAAAAAAATCAACCACCATGCACCTTTGAAAGTTCACTAGTAGCTCTCTATCCATCAATTTGTTTCTCACTTTAATAAAAAAAAATATATCCAGCCCATAATTTTTCAGTTTTTCACTCGCGAGAAAAATAAAGAGTACATGAGCTTTCAATCCTCGAAGCTTGTGCATTGTGAGTTTGAAACTTTGAATCAAGGAATGGACAAAGGCTATTTTTGTCGAATAATAAGAAGTTTCTCTTGCTGTTTATGAATAACTTTACGCATGCTTTGTATTATTGTTAAAATTATTATTAAAAAATTATTTTTTTATATATATTAATAAGAGTGTATTAAAAAATAATTTAAAATTATATTTGATAAATTTTAAATATAAAAATATTAAAATAATAAAATAAATTTTTAAAATTTTTTTTAATACTATTTAAAATAATATTTTTATTTAAAAAAGTAATTTTGACTTTTTTAAATTCAATTTTAAACAGATATTTTATATATAAAGTTGGTGAAAAAGCCATATCAAGTCATTCAAATCTTACTTCATATATGAATTATAAATGAATTACATAGAAGTAAAGATTTTATTAAAATTATCATAACTTTAATAGTGATTTGTTTTTATTATTAATATGTGTGTATGTATTTTATTTATTTATAAAAAAAAAGACATGTTTTATCAGTGGCAGAAACAAAAATTTAACTTAGAAAATGTCACGACCCAACATATGGGCTCGACCGGCACTAGGACCTGGGCTAACCTAAAGCTCTCGAGACCCGTAGTAAGCTTAACTATTCCTCAACCCAACTCTAAGGTCCATTTGGACTCAATTTCAAGAATTCAATCGAACAGAGTCCAGTCATAAAATAGACCTTTTTAACGGGGAGTTTTTGACTCACCCGACCTGTAAACACAATATATAGTCATTTGAGGAGCTCAGCTCACTCTCCACATACTCATAATAACATAAAGTCCAATGGGAGCTCAGCTCCCTCATCCAGTCCAACATACATGCATATAATAAGTTTACAGGTCCAACAAGACAAATATATTACAGACCCAAATCAAATAAATATTTCTAACACATGCAAAAATTCTAGGAGTTAACAGAATTATACAAATATTATAGACATTAATAGATGACCTGCGAAGAAGAAAAGCAGGTTAACCATAACAATAATCCTCCTGTAGTCTAGAAAAATAATGAACAGAAGTGAGCGTTCGACTCAGAGAGTAAAATATCAATTTTAACCATAATCTCTATAGCTATCTAAAGCTAATGCACCATGTGGAGTGAAATGTAATATCGTCATAAATTTCATACAAATTATATCAAAAAGGCAATTTGAAGCACTCACACACCCAACACTGTCAAACAATACATATATGGGAGCTGATTCCCTATACAGCCCTCTTAATCCAACCTCTGCCAGCGAAGATCTTAAGTCGGACTTTCACTTAATAAACCAATACGGGGTCCCAGCGAAGAACTCAAGCCGTGTCTACCCTGAAGGACTGGGTCCCAGCGAAGATCTCAAGCCGTGTCTAGCCGTCCTGTCCATATCCAACACTATACCACACGCACGCCAACACACACACACTGCTCTAAATCACCACAAACAACATCCATGACACTTCAACATTTATAAATGTAATGTAAAACGTGCCTAGTGTTTAACTATATAGATACATACATATAAGTGATGCATGGACATGCTTGAACATATAATAATATCGAAATTACAATTAAAATTAATATTTTACTCACATACTCAACCAAAGTCACTGTGGCGGCTGGGCGGAGGAGGAAGGCTGTCCCGGATCACCTGACAATTTTTATTATAATTATTTAATACATTTGACTCAATACAAGCTAAGAAAAAGAACAAAGATGTCCTAAATCGTGCCGAAAATCTAGTAGAGTCTCTCATATACCTAGGACCTACCCAACCTGCAAAAAGGCTTAAAACACACTTCTATATCCACAAACCATATACCCACAACTGAATCACATCACATAGCCCCTCGTGGGCCCATTCGAACAGTCATCCATCATAATTTGTAAAATTATAGTTTAATCCTCATAATTTAACCCTTTCACAAAAACTACCCAAATGAGTTCTAAAAATTATAAAACTTTGTCCCGCGGTCCTTAGCATCATTACTAAGCTAATGCAAAATGAATTAAAATTTTCTAAACTACCACAAATATTTTATGGATTTTTAATCCCATTTAAGCACTAAAAAATTAAGAAAAAGTAAGGTTCGGGTTTACCTATGCCGATTCCGACTCCTGGGACGCGCTCGGGACATCTGACAATGGTGGGGTAGCCAAAATCTCGACCCAATTCCAAGACTTTTTTCGTAGCTTGCCTGTCTGACCGGAAATTCACAGACCTGGGCAACCGTCGAATTTCCTCGAATTGAAGGTACCTATACAAAGCCCACAATACGGGGGTTAGTACATAATTTTTATGAAATTTTCTAAGCTCATTTAGTGCTCGGAAAAACACTACGAAATTTCATGAGACCCATCAAAAAATGGTGTCGGAAAATTTTGAAATTTATATTGCCGCAAAACTCTTGATGAGTGGAGCGTTTCAGTACTCTCGGTTTTTTCGTGGGGTTCACGATTTGCGAGAAATCTAGCCTAAAAGTCAAAATGGGGTCAAACTTTCCGGACAAAAATTGGACAAACCACTCGATAGATTTTGGTGTTCTTAGCGTCTATGGAAAATTCTCGAGGTGTAGATGAAGTTTGACACAAGACCTGGTTCGATTGGTGGCCAGATCGGCTGGATTTTGACAGGGAAAGTGAGGCATCGCGCGCGCTCACAGGGGAGGAGTTTGCGCACGTTTTCCGACCGTTTGGAGCTCCGGCCATCGGTGGGGAAGGGCTAGGGCGGCTAGCCGGCAAGGTGGGGAGGCGGCGGCGCGGTGCGTCTTGGGGAGGAGGGAGGAGAGAGAAAACGGGAGAGAGAGGAAGAGCGACGGGAATGCGCGGGGGAGGAGAAAAAGGAGAAGAAGGTCGGTCTGATTCGACTGGTCCGATCTTGTCACGACCCAACCTATGGGCCGGACCGGCACTAGGACCTGGGCCAGCCTAAAGCCCCCGAGGCCCGTAGTAAGCCTAACTGTTCATTAACCCAACTCCAAGGCCCATTAGGGCCCAATTTCAAGAAAACAAACGGACAGAGTCCGGCCATAAAATGGACTTTCCAACGGAGAGTTTTCGACTCACCCGACCTGTAAACACAATATACAGTCAATTGGGGAGCTCAGCTCACCCTCCACATACTCATCAACATAATAATAAATGGGAGCTTAGCTCCCTCATCCAATCCATCAAACATGCATAGCATATTAAGTTTACAGGTCCAACATGATAATAATATTACAGACCATAATCAAATAAATACTTCTAACACATGCGGAAATTCTAGGAGTAAATAAAATTACACAAATATTGATAAACAACCTGCGAAGGAGAAAAGCAGGTTAACCAAAATAAAATCCTCCTGTAGCATGAAAAAATATTGAACAGGAGTGAGCGTTCGACTCAGAGAGTAAAATATCAATTTTAACCATAATCTCTATAACTATCTAAAACTAATGCACCCTGTAGAGTGAAATGCAACATCCACATCATTTTCACATCATAACATCAAAAAGGTAATTTGGAGCACTCACGCACCCTGTAGCATCAATCATAACATATGGGAGCTGATCCCTATACGACTCTCTTAAATCCAACTGGTGCCAAGAACTCAAGCCGGACTTTCGCTTAATAAGCCAAATCGAGGGTCCCAGCGAAGAACTCAAGCCGTGACTACCCCTCGAAGGATCGGGTCCCAGCGAAGAACTCAAGCCGTGACTACCCGTCCTATCCATAGTCCACACCACATCACACGCACGCCAACGCACGCACACTGCTCCAAATTACCACAACAACATCATGGCACTTTAACATTTATCAATGCAACATAATTTGTGCCTAGAGTTTAACTACATAAATATATGCATATAAGTGATGCATGGGCATGCTTGAACATACAATAATAGTGAAATTACAATTAAAATTAATATTTTACTCACAGACTTGACGACAATCACTGTGGCGGCTGGGCGGAGGAAGAAGGTTGTCCCGGCTCACCTGACAATTTTATTACAATCATTTAATAAATTTGACTCAATACAAACAAAGAAAAAGACCAATACGTCCTAAGTCGTGCCGAAAATCCGGCAGAGTCTCCCCTATACCTAGGACCTACCCAACCTGCAAAAGGGCTCAAAACACACTTCTATATTCACAATCCATATGTCCACAACTCAATCACATCACACAATATGTAAAATTTCAATTTAGTCCTTATAATTGATCATTTTTGCAAAAACTGCTCAAATAAGCTCTAAAAATTATAAAACTCTGCCCCGCAGTCCTTAGAAATATTACTAAGCTATTGCAAAAAGAATCGTAATTTTCTAAGCTACCACGAATATTTTATGGATTTAAGCACTAGAAAATTACGAAAAAGCAAGGTTCGGGTTTACCTTTGCCGATTCCGACTTCGGGAACGCGCTCGGGATGCATGACAATGGTGGGGTAGCCAAAACCTCGATCCAATTCGGAGACTTTTCCGGTAGCTGGTCTGTCTGGCCGGATATTCACAGATCTGGACAACAGTCGAATTTCCGCGAATTGAGGATACCTACACGAAGCCCAATAATAATATATAAAAAAATCAGGGGTGTTACATTTGATCCAGTTCGATTCGATCGGTCCGATTCAAGATACAAAATTTTTGTATTTTTACTCTGCATTGGGATCGAAAACGAGGCCTAAAAATTTCGAAAAAATTCTAAAAAACTCAAAAAATTTCGTTGAATCCAAATATATTTTTAGTTTTGCCACGTGGTCTTTAAATTAATTTTTAAAAATTATCAAAATTTTATAATTTCGGAAAATTGAACCTGATTTGTAAAATCTGAAAAATTTCAAATAATTTCTTAAAATTTAAATAAAATAAAATATTAATATTTTTCCACAAAATAATAAATTTAAAAATTAGGGGTGTTACAGAAAATCTAATTTACAAATATAATTTGTTAATTAATTATATTCTATACTAGTTGGTTAGTAGAATCGTTGAATAACTATAAAATTAAAACATTTAATGAATATAGTAATAAAAATAAATAATTTAATTTTTTAAAATAAAATTAGCTTGCTAAAAATAAAATGAAATTGCTATTAATTGAAAAAATATAATAGATGTTTAATATTATAAATTACTATACTTAAAATATATAAATGGCCTAAAATTAAAAGAGCTTATCCAATTGTTAAAAGAAAAAAGTTTGTCCAATTTATTTCAAATATAATTTCTTCAAAACAATTATAAAAAGTAAATTCAATTAACATTATAGATTAAATAAAATAAATAATATGATTTTAACTTCTAATATTACTAAAGAAATGTTATTTTTCTTAACCTATTCATAAAGAAATTTTAATAAGAGAGAGATTTAAATAATAGCAATGAAATTATGAAAAAAGAAAAATTATAAGAGCTTTTTATTTAATAATCTTGTCCAATAATATAAATTTAAAGAATAAAAATTAATAATTATAGATTTATTAAAAGAAAAATATGGTAAAATATAATTAATGGAAAAGAAGTCAACAAACAATGATTGTTCGGATTTTTTTCGTTGGCAAGGAGATTTATATTTCATTAATGGTATCATTCCTTTAATAAATAATTTAATTTTTTAAATAAAATTATTGATAAATTCTTAAAATTTTTTAAAATATTTGAAGAGTTTATAGTTCCATCATAATTTGTTAAGAGTAGTAAAAAATATTAATTTCTTTGAAAAATTATCATTACACTCCCAAAAAGTTAAAATTTTAAGGGGTCAATGTAGACCTTAGCCTTAACATGGATCATGCTTGTTTACAAGTGTTATACTCCCTTCATTCATTTTTATCTATCATTTAACGTTTTTGTATAGTGATTAAAAAAATAATTAAAATACTTAAATTATAAAAAAATATTCTTTAATTTGAGTAAATTATCATTATTGGACTTAAGTGTGTTAACTCATATTTTAATAATAATAAATAATTAATGTGTTACTAATTATTTTAAAAAGTGTTTGTGACGAGTTTGCAGGTCTCCATTTTAAATATGTTAAATTGCATCAAAACAAGAGGAAGTCAAAGCAAGAAATTGAAGCAAAATTAAGGCAAAAACCGACAATGTAAATTTTCATTTTATTTATATTTAATTCTCATTTGATTAATTGTTGGCTTGAGTCTAAAGTCTTATACTTCAAAGTTTTTAATTTTACCTTTGATTTCAAAAATTAATGATCATAAGACTTAAACTAAAATTTTACATGATTTAGGATGAAAATTGTTTTGAAAATATTATTTAGTTGAGAAGTTTGTTGAATATTTTTTAACAGTTAAAATGGATTAAAAATCTGATTTTTTTTTTTTATTTAAGTTATTATTTTTGTAAAGATTCTTGAACTCAGGTTTCGAAGCACTCTCGGATTCCAAAAGTAAGTTTGAAAGAATTGCCACAGCTAACTTGAATCAAAGTTCAAATTTCCAAAATCCATTTTTCTGAAGGTTCAGATTTTGAACTCGGTATTTCAGAAGTTGTTATAACAGTTATTCAAGTGGTTTGAACAATTATTTTTGCTTGTAATACACCTTTAACACTCATTTTTACAACAACCATTTATTGAACTTTTATTATGTCCTACCTATACTCTTACGCTTTCTCTTCTTAGAACTTGAGCCAAAACATTTAATTCTTTGAAATTTTGTTTCAGTTGTAATTTTTCTTGTGTTCAGAATGAGGTTGTTGAGTGCTTTAAACTGTTTCTTACTGTTGGGAGTGATGGTAGAGCATTAATAGCTCTTTGAGTGTTAACATGCTTGTAAGAGAGCATTGGTTACTCTTAAGGAATTGTAAGAGGTTTAATTATCTCAAAAAAGATTTATAGTGGGGTAAACTCGAGAAGAGCCTAGAGGATAGTGCATATGTATGTTTGAAAAGCTGAACCTCTGCAAATCTTTTGTGCATTCATCATTGTTCCTACCCTTGTTCATCCCCTGTTGGGTTGCTTCAAGGGATAACAACCATTTATCTTATCTAATTAAAAGAGAGGAAGAAACGATAAGATAGTTCTAGAAAATTACATAAATAATTATTGTGTTCAGTAGAAATAAGGGTAAAATTAAAAAAAAAATAACACTTCTTAATTTTTTCAAAATGATAGATAATTTTAAATAAAACAACTTCTACTCCAGTAACTAGACAGATCAATTACTCATATTGTATATTTCTCACTTACAATTCAATCACATAGGAAAAAAAAAAAGGGGTTCTCTCTTCGATCATGACTCCAATAACAAATCTCACATATAATTTTTGATGTTGAATTAAAAAAAAAAAATTTGACTATGAACATTTGGATTTTATTTAATATTATTAAATTTATTCGGACTTTATTATCTTCATTTATAGCATTGTAAAAATATTTTAATGTTATTAATTTTATTTTGTAGTTTTAAATTTAGTGTATATATAGAGAAAGAGAGTTTTACAAAGTTATTTGAAAAAAAAAAATGAGCTTTATCATACATATTATGTTTTGAATTTGTAATAACTAGTTTTAGCCAAATTCGCCTGGATATCCAGTAAAGAGAACACACCAACAAAACATTTTTATTTATGGAAATTTATTTACATACATCATGGACTGCAAGAAAATCTTTTCCTCGTATTATTGGTACAATCTTGTCAGATAAAGAATGTAGAATCAAAGTTACTAGAACAAACAAAACTCTGGAGCCATTGATCCATATATCCAAGTCCTGAATTCCTAATTCTTGTTGATGACAGTGCATTCCTGAGGAAGGCCCTGAGAGAATCTCTTAGTGTCTTTACAGTAGTTGTAGATCATATAATTTTTCTGAACCCATTTTAGCTGCTTGTGACTTATGGAATCAAGCTCTTGTGAGAACCATTGGTTATTAGTGGAGTTACTGCAAGAAGGTGCTCCTTTAGACCAAATACAAGCTTTGGTTTTGAAGTTTCTGAAGGAGGCAGTGAAGGGTGCTTGTGTCCAATCTGTCTTCACAAGCCCACCTCTTGTAGCCCAGTCATCTGCATTCCATAAACTTGCATACATCCTCATTGGTTGGCTTTTTGGGTAGGGGACACCATTTGATTCCATGTTCTTGAATTCTCTAATTGGTCTACCATCAATATAGAATCTGTATAATGACAAAAACATAGCAAGTTAACACTGGCTTATTAGTCCAATGACAACGAAAGATGGGTTGGTGTGCATTGGCATATGCACTTACACGATATGCACTGGATCCCAGAGGATTGAATAGGTATGAAAATCAGCTGTTGGATCAAACCAGAGGTAGAATTGTTGCTCTCTGTTGCCTTTTCCTTGAGTGTAGACATTAGTGTGGACAATAAAAGGGTCACCGCTCAGGTTCCCCAAGAACTCAAAATCTATCTCATCCCAAGTAGACCCTTGTGAGTGGAACTGCAAGATGCAAATTTCCTTGTCTTAGGATTATATATATACATACACAAACTTTTAAACACCAGAATATCAAGAGTACTCACATAGAAGGTTGTGACAGTGCCTGCAGAGTTGCCAGGGACAAGCTTGAGTTGCATGTCGAACTTGCCAAAGAGATACTGATTCTTGGATTGGAAACCTGAACCAGAGGCTTTGTCAAGAGAAAGTGCAATGAGATTGCCATTGTCGAATGCTTTACCACGCCCATCTCCCCATGTGATATCAACATCCTGGTTAAACTTTCCAGCAACAGCTACCACAAGGGATGCCATCAGGAGCAGAGCTAGAGCTAAAGGTTTTGGTTGAGAAGGATAGGCAGCCATTGAAGAATCTTACTGCTTTTTTTTTCTTTGTTTCTTTTGACATGCAGAGATGTTTCAATTTGGTGGGTATTTATAGGGAGATTTAGCTAGGAATGTTATGTTCCTAGCAATACCGAATTTGAGGGATTGTGAAGGTATGAGAAGTAGACAGCTGGATGCCAGGTGAAAAGCACATTGAAAATGGGATTCCTTACAAAGTCCAATTAGAAGCATCTTCTGGGAGGGCATTATCCTAGGTTGACTCTACCTACCCCAGGAGCAAATTCTTGCACTCAACAAGCCTAGCTTCCTGCAAGCACCCTTTGGCTGTGTAGGCTGTAACTTGAAGGCTCCCCAGTGCAGCATGGCATTAGAAAGATCTCACTTTGTGGAGCTCTGCCCTGCTAATAATATACCATTCACTTCACAGCTCATATTTCAATTTGCAAAAAAAAAAAAAAAAAAAAAAAAAAATTTATTCAATTGAATTAGAATCTGAATCATCTCTTGCTTCTACTAAAGCAACATGCCTCCTCACACTTTGTTCCATTTGTTACTTTTACTGTTAAATTCAAAGAGAATGTTGATCAAATTACATTTTAAATCATTTTAATTTAAATTTCTATAAGTGATCAAATTATTTTATATAAATTAATTAATTTAATATTACAATTAACTATTTATATATTATTCTTTTACTTTATATTATTTGGATGTAGGATTTCTAACATGCACTCTTAAGTTGGTCTTTTCTTTTAAAATAATTTTTTTAATTAAATGCACATAAAAAATACTATTACTGTTAATTTTACTATTTAGCCTTAGCAGTTTGGTGAAATTAATAAATAAGTACTTATATATATATATATTTAAAAAATTCATGGAAAAGTTTTTTAAAAAAAATGTTGATGCAAGAAAAGGGAAAAATATTTATAGAAAAAATTTATTTTTTTTAAAAAAATATTTTTAAAAAACTATTTATATGAACAACATTTTTCAAAAAATTTCTAAGAGAAAAAATTTTCAGTATTTAAAAGTTTTACAATTGAGTTTGCATATTTATAAGAGGATTTTATTTAAAAGAAATAACTTTGTCATGAAAAAAGTTCTTGGAAAATTGTTTTTCTTTTCAAAAGTTCTCGAAAAGACATTTGCGAAAAAAATCATAGAAAAAAAAATTCTTCTTAATAAAAATTATTTATTAAATTTTATAATATTTTAAACTTTTGACTATTTTGATTAAGGAAAAAAAAAATTAAAGTGTTAAAAAGAAATCAAATGTGATAGATTAGTAATTTGATTTTTTAAAAGCATAGAAATTAATCCATTAATTTTTTTAAATTTCCTGAAAAGAAAAGGCATGTCCTTTTCAATTTTTTTTTTAATTTATACTCGTTTTAGCATGGCCACTTTATCATAGACTCAAATTATACACCTTTTCGTATGTTTGTATTTTGAGTCTATAATAAACTCGATTTATGTAAGAATTTTAATAACAAAACAATAGAATATGAACAAATATGCTAAAATTTTGAAATTTAGAATTTGTTGATTATAATTTTTTGAAACCCACTACGAACGCGCTTACTTCTTGTTAAAGACTGTCGTTAAGGGCCGAATGGTGGTGCCAAGTGCTCTGTTGCTGTAAGGTAATAGCAGTCTGAGCGTTGGGATTCAAAGTAGAAACTGGACAAAGAGGGAGAAAGAATGCGAGGAGTCAACTGTCAAGGAAAGAGATGAGAGAGGGGTTTATTTGCAGGAAGCCTAGGTTTATTTGCATGTCACTTTCTGAGAAAGAAGAAGGAGAAAGAGAAAGAAGAAGAGGCGATCATAAAGGGAAAGGCAGAGAGCAAAGAAAATTAGAGATTTTGCATAAAAAGAAAGGCAAAACGACGTAACATAGCTAGAATGGGTAGAAAATTTTAGTGAGTTGTTTTTTTTTTATTATTAAATTAACTTATTTTTTAAAAATATTAAACAAAATTGAAATGAAAAATTGAATTACAATGGTTGGTTTCATTTTTAAATTAAAATTGATTTTCACTTAAAGAGTTGGAAAGGAATGGCAACAAACAAGAATGCGAATTTGATTAATATTTTTAAAATTTAAACTCGTCTAAAATTTGATTAAAATTTATTTAAAATTATTTGAATTTATTTCAAATTTAATTATTATTATTTATATGTTTAATTTTATATATTTTAATTAATAATTTATATAAAAATTATTTTTATTAATAGTTTATATTTTAAAATTTTAATAATTTTATAAAATATTTAAATTTTATTTTATATAAAATAAAATGTATAAATATTATTTAAAAATCTTATATTTTATATTTAATTAAGTGTCTACATATAAGCGGGTGTAATAGATGCTGAATATTAAAAACTTGAATCCGACCCAAATTCGTTACAAATATTATTTTTTTAAATTTAAATTTATTTTAAATTCAATTATATAATATTTAAATTTATTCTATTAGAATTTGATCGGATCAAATATCTATAAAAACTTTATCGATTACCATTCATAATTGAAATATTTTTATGATAAAAATATATACGTCTCAAAATATTTTATAAGAACGTCTCCACAAAATGGATCCGTTTCAATAATTGCAAAGGAAAAAATTCTATGCATTGACTGTTGGATATCAAGACCACACATAAACAACACGAGATTAAAAAATACACAATGATCTTGATGTAAAAAATAATTTTATTTTTTATATTTAAGAAAATTTCAATCGATTTTCATTTTTTATAAGGTGATTTTATTATATGCTAATCTTTTATTATTAATATTTTGTATTCTGTCTGATCATTGGTTAGGATGGATATATTCTGTTAAATTTTTCTAAATTTTTTTAATAATTTATAAGTTAAAAAAAAAAAAATCAACCCGTTTAGCATTCTGAATCGAACTAGCCGCTGCTTAGCCCGAATTGAAATTGAAAATGTCTCCCGTCAACCTAAACCAGAATCAAAAACCTCCTAAACCAAAACCGTTAAGAACAAGCTATCCTCTCTAAATTCCACAATTCAAAATCATCAATTCTGCCCGCCTGTGGCCATAATTCCATATACCAAATCTAACCAACTACAAGTTGGCAAAATAATACAAAACTATGAGATCAAACAAGAAGAAGAAACGAAAGCTATAAACTAACGTAGATTAAAAATAAGAAAAACCTGCAAAAGACCCTAATTTGTGTATAGAAATGAATGAACAAATCGGGATACAAAAAATCTTTAATTAATACAAAATTCTATGTCCAAAGTCCTAATAATTAGTTAAATATAACAATTCAAAACAGGAGTCTTCACTATCTTGCCCAATTGCAGTGTCAGGTCATTCTCCATTGGCGTCAGGTTCAAATCCAAAGAGAAAACTCTCTTACTTGTGGATTTCTTCATAACTGGCAGCGGTAACAGAGGCCGAGTCACTAATCCATCACCCATATTGTTATTTCCTCCTCTGTGCCTCCTCATATGACCCCCTAGAGCTTGTCCGATGGGAAACTCAAGGCCACATATGGGGCACTCATGGGTTTTTGGCTTTGGAGGCGAACTGGGTAGTTTTAGAAAGTCATCTCCAACGAGTTTTGGTTTCTTGTGACTTGCACGGTGACCACCCAAGGCTTGAAATGATGCGAATTTCCTATTACACGTCTTGCATGTAAAGAAACGACCATCGGGTGCTTCAGTTTGGCCAACTTTAGAAAGAAGCATCAAGCAATTCACCATGTCCCTGGCTGACTCAAATCCTGCAGCTTCTTCTCTACCTCTCTTCATTTCCTACCAACAAAAGAAATTTAAGCAAATAATGTGAAAGTGAATGTTTTGAATCGGAGATGGGAAAGAGCAAATGGGAGTTGGTGTGTTTATATAGAGGATTTCCAATGGGAGTTGGTGTGTTTATATAGAGGATTTCCTTTTCGAGATAATGGCGGTGACTAGTGCAGTGACGTATTTGAAGTGGCAGATTTGCCCTTTGCTTCGTGTGGTTCAAGGAATTGAGATTTGATGGCAGTTGGTGTAAATTAGTAGGATGTTGATGAGTAGATTTTAGCCGCCGTAGTTGTTACGTCTACGTGAACGCGTTGCTGAACAATGACCTGGCAATTGTCCTTTGGGGTGAGCCAGTGTGAGTCTTCCTTGTATCTTGACTATTCTCGAATCTTATACTATCATGAGTAGACTTCTGCCTTCATTCCCAAGCGTGTACACTAGGCGCGTGGATCGGTTTCCATGTACTTACGAAACAAGGACTAGGAGGACAAGGACTAGGAGTTTTCATCCTCCAAAAAAACAGAAATATTGATTTTTAAAATAATTATATTTATTACAATAATCACCTAAGTGATAAATTAAAACTATTTATGTGATATATTTTTTGAAATTTTAATATATCAGAAAAATAAATTTAAATTTTTTTTAACTTAAATTCTTTATTAATATTTGAGATTTGAATCTTAAAAATTTTATTATTAATTATAATTAAAATAATAAAGAAATTACTAATTCAAGATAATTTAAGGTTGATTATTACAACATAAAAATTTTTATAATAAAATTTTTACTAAAAAATAAATGTCACAATTTGATTTTTTAATTTTTTAATAAAATAAATACTTCATCACAAATTATGATAAAATCACGGCTACAACTATGCCAGAGAAAAATAAATAAACAGAAAAACAATTCACTTTGACAAGACAAGTAGGAAAAAGGTTTAAAGTGTGATTGGGAGACAGATGCTTGGAAAACGCGTGGACGGTTGATAACCTGATGAAGAGTATTAAAGGCAAAGTGAGAAAGCGAAGCAAGTTTCCTGAAACGAAAGGGTGGAGAAAGATAATAGATGAGAATGAGAAAGCAAAGAAAACGTGGAGGACAAGTAGCAAAGTGGCGTCTTACTTGTAAATCAACGCGGTCCATTTACTTAATTGTAAGCTTCCTCTTTTCACACTCTTCGCTTCCATAACTATCATTTATCAATCCTCAATTATCATCTTTTCTATATTATAATTCTTTTTTCCAAATATGTGTGCCTTTCTGCCATAATTTCACACTACTTAATTATCAACTCAAATCTTGTGGTTTATGATGTTATTTTTATTATTTATTTTTTTTTATTTTTAATAAAATAATAATAATAATAATAATAATAATAATAATAATATATAAATCAGGAATAACCTAAACGAGCCTTTCTATATTTCAGTGTGAATATTTTTAATTTGAGTCTTCACATTTATCTTTTTTTTTTTTAGATTATTCACCATAATAGTAAGAAAATAAAAGAGTTATCTCAAGATGTATAGTCTATCATTTGTAACCAACCCATTATGTCTCTATTAAATAATAATAATAACAACAACAATAATAATAATATATTATCTTTATTCATTTGAGTCTGAAGGTCCAACTTAAAATTTTACAATTTTATAAATAATTACAATAATGTCTTAAATCTTAATTGATTTTATGTTTTCAGGGGAAAGGGAGATATTACAGAAGATTAGCCAAGTTGACAATTAAGAACATCAGCAACGGAAACCAAGGCAATAAGGTGGGAGCTCATCCATTCACAAGCAAGTATCAATAACAAAAACAGAAAAATTTACTAAAGAGTGAGCAACTTAGGGCACGTTTAGTATTGCTGTTGAGACTGCTGTTGAGAAAATTACTTTTTAAAATATATTAGTTAAAGAGTGTTAAAAAATAATTAAAAATTAAATTTGATCAGTTTTAGTCATAAGAATATTAAAATAACAAAATAACTGTTCAAACTACTTTTCTCAACAGTATTTAAAATAAAGCTTTTATTCAGAAAAACAGTTTCAGGTTTTGAAACTCAATGCCAAATAGGGCTTTAATTACTTCACTACACGTGGAACAAAGTTAAAAGACGAACTTGGAAAAAAAATGAAGAGATGGATTAAGTGTCCTAAACAACAAAGCTTCCATATGGCATTTGTAGTCTCCTTCCACATTAATGGACAAGATATATACCCGCATCGCTTGTTGCCTGAAGGCCAAAAATAACGGCTTGAGCTTCAGCCATGAGAACTGAGTAGTAAGAATTTAGCTTGCAGACACCAGGTGTCATCACCTCTCTATTGTTGCGAGCTACAGAATCCACATCACAAGTACCATCATGAACACAAGCAACATCTACTTTAATATCCATAATTGATATAGGGGCGATGAGGTAATAATTGATGTGTAGGCTTTTGGCTGAGAGGTGAAATCACGGCTATGAACTGTATGCTGATAGAACGTGGTCCACAACGAGGTCCTTAACCAAAAAAAATAGGGGTTTTAGTGATGCATTTAACTCCATCGCCAATGGTGAAGGATTAGCAAGGGAAATAGAGAATTTTTTTTTTTTTTGGTGACGAATCAGCGATAGATCAATTAGCGACTGAAATATTTTGTTTTCAATCGCTAATCAAGCTACTGGCAATGGATTAATTCTGCCGTGAATGTGACGTTGTATAAAAACTCTTGCTTTGTACCTAACCCTAAAAGCTAAAATCAATTCTCATTCTTACTTTTACTCTCGCCATCTCACAACCTTGCCCCTCTTTCTCTTATCGTCTCGTGCCCTCACCTCTCTCTCTCTCTCATCATTTTCACTCTTTCTCACTACAAAAAATGTTAGATTTAACAATGATTTTTATTATCAAATGTATAAAATTTGCTATCATAAATTATGACAATAATATATGAATATGTTACTGCTATAAAATTGTGGCCGTATGTATTTTACAACAAAATTATTATGGTTGTTGCAAAAAAAAAGTTATTGATAGCAACAATTATTGCTATAAAATTTTTTTAATGATAACAACTATTGTTTCTATATTTTTTTTAATGTAACATTAGCAACAATTATTCATGTTATTACTGTATATTAACTTTATATAGGCAACAAAATTAATATTGTTGTAAAATTTTTGCTGTTAATTCAAATATTTGTTGTAGTGTCTCCTCCTCAACTCACCTTACTAGTTACTGCCACCACCACCATTTATTACTCTCCAATTTTGCCAATTTCTTATCAAATCTCACTTTGTGCCCTAATTTCTCATATCCATTTCACTCTACGATCCATTTCTTGTTTCTATTTCACTTTGAGAGTTACTTGTACTATTTGCTATTAAAGAATCCCTTGCATTTTATTTTGTTTGCCATGGGTCTTTTCATTTTCTCTCTCAATTCAATGTTTAGTTGTTATTCGTATTCCCAATCTTTAATTTGTTTTTATATTTCAATAACTTTAAATATCACTCAAGACATTAAGATGAAAGAGTTCCCATCTTACACCAACTCTATCACCTCCTCTTTCCCATCCACCCTCATCTGTAAGCCTATTTATGGGTTTTCTTCAATTTTTTAAAAATTCTTCACTTGATCTCTGAGACTAAGTATGTGGATTTTTTCCCTATTTTTTGTGTATTGAAAGGAGATTGCCTTATTGATTAAGACTTGTGCCACAGCCCGAGAGGCATGGTGAATAGTGCAAACCATGCGCCTGATGACAATGGGCGTAAGTTGAAAGCGCAAAGCTTAAGTACTCTTTAACTTCCTTAGTCTTACTCTAGGATTTGAGCCTGATAATCAGGTACCCTCCTATCCTCCCAAGGTAATACTATTGCTAACTCGTTTGAGTTTTGAGCTCTCTTAATATTCATTTATACTCTTTTCAGATTATTTAATCTATTTGATACATGCTCATGCATGGATAATATCTTTGGTTTTATGATAAAATTGGTAATGTTGAATACTAAGAAGCAGATATCATGGGCTGAAGAAGTAAATGGGTTGTAGCATGGGCTGAAGATATAAGAACATAGGTTGAAGATGAATAAACCCAATCCACATATTTTCTCCTTTAGGTAACAGATTTTAGAGGAGAAAGGAGGAGATTCTCGTGCTCCAGCTCAGCTCCCAGGTTTTAACAAATTTGTTAGAGGTTTTCTTGATCCTGTAAATAAGGTAGGGTAGAATAGGAAATTGCTTTTATTCTAGATTATTCTTTGTAAATATATATAAACACATTATTCCATTAATAAAAAAAGTAGCTTCTTTTGCTCAAATTTACAAATTAGTAGCTAAAATTTTCATGGTATCAGAGCACAACCTGTGCTACTGATATACTGTTCTTTTCTATAACAAGTCTTCTTGAAAATGGATGAAGTAATAGCAAAAACCACTACTGCTACTGGTAACACTTCTGCAACACATGCTGCTGCTGCTGGTGGGAATCATATCCTCCACTTGCATAGCTCTGATCACCTGGGAATGATGCTGGTGAGTTCACCACTCATAGGAAAGAACTACCTATCATGGAGTAGATCCATCGTGCTAGCTTTAAGGGCCAAGGACAAGTTGGGATTTATAGATGGAAGTTATGAAGCTCCTGCTGCAGATGCAATAAATATGGAAAAATGGAGAAAGGTGGACAGCATGGTCACATCCTAGATTCTAAACTCTCTCTCAAAAGAGCTAGTGCATGCTTTCATTTATGCAATATCTTCAAAGAACCTGTGGGAAGAGATCAAAGAAAAATTTGGAGAGAGCAATGGACCTCTCCTATATCAGCTTAAGAGGGAGATAAGTACCCTGACTCAAACTAATGCTTATGTTTTAGTTTATTTCACTAAACTCAAAAAATTATGGGATGAATTGGCTTGCCTTAAGCCACTGCCAGTGTGTGAATGTGGTGTAGCCAAACAGATAGATGAAATTAATAATGAGGCTAAGGTAATGCAGTTTTTAATAGGGTTGAATGAAATATATGATCATGCTAGAAACCAGATTCTCTTAATGGATTCGTTGCCTAGTATAAACAAGGCATATTCTATGGTGCTTAGGGTGGAAAAACAGAGGGAGGTTCACACTGATGTAATTGAGGAATTCAATTCAGCAATGGTTGTCAAAGGAAAATTTTAGAAAGATAAAGTTCAGGGGAAGAAAAAGGAGTTTGGGAAAAGGGACACTAGAACATGTGACCACTGTAATACAAGTGGACACACTAGAGATACATGCTTCAAGCTACATGGGTATCCAGAATGGTTCACTAAATTGAAACAAAAAAAGAGAAAGGCCAAAGCAAATTTAGCAGCCAATTTGTATGAGGAAATACTTGAGTATGATGGCAAGTCAGATTATAAAAAGGAGGCAGCAGGAGTTGATTGGGCACATATGATTCAGCTGGAGATTGCCAAATATATGCAGAACCAGAATCCTACAACAAATGAGGCAAGCTGTGTCAATTACACAGGCTTTGCAGGTAAGAAACTAACTTACTACTCTTTTACCAAACATGGTGAGAACAAAGGGATATGGATAGTAGACTCAGGAGCCTCCACACATGTGTCATGATTTTTCACTTTTTCAAAACCCTAGAAATTTGAATGACCAATGTTTTATTACCCTGCCTGATGGAAATACCAAACCTATAAAACACAGTGGAAATATTTTCATAAAACCACATTTGCATCTCCATAATGTTCTTCATACACCCAATTTTAAATATAACTTAATGTCAGTTAGTGCTCTTACCAAAACTTCAAATATATTTGTCAAATTCTTTGTTGACCATTGTCTCCTGCAGGACCCAGTGACTGAGGAAGTAATAGCAAAGGGAGAATTGTAGGGAGGATTATATATAATAAGAGCAAACATATGTAATCCAGAAATCTTTAAAGAAAATTGTACCCCTGCTTCTAGAATCAAACATATTCAGACTAAATATCATAAGAATGAAGTTCATCAGTCCTTTGCATATTCTGATTCTTATGAGTTGTGGCATTATAGATTAGGGCACATATCTGATACCAAGTTGTCTCACATCACCTCTATTACACTGAAAAACAAAAATCATGAAATATGTGAAGTACCACATCTGTTTTTGATTTAATTCACATTGATTTATGCGAACCATATCAAGAACATTCAATTTCACATTCAAAGTATGTTCTTACTATTGTTGATGATTTTTCAAGAGTCACATAGATATATTTTCTACATGATAAAACTAGAGTTTATAGTACACTACTTGAGTTTTTAAACATAATTCAAAATCAATTTCAAAAACAAGTTAAAGCAGTAAGATCAGATAATGGGAAAGAGTTTATCAACCAACACTTTTCTAATCCAAGGGAATTTTGCATCAGAAAACTTATCCATACTCTCCACAACAAAATGGGATTGTAGAGAGGAAACATAAACATTTGTTGCAAGTGGCAAGGGCTTTAATGTTTGCATCAAAAGTGCCAAAATATTTTTGGGGAGAAAGCATTTTAACAGCAACATATCTCATTAATAGGATGCCCAACACAGTTTTAAATTGGAAGGCCCCCTATGAAATTTTGTTTAACAAAATGCCATATTACAGTTACCTCAAAGTTTTTGGTAGCTTATGTTATGCTACTAATACAAGTCCACATAAACATAAGTTTGAACAAAGGGCTTTCAAATGCATTTTTATAGGTTATGCATCAGGTTTTGAAGCCTACAAGTTATATGACTTGCATAATCAGAAAGTTATAATTTGTAGGGATGTGGTATTTTATGAAAAATGTTTTCCCTACTCAAGTGGACACACTACACAAGTGGATAGTAGTGTCATTCCTTTAGCTATTCCTGACACAGAACAAAATCATGATTTACCTTCTGATCCAGTTCATTCACATGATTTACCCATCAGCAACACACCATCTATCACAAATACCAATCCTATTTCCACACCCTGTACAAGTCATACACAATCATCAATCAACCCTGTACCTGTTAGAAGAAGCACAAGGGTATCATCAAGACCTCAATGGTTAAATGATTTTGTGGCATAAGTTAGTAAAGACAATCCTACTGCAACTTCATTTGCTAGTACTTCCAAAGAACTTGCAGGTACCTATCATTTCTCTCACACTTCATTTTCTGTTTCTCCACTATTATATAATCATGACTACATTCAATTCACGACAAATGTCCATTGTTTGTGAATCACAATCTTACCATCAAGCTAAGGAGGACAGTAACTGGAATCTAGCCATGAAAGATGAATTGGAGGCTCTAGAAAAGAACAAAACATGGGTCCTCACTAACCTCCCTCAAGGCAAGAAGGCAATAGCCTCAAAATGGGTATATAGAATCAAATACAGACCCGATGGTACAGTTGACTAATACAAGGCTAGACTAGTTGCTAAGGGGTACAACCAGCTAGTTGGAATTGATTACCATGACAATTTCTCACTTGTAGCTAAGTTAGTTACTGTGAGATTATTTTTAGCTATAACTACAAAGTTCAATTCGCTAATTCATCAACTTGACATAAACAATGCATATTTACATGGCTATTTGGATGAAGATGTTTATATGAAACCTCCAAAAAGTTACACAAAACCTATTCCAGGTCAAGTATGTTAGTTAGTCAGAAGTCTTTATGGCCTTAAACAGGCAGGGAGGCAATGGAACAAGGAATTGACAAACAAGTTACATATTTTTAGGTTTCACCAATCTGTTTTTGATCACTGCCTCTTTACTAAAGGGTTTGGTCCCAATTTTATCTCACTAATTGTCTACGTAGATTATTTATTAATTGTAGGGGAAGATGAAACAGAAATTGCAAAAGTCAAGAAATTCCTAGATGAACAGTTCACTATCAAAGACTTGGGATATGCCAAGTATTTCCTAGGCCTTCAAATTGCCAGATCAGAAAAGGGAATGTTCCTAAACCAACGGAAATACATCTTGGATATAATTCAAGAAATGGGATTACAGAATGCAAAGATCAGTTCCTACCCCATGCTAAAAGGATTGAAGCTAGATAATGAAAGTGGGGAGTTATTGAAAGAACTAGAAAAATATATAAGATTCATTGGGAAGCTATTATACCTGGGGCTCACAAGGCCATATCTTTCTCACGCCACACAAAAATTGAGCCAATTTATGCAAGTTCCTCGCAAGTCACATTGGGATGCTGCCATACATGTCCTTAAGTACCTAAAAGGATCTCCTTCCAAAAGCTTGTTCTTCCCACAAGATAATGATTTATGGCTCCAAGCATTTTGTGATCCAGATTGGGCATCTTGTCCCATGAGTCGAAAGTCCATTACTGGATTTTGCATCTTCTTGGGACCATCATTGGTATCTTGGAAAGCAAAGAAATAGACCACTGTTAGTAGATCCTCAGCCGAAGCTGAATATAGAAGCATGGCAGCAACAGTCTGTGAACTAAAATGAATTAGTTATCTTCTTATTGATTTTGGCTTGAAACAATCTCTTCCTATTGCCTTACACTGTGATAACAAGGCAGCAGAGCACATTACAGCAAACCCGATCTTTCACGAGAGGACCAAACATCTCGAGATAGACTGTCATGCAGTTCGTGACGAGATAAACCATGGGTTCATCACCACCATGCATGTGCCTTCTAGACACCAGCTCGTTGATCTATTTATAAAACCCTTCAACTCTGTCTTGTTCAATGAAAACCTCTTCAAGATGGGACTTCATGATGTACACGAGTCTCCATCGAAGTCCCATCTTGAGGGGGGACCTGATAAAATTGGTAATGTTCAATAATAAGAAGTAAATATCATGGGTTGAAGAAGTAAATGGGTTGTAGCATGGGTTGAAGATATAAGAACATAGGTTGAAGATGAATAAACCCACTCCACATATTTTCTCCTTTAGGTAACAGATTTTAGAGGAGAAAAGAGGAGATTCTCGTGCTCTAGCTCAGCTCCTAGGCTTTAACAAATTTATTAGAGGTTTGTTTTCTTGATCCTATAAATAAGGTAGGGTAGAATAGGAAATTGCTTTTGTTCTAGATTATTCTTTGTAAATGTATATAAACACATTATTCCATCAATAAAAAAAATAGCTTCTTTTGCTCAAATTTACAATTAATAGCTAAAATTTTCATTTTATGCATGTTTTGTTAACATTTTAAATCTTATTTTAAGCAGTTCTCTTTGTTTTCATTATGTTTTTAGCTAAATCAATTTAGTTTTATTTTATTTTGTTATCTTGTGTTAATCTTTATTATTTTAGGTGAATTAATAGATTTTTGTTGAACTAGGTACAATGGAAAAAAAGGGCTAAATTTCATACACTGAATCTGCTGATTTGGACTTGAAGATATGACTTTGACCATGTGTAATGCATACAACACATGGCTTGAACCATGTTAAAAGCTAAAATAGACCCGGAGGCAAGACACAAGCTAGACCATGTGCCAACAAAGATAGACATGGGCATGCCCATGTCATAGACGGAAGAAGCTGTGAACTTCCTTACTTTTGTGAGATTTTTTCAACTTATTGGTTATTTTGGTCTCCAAGGCTGAGTAAGAATTAGGAGAGAGGGGGGGGGGGGGGGGGAGGGGTTGTGAAGGATGTGGCATTTAAAGTTGGAGCAGAGGAGATGATTATTAAAGGAAATCCTAGCCATTACTTTTAAAAGAGCAAGAACAAGATTTTCTGCACATTGAAGTATGATGACACATCACCAAAGTTTGATTTTCTTACATCTCTTTGAGCTTTATTGATGTATTTTTCTTTCTTCTTGTATTTTTCCATATCTTTAGGATGGAGTATAACCTTTTATTAGGGGAATGATATGGATTCTAAACTTATGTTATGATTATCTTAATTTCAATGCAATGATTTTGTTTTCATGAGATCGCGTAGTATTGGTTTTAATGCTTTGTGTATGTTGATTGATTAATGGTTCTATTAATCATCAAAAAGAGAAGCTAGAACTTATTTTTCAATTGATTGCATAATTGAATCTTAGGAAGAATATTGTTCATCACATTAGGACTAGACAATCCGAATAAGGCCTTGAAAATGGTGTTTGGTATGTTTAATTTATAACTGAATAGGGCAAATTATCTAAAGGGAATTCCTATTCTCTTTGCCTCTAGATTGTTTGCTATCCAAATAAAAATATTTGATATAGATGAATATTTTCAGTTGGCCAATTTGAATCCTACATCTCATGACATAAGACTTGCATTGGATTAATTTTCATGCATAGGTGAAGGAGAAGTTTGTAATCTAATGCTGTTCATTATAAAAGTTTCTTCGATTTATTTAGTTGATTTCTTTTTAGTTTATTGTCAATTTTAATTTCAATCAATTCAACTATTAACTTCTCAAATAATATTAGGAAAGTATTAATTTAATTATAAATAAAGAATTTGATTTTTTTGAGATGATACTTAATTTTTCTCACTACTTTATTATTTGAACACGATTTAGTGCACTTGCATCACATGCTTTAGATTTTTGTCCCTAGAGTTTTTCCACGAATTTGACTGTGTTGATGGATATGTATTCCTACTTTGTAACAAAATCCAAGCATTTAATTTAAATATTTATTTATTTTGTAGTCACATATTAATATGAGAAATAGAAAGAGGGGCTTTCATTACGGTGAGTACTATTCAATTTGAACTGAATAAATTGAATTGAATCACCATAATTTAGTAATTTGGTTTGGTTCAATTTTAAATATTAAGAATTTCAGTTATTTTAATTCAATTCGATTTTAGAGAGAAAAAATCAATAGAACCGAATTGAATTGCTTTATTACTATAGAAAATTTATGTATTATATATATTTTTATACATATAAATTATTTAATTTCTTGATCAATAATTATTAATTTTAAATTAAGATTAAAATCAGATTAAATAATTTAAAAATTAAGTCTAAATCAAAGCACATCAAAGTCCAAAAATCTATCAATTCGAACCAAACATAATTAAAATGATCCAATTTAATTCAATTTTCATATATTTCAATTTAATTTTTAAAAAAATTTGAATCAAATAGTTTGCCCTAACTTTCACCGGTGACGTATGATAAGCCTTTGACCAGATAATATTCTAATAGAAAACTTGAACAATACTCCATCTAAATGGCAGACGAATCTTCTTCTAGAAATGCAGGCCAAGTACTAGTGTGTACGGATGAAAAATTCAATCCAACCATTATACTTGGATGACTAAATTTAATCTAAAACATCAAATTTACAAAGAATTTTAAAGACACAATTTTGGACTTTTTTTTCCCCTAATTTTTGGGTCAATAAAAAATTGGAAACTGATAATTAGAATTTATTGTGTTTGTTCTCATGGGAATTATTTATCTACCAACTCGTCACAGGCGCAAATAAATGCTGGCCCACAGGAGGTAGCTGGTTTGTGGGGGTTTAGAGAGAAGACAAGTAGTTGTTACTTGTGAGTGTTTTGCACATTTCTTGGTTGTTTCCATGAAAATTAATTAATGAATAGAGTATTAGTTGAAGTTTGACAAAGACTAAACCTTCAACAAGAACACATCAAAGAGGGAAAGAACAATAAAATTTTTCTTGATTAGATCCGATTATTATCCCCTTGAAACACGATTGTTTGTTTTTGATAGAAGTTTTACTTTTGTGGTGTTGGTATCTGCCATGCATTTTGTTTTGGGTGGCTGATTTTTGCACTCATGCAGCTATATTTCATTAAATTTGCTGAAAAAGTTTAAATAAGATAATTTTGAGATTTTTATTTAAATTAATCCACACCTTTTGATTTAACTTGAATTAATATAATTTTTAGTAAAAAATTAAAATTTTTTATAATTATAAATAAAAATAAAAAGTAAAAATTTAACACTAAGAGGAAGAATACTTACCCAGATGATAAAAAAATAAAAACTAAAAAATTATGCGCTTGTTTGGCATTGAGTTTGAAAAGTTTAAACTATTTTTCTGAATAAAAATACTATTTTAGATACAATTTAATAAAAACATATTGAAAAAAATTATTTTATTATTTTAATATTCTTATAACTAAAATTTATAAAATTTAATTTTAAATTATTTTTTAATACTCTCTCATTAATATATTTAAAAAAATAATTTTTTCAATATTAATTTTTACATTAATATCAAGCAGGCCCTATAGCTCCATTACAAATTGAGTCTCCATTACAGATTGACTCCATCGTTCTCATTTTCATTCTAATAATGGTTATCTTAATCTGCCTATAGTTTTTGAGAATTTAATACTACATAGTTGAAAACTGACACGATTAACAAAGACTAAAGCTCCGTTTATTTTATACAAAATAATTTATATACATAAAATATTTTTTATAAAAAATTATTTTTTACAAAAATAAACGGAATCTAAACCTTTTCAGATTTTACTGTAGAAAAAGGGCACAGAATATTCATTGAAGAAGAAAAGAGCAATAATTAATATCACACACTTGTGAAACTCGATTGTTTCTTTATGAGAAAATTTCCTTTAGTGGTGTTGGATATGCCATGCATGCCTTTGCTTTGTGGGGCTGATTTTTGCGCTCCATGCAGCTATTTTTCCTCGCACATTTTCTTTGAAATTTTATTTCATGCACGTTTCTCGCTTTAATTATTAGACAGTGTGAAAGTATTAAAAAATAGTGATTCATAGCTTATAGAAAAGTAAACTTTTTTTATAATATAGAAAATAAATCTCATATAATTATGAGAAATAATGCACGTATATCGAGTGAATCTAATTATTTCTTGTATTTCTCTCTTTTTTTTTAATAAATTTTAAATAAATTAAACTTCAACGTATTTGACTAAGAAGTTTTTCTTATTTAAATTCAATTTATTTATAGACCCAAAAATAGAAACACATAAGATCTTATGTCTTAGGTTTATAGTTGATCGAATCTAAGCAAGAATTTCTATTTGAATAATTACTGCATTCAACTATAAATTTAAATAGTTTATTTTTCATTATGATTTTTTTATATTAAATTTATCATAAATCAAAATAATCAGTGATATATTGAAGAAAGGGCAAATTTTGATAAATTTTAAAAAACAACACTATTTTAAAATTAAAAAAAATAAAATTTTATTATTTTTATATAATATATGCCCTTGTGTCAAAATTTAACTCTCTTACTTTTATTTTATATGAAAATTTATAAAAATAAAATTAAATATATGAAAATGTAAAAAACACCCTCTTTCATATATGACACCTAAATTAAACAAAGAGAATTTTAAATTAAGGATTTAATCACTTTATATTTTGAATATCATTTTTTTTACACATTTAATACTTAAAAACTTCTTTTACAATTTTTTTAATGAATTTGACAATTTTTTTTTAATTTAGAGGAAAGAATTTTGGAGATTCAAATTATAATATTGACATAATAAATGTTACATTTATTATTAATATTTTATACAATTTTTTTTAATTCTATACAATTTTTTTTTGTTTTCTTAAACTTACTTTTTTATTTATTATTCATTTTTATTTTCAATGACTTTATTTTATAAATACCTATATATAAAATATACAGATCTCACTATATATTTTATATTACTATAATATTTTTTATTATATTTTTAATTTCAATAATAAAAACTAATTTATAAATAAAATTAAATTTTAAGAACTAAATTATTACTCATTAAAAATACCAAGACTTCATTGGTTGATATTATTGCTGGTATCACTATCAGATAGTAGTTGAGTACATGTTTCACGGAGTAAGAGTCTAAGAGATAATATATGGATTTAGATCTTAACAACGCCATTTTTTAAGAATTTTTAAAATGAAAAATTATTTTTTCTTTTTTTTTTTGCAAAGAAAAATTAACAAATAAATTTCAAAAAATGTTATTTTAAGAAAAAAAAGGGATTTAAATTTAAATTTAATGAAAATTTGAAAAAAAAAAATCCAATGCAATGCATTAATTGATATGTATCAGGCAGGCTGGGGTTCAAATTTGCAGAGATGGGCACATCAAGTAAATGTTCAACGTCGCGTTTCATGAGAAAACAAGAATTTGAAAAAAAAACTAAATCAATTGAAAAAACGGTACATTTTTCACAAAAATTAAAAAAAAAAAAACAATGGTTTATTAGAAACGGGCCGAAGCTCATTAAGTAGAAAGTCCATTTGACTAGTTAATGGCTTGTGAACACGAAGGATGGCTACAGAAGTAAAATCTAGCCCAGGCCCTTTTTGAATTTTAGGAGCTTCTGCCTTCTTTATAAATTATATGAACAAATTCAATTCAGTAAATACTAAAATGAGAATTTAATGATTCCATAAATAAATAGCTTAAATTATTTTCCACATTAAAGTTGAGGAAATTTTGTATAAATTAATTATTCCTTAATTTAGACTAGTTGATGTGAGGTGATGTTGTATAAAGTTTACACTTTGATTGAGAAGAAAAATTTTAAGTTCTAATAAGCTTTAATTTAGTAATATTTGAGTCATCTGCAGGATTATAAGGTATGGAATTTGCTCTGTAGTAAGAGCTTTCTGCGTCTTGAGTTGTGCTTCAAGCAGTGGTTATTGGGAGGGGGAAATCTAAGGGTAGAATTGTTGATTGTCCTTCCATAGATTGTGGCTGCGCCCTCTAGCTACAAAAAAAGACGCCATCAGAAATCTTCCTCTTCTCTTTTTGCTTCTCCCCCCACAGGCTTTTTTTGATGTGCCATGGTTTGAGCTTCAATGGTTGAGTGATATCATTGCTCTCTTTGCAATGTTTGGGACTGTAGATGTTGATCGTCCAATGAAGATGCATAGGCTTTGGATGGGAAGCGACCTTCCATGTGGCGCTAGTACCTATACTACTTAGAGTTTGCGAGTTTGGGTGTAACCCACTTAAGTTAGAGTTTATGCTGGGTTTTAGCTTATGGGATGGGGTAGGCCTTTTTTGATGTGCCATATTTTGAGCTTCAATGATTAAGTAATATCTAGTTTCATTACTCTCTTTGCCATGTTGGGGACTGTAGATGTTGATCGTCCAATGAAGATGCATAAGCTTCAGGTGGGAGGTGACCTTCCAAGCGATACTGATACTTATTTTGTTTCGAGTTTGGGGGTTCAAGTGTGACCCACTTAAGGTAGAGTTTTTGTTGGGCTTTTATGGGGTGGCTTGTTTAGCTAGTTTTTTTTAGACTATGGCTTTTATATGGAGCTAGCCTCTAAGCCTGTTTGTATTGTGTTCTATTTAAGCCTCACAATGTAATAGATTTTAAGCCCTTCTTTCATTAGCGATTACCTCTGGCTAAAAAAAAAAAAAAATCTTTTGGAGAAGAAAATGGCACACCACTTCGCATATACAACATTACCATCCACCAGCAATTTGTTTCTCTTGCAATTTCTCCTTACTTTTATCCCTTCTTTGCTAATCCACTAGCCTTGAAACTCCATCTTCTTCCACTAGCTGAGCTTAGCATCGCCTCAGCTTGGAAAGACGGTGCCTTATGGGTGCCCTGAACTATTCATTCACCGAGACCTTGGACTATTAATCCACCAAGAAAAACAAATGCACCAACATTTCCAAGACCTCCACATTTTTGCCGCAAAAATGGATGCCAAGCCCTCTCTTCGTGGCCTTTTAACCGAGCAAATTCAGAATAGGGAATTCTAGATTATGGGTTCTGACGTCTTGTCAGTTTCACATCCACCATTTGCTCATCATCATCACCACCCATCAATATGCAATATTACTATGAGCCTGGCACTAAACGTAAGTTTCATTCCTTTTTATCTGTGTAGGAACATCTAACAGTGTGTTTGGATGGAGTGGGAAAGGTTTTATAAAATAAGGTAAAGTAAGGTAATGAAAGGTAAGAAAGCAAAACCTCCTTGATCCACTAATTTGGTGAGTTAAAAAAGTGAGGGTTTGGAGGTTTTGAAACCTCCAAAAACCTTACGTCCTTTAAAAAACTTCCTCCCAAACAAGCACAGTACTTTAAAAACCCATACCTTATCTTCAAAAACTTTCTCCCAAATAAGCTGTAAGGGTCTGTTTGGATGAGAATGGAGGAGGGGTAAATAAAAGTAAAGAGGGGTATGTTTAGAACTAGGTAAATTAATGAAGGGAAAGGGCAAGTAAGAGTATCCTCCCTTATTACTCAAATCTCAATTTTTCAGAGGATAAAGAGGGGAGGTGAAAGCTATAATTATTTTTATTTCTACATCCTTCAAGTTCACCCTTCTTTCACCTCTTCCAAAATATAAAAATAATACATTACCTCTCTTTACCTTTTCATTAATTCACCATTTTCCAAATATTAATATTTTTTTATTATAACTCATCTTAACTTTCTAACTCTTCAATTACTTACCATTTGCTCACCTCTTCCAACAATGTGAAGAGAAAAATGTTGCAAAACAGAGACTGAAGCCTGGCAATGGGAAAATGTGAGTTTTACAATAATTTATTTCATTATGATGGCATAGTTATGACAATTTACCAAGGGACTTTGATGTTAGAAGGATTTCATTTTAAGGGTCAAAATGGGTTATAGTTTGTTGTTGGTCCTTAGGCCTTAAGAAATCAAAGAGGGTAAACTAGACTGTGCTGCCGCAGGTGCACATTGTTCCCTTCGTATTCAAGAGCAGCTTACCTTTCACTCTGCTAGATGATTGGGTTGTTAAAGAAAAGTGACACAGCAACATCAGTTATGCAGGTGTAATTGAGAGAGTACTGTTTTGGACCTAAACTTTTTGCTTCTTTTTTTTTTGCATTTACAGAGGGTACACCTATTATGCACTTGTTAAAGCTAGAGTGGGGATTGAATGCATCTATTGACTTGTTTCAGAATAAACAATCTGATTATACTTCATCTACATTGGAGTTTCATATGTGTGCCTAATCTTCTATGTCTATTGAATGTGTCTATTGACTTGCTACAGAATAATCAATCCAATTGTACTTCATCTAGATTGAAGTTTCATTTTTGTGCCTACTCATATATGTCTACTGAATGTGTTTATCTTCGTGGAAATGCATATGTAATGCATGTAAAGATGTTTTAAATAATTGTCATCTAGATAAAGAAATCCTTTACCCTACACTTGCTGCAAAACTATCAGTCTGATTATACTTTTATCTACACTGTAGATGTGCTTTTTGTTGAAGCATTGTCCTGAAACAGACATTTGCAAATTCAGTTTCACTGTATCTTCTAATCAGTGTCCGAGTGTATTTCTTTTTTGTAGAAGTTGCTTGATATTTTGTTCATAGTAATTCCATTAAATTGCATAAGTGCAAGTCATAAACAATGCTTTTTGTTGTGCAGCATTACATTGAGCCAGGGATTGGAAAGCAGTACCATTCCCCAGTAGACGTTGAGAGATATCTTACAAGAAAAAAATAATATGAAGCTACACCAAAAACATTAAATCAAGGAGATCGATTATACCTCACAACTGGGAAAGAATCTACAGCTATACCCTAGGAATTCAAACTGGGAGATCATGCTATGAATAGCATAATTAAACTTCTTTATACTAGTACAATTCTGCTTTAAGATTAGTCCACAGTTCCATGGCATTTGACTTGCATAATTCTAGTTCTTCCTAATGTTTTCTTGGAATGTTGTGGCAAAACTAAAGAAAAATGGTTAAATCAACTTGTATTTCTTATCTTTTGATGAAGGTTACAAAGCTATTATATGCAATTAGTATATCTATCTAGACCCTAAAGTTTTGCAATTACAATTAATTGTAATTATACAGAATTAATAAAAGATTGTAAGAATCCTTATGATTATTGTGAGAAAATAGAACAGAAGAAGAATATTGAGAATGATTGAAGAGCTTAATTATTCCCTCAAGCTAATGGTGTCAATTTATAATCTGTACAAGACAACTAAATAGGAAATACAATCCTAATTAATTATAGCCACGATTCTAGCATCTAAATATATTCACACAATCACTACAGATACACATATCCTAATTATTTATGGTACATATCTTAATACTCTTACCATAACTTAATACTCCCCCTTAAGCTGGAGCGTGCAAATCATATGCTCCAAGCTTGTTACAAATATATTTAATCCCAGAGCCTCTGAGAGATTTTGTCAGGATATCTGCTAATTGGTCATTTGAGCTAACAAAGCTAGTGGCAATACACCCAAATTCAATCTTTTATCTGATGAAATGACAATCCACCTCTATATGTTTCGTTCTCTCATGAAACACTGGATTAGATACAATGTGAAGTGCAACTTGATTGTCACAGATTAGCTTCATTTTTTTAAGTTTCCCATACTGCAACTGGAGAAGTTGTTTCAACCATATAAGTTCACAAGTTGCCAAAGCCATAGCTCGATATTCTGCTTCTGCACTTGACCTAGCAACCACATCTTGCTTCTTACTTTTCCAAGAAATCAAATTACCTCCAATCATAATGCAATGTCTTGAAGTAGACCATCTGTCTAAAGGAGAATGCCTAATCTGCATTTGAGTAACCAATAATCTGTGAATGACCCCTGTCTTCATATAATAGGCCTTGTCCTAGAGCTCCTTTAATATATCTGAGTATTTGAATGACCATATCCCAATGACTACTACATGGTGCTTGAAGGAACTGACTGACTACACTTACAGCAAATGAGATGTCTGGGCGTGTGATTGAAAGATAATTGAGTTTTCTAACCAATCTCTGGTATCTACCAAGATCCTCCAATGGCTCCTCCTGTCCAGAAATAAGTTTGACATTTGGATCCATAGGAGTATCTGCGTGTCTACAGTCTAACATGCTCGTCTCTATCAGTATATCCAAAGCATATTTCCTTTGAGAAATGGCGATACCTGTCTTGGATTGTGCCACTTCAATCCCCAAGAAATACTTTAGCTTCCCAAGATCCTTAGTCTGAAAATGACTGGACAAGTGTTGTTTGAGTTTTGAGATCCCAACATGATCATTTCGTATAATAACAATGTCATCAACATAAAAAATGAGATAAATGCACTTATCATAGCCATTATGGTGGAAAAATATTGAATGGTCAGCTTCACTCTGAGACATTCCAAATTGTTGGACTACAATACTGAACCATCCAAACCATACTCTCGGAGATTGTTTCAAACCATATAAAGAACGCAATATGTGACACACTAAACCAGACTCCCCCTGAGCAACAAACCCTGGTGGTTGCTCCATATAAACTTCCTTAGCTAGCTTGCCATGTAAAAAGGCACTTTTGATATTCAGTTGATGAAGTGTCCAGTGATGGATGGCAGCTAAGGAAATAAGAAGGCGAACCGAGGCAATCTTAGCCATAGGAGAGAAGGTATCACTGTAATCGAGGCCAAAGATCTGAGTATAGCCCTTTGCAACAAGGAGAGCTTTAAGTCTATCAATTTGGCCATCAAGCCCCACCTTGACTGTATAAACCCATCAACAGCTCACAATAGATTTGCCCTTCAGTAGTGGCACTAAATCCCAAGTGCCATTATTATGGAGAGCAGTCATCTTTTCAACCATTGCATTACACCATCCTGAATGTTCCAAAGCTTTTCTAACAATCTTAGGTACAGATACATTAGACAAAGTGGTGACAAAAGCATAGTAGGAAGGAGACAAATGATGATAACTCACAAAATTATAAATAGGATGAGGATTTTGAGAAGAACAAATACCTTTTGGGATGGCAATGGGAGGAGTAGCATCTTCTGTTGAAGGTGAGACCGGAATAGGTGAAAATGAAGGAGGTCGAGAGTCACCAGGAGCTAGTGTTGTACCTGTATCAAGCAAAGGAGCATCAATGGTGTTAGTGGGAGGATGAAGACGATGTGAGCAGACATGTAGAGGTGGTGAACTGATTGGTGGTGGAGGAAGAGTAGGAACTGGTAAGGTGGTGGGAATAAAAACCTTTGATGCGATGTTGGAGGAAAAATAGGGAGATGTTTCAAAGAAGGTTACATCAACTGACACAAAGTATTTATTTGTAAGTGGATTGTAGCATTTGTAATGTTTTTGAAGTCTAGAATATCCCAACAAGACACATTTTATTGATTTAGGCTGAAGTTTATCTTTGCCAGGAGTGTGATCATGAACAAAACAAATACAACTAAATACACGCAGGGACAACTGATGGGCATCTTGGTCAGGAAACAAAATGCAATGAGGACTCTGATTCTGCAAAATAGAAGAAGGCATTCGATTAATTAAGTAACAAGTAGTAAGAATAGCATCTCCCCAAAAACGAAGAGGAACATTATGGTGAATGAGTAAAGTGCGGGTAGTCTCAACTAGATGACGATTCTTTCGTTCGGCAACCCCATTTTATTGAGGGGTATGAGCACATGAAGTTTGGTGAGTAATACCCTGAGAAGATAAGAAATGAGTAAAGGGAGTAGACAAATATTCTTTTGCATTGTCACTATGAAGTATTTTAATAGAAATACCAAATTGATTACGTATTTTAGTAGGAAATTTTTGAAATATAGAGAATAATTTGGAACAAGTCTTCATTAAAAATAACCAAGTGCAATGAGAATAATCATCAACAAAAGTAATAAAATAATAAAATCCCAAAGTTATACTGACACAACTTGGACCCCAAATGTCTGAATGCACAATTTCAAACATGGACTTAGCCCTATTATTAACTCGCTTGGGAAAGGAAACACGACTTTATTTCCCAAGTTGATAGGACTCACATTCAAAAGAAGATAAACTAGAAAGATTGGGAACTAATTTTTGCAATTTGGTAAGACTCGGATGACCCAGATGATTGTGAAGAAGATCAGCGGAAGTAGTAAAGGCAAGAGCAACTGGAGAATTTGAAGTAGAAAGATGGTACAACCCTTGTGACTCACATCCTACTCCAATCATCTTCCTCGTATTCCAGTCCTGCACAATAATAGAGTCAGCTGTAAAGGTGATAGAACAATTGAGATTTTTAGTCAATTTACTAATGGAGATTAAATTATATGGGCATTCTGGAGTGAACATAACTATGGTTAAAGGAATAGATGGAAAGATTTTTACTTCTCCTATGCCCTTAACTAAAGTTTGTGAACTATTAGCCAAAGTAACTTTAGACAAAACCAGAGAAGAAACTAGAGATGAGAAAAGACTTTTGTTATCAGATATATGATCAGAAGCACCAGAGTCTAGGATCCATGGACCAGTGAGCGAAGACTGTGTTAGACAAGCAAAGGAATTACCAGAATGAGCACTGCTAGAAGATTACTATTTAGCTGTTTGATATTGCAAATACTCCTTGTAATCAGCTCTAGTTAATAGGATATAATCTGACACCTGATCCTTTCCATCAGGTAATAGAAGAATACCATTTTCACCGGATTGAGCCATATGAGCAGTTGATCGGCCCACATTATTTGATTGAATGGGGCGCGATGGTTGACCATGAAGGGCCCAATAAGTGTCTTGAGTGTGATTACTCTTATTACAATAAGTGCAATGGAGCCTTTTACCCTTGCCTCTCTAATAAGTAGCCTGTCTCGATTGGTTTCCACTTTGTACAACTAAAACTAAAGATTTAATTCTGTAGAAATTATTCTTATTAAGTGAGATGTGTAGAAGCCTGGAAAACATATCCTTTAGAGTGGGAATAACCGGACTTGTTAATATCTGGTCTCTAATAGAATCAAGGTCAAGTCTTAGCCTAATCAATGCCAAAACCATGAAGAACCTATCCCACTGTTGCTTAGAAATATTATCAGTACATGGCATGATAGAATTAAATTCATCTTTCAGTGATTCCACCTGTCCCAAATGACTAGACATATCTTGTTGATTTTGCTGCAGATGAACCATATCTGATACTACCTTATAAATACGCTGCACATTTTTGTATATAAGGTTTTCACCTTAATCCAGACTTTACAATAGGTTTTACAAGATTGAAAAATATTAAGTACTTTTGAGTCTAGAGAATGCCATAAGAGATTACATAATTGAGCATCAATCTTCGTCCAATTAGCTCTATTTGTCAAAGCTATATCTATGGCCTTTTTAACCAAGTGGTCATCATACCCCTGCTTCATAAACCATAATTCCACTGATGCAGCCCAAGATATATAATTTTGACTTTCTACTAATTTAACAGTAGTAATAGCTGGTGAATTACCAATGGAAGAAAGTATGGGTTTGAGAATCTAAGAACCTATGTTGGATATGGGTGTGAAAATCTCAGAACCTGTGTTGGAGGCTATATTAGAGGACTCCTCAATCTCAGACATGTTGACAAGAGAAGCTGTCACACCTCACCCCTCCGTAAGGCATAACATGATCCCATAGTATACTTAATGAATCACTAAACTTCGCCTACCGATAACCCATTAAATACACTACAAGAGATTTTAAAACAAAATTTACTTCTTTTGAAGGTGGCGAGCACTTTTAATAGGAATTAAAAACTTTTATTTGAAATTAAACCACATATTAAATTTTTAATCAATTTAAAGTTTCCACAAATTTTATAAAAATTTCGGCAGAGTGCCGTCTATAATTAGGAAAAATCAGTTCTTCAAAACCTGTGAAAATACTCTCAATAATTTCATTTCTCAACCCCAATCGCCAATATATTCTCAAATCAATACAATTCAACCAAATTTCAATTCAAAATTCACAACTCAAAATTGTTTTCAAAATAATTCGATAAACTCATAAACATTGCATTAAATTAAATTTACATACACAATTTAATTTACAGACATAAAAATCCAAAAGATAATATTATTACAATTTACTGTACAACTGCTTAATTTTACATTAATACATATGACACTAAACTATTTACATCAAAATAAACTACAAGAGTATCAATAAATACCCGTACAAAAATCTTCAAGTTGTGCTCCCCTATTACTATAGCAGCTTCCTTATTATTATAGCATTTCACTCTGCTGCTATGTCCTTTTCCCTATCTGCGACAGTAAAATTAAGCTATCGCTGAGTAAATTTTAATCAGTGGTGCACAATAAAAATTTAAAAAGTTGAACATAAACTATTCATTGCCAAATCATAATTTAAACATTACACAATCACATTTCACAAATTTCAAATCACATTTATAATAAATCACAATTTAAATATTTCACAATTTTCAAAGCTCAATATAACACAAATTTGATCAAATAATTTAATAAACACAGTGTTGTCAATCAATAATACAACTTAGGCCATGACACAAAATTTTCAAATGTGCCGTGTGGTACACCACGACAAGGCAAACTCACCCCACTAATTGAAATCAATGAGGGAGATGGCTAATTAGCTAATGAGTACTCATCCAAACTCACCTTAGACTGGCAAGCTAGAGAGGGAGGAAAATGATCAAATATCAAAGTCAACCCCACAAGTGGAGGAGGAACGTAGTAAGGGACTGTCATGCCAAGTGTGAATCAAAAATAATTTTAAATCACAATATTTAAATATTTCATACAAACCACAAATCACATTTTATCTCAAAATTTCCATTTACAAAGTAGGCAATACAATAATTTTCAAATAAAATTCTCAAAGCCAAAACAATTAAAAACTATTCATAGTACATACTAAATCAAATTTCAATAAGAAATACTTAAATAAGTTTATTGTGCACAAACCTCGTAATTAGTCTTTCCTTATTTCACTCCTGTTGATTCCTTTCCTCGGAAGGCCCTCTTTCCACTGAAGCACACAATTAAGATGTTTTAATATTTATTCAATTTATGTTTAATCATAATTTTAACAATTGAAATTTGTATTTAAACCTTATTTATATACTCCTATAAATTGAATTCTTTGCGTTCTTAATTATGGTGGTTACTATTCATTTGACCATTGGGTCAAAATGTTGACTTTTCCACACTAAATAGGTATACCAATTCTCATTACACCCACATACTACATTTTGAGTGCCTAATTTGTTGGTCTTGATTGTCATTTCAATTTCTTAGTCTCCTAAGAGAAAATTCAATTTTTCAGTTTTGGTGCCCTGTATTCTACTGTTTCATTTTTATGGTTATTGTGAGAATTTGGCTAAGTGTCCTTCACCAAAGTTTTTCCTTATTGTCTTATATTTAATTTTCTTTTTGAATCACTCAATTCAGAGTTTTTTAGCCCAAGATATGGACATTTTACTAAGGCTGGCCGGATAAATGTTACCCAGAATTTCTGGGCACTTTATTGGTTCTGGCAGTTTTGGACAACTAAATTTGGGTGACAATTTCACTTTGTTATGGGCAGAATTTGGGTTTGTGTTCTTCATGAAAGTTGTAGTTCTATATCATACCTTTTCAATGTCACAAAAATCAGGTCATTTGGACCTGTCTAGCCCAAGTTATGGCCAAATGAACAGGTTATTTGGTCATTTTGGTACAGTGACAGTACACAATATCCGGATTTAACCAAATTATTCACTATGTTAATGTCATTTTTTGGGCATAGTCTCCACATGAAAATTGTGTCATTATGTGTCTATTTTCATTCTCAATTGGCCTTATACCAATTGGGTTGGTAAAATTTCAGTTTTGATCCCTGAAAAGGACCTAGGTCATACTGCCCAATTTGGGACAACATCACATTCTATTTCCAATCCAATTCCAAACATTCAAACACATGCCAATTGACTCCAATTAACCATTTTAAACTTCACTTAAGGCAAAGTACATCAATTTACCAATTTCTCAAATTTCCTCCCCAAAACCCTGAGGGTTAAGAATCCTAATTTTGGCACATATTTCAATTGATGCAATTAAAGTGTATAACTTACTTCTACCTACTTAATTATACTTAATTCCACCACCAATTGCATCAAATCAAGCAAATCCTATTTCCCCTAAGGTTGACCAAAATTTCCCAATTGGTCTAACATGTGTAATTTGTTTAAGTTTTTCACAATTTCTATGTTAATCCAACTACGTAAACATGAATTTAACAAAAAAAATTATAAGTTTAAACACTAACCTTGACTTGGCTTTTCCTTCTTCTTGTAACTTTAATCTTTCTTCAATCTTTCCATTTTAATCTTCTCATCATAAGCAAATATGAAGTTTTTGTTTTGGGAGCTATAAATTTTATGGTGAGAATTTAGTGTTTGTAAGCTCTAAGATTCATTAATGGAGGAAAGAAAAAATATAAAGGAGAGAGGAAGAAGATGGTGAGCCGACCATTTTGAAGAAAATGAGAATTTTTTTTTTTGTTTTTTAATGGTTTTTGTCTTTACTTTAATATTTAACCATAAAAATGATTTAATTAAATAATTATTATATTTGTTTTATGATGTCATGCTTGATGATGTCATATTTCTTTATTTTATTTTCTTTTCTTTTCCTTTTGTTTTTCCTCACTTCTTTAATTTAATTATATATTTTAAAATTTTTCATTTCTTAGATTTTAGTGGACAGTGAGTTCATGAGTCACCTTTAGGGGTGAATTGACCAATTTGCCACCCGCCGGTTTGATCCGGTTTGTAAATAATTCGGTATTTCTTTCAGAACCTTGATTTAATTATTTGATTTGGTTATCAGCTCTTTTCTATGATTTTCTCTTTTCCACTAGGTTCGCAATAGTCCTTAGGACTGCGGTGTCACAATTTCCCATTCAAAATTAGGGTTAGGACTGATCTCGCAGTCACTTCCCGGAAAGGTCACCCATCGCTATGACCCTTGGCTCATTTAACTTTTTATGCTTTGTTTTTCTTATTTATACTTTACCATCTGGTAATCACTATTTATTTCCATTCAGGGCTTTTCTAGGTGACTTAATTATGGTTCTAATCTCCTTAATTATCCGGACAGACACCGATTAACGGAACAGTATAATTTACCAGGTTATGCAAATAGGGGTGTTACAATTCTCTCTCCCTTAAAAAAAATTTCGTCCGCGAAATTTTATCCAATATCCGTCCTAAAAGAGTTATACGTTTGTTTTCTCATGTCTTTCATATATTTTTTCGTAGCTTCATAATCTGGATAATGGCCCATAACACCTTAACTAAATGTATACATTTATTTCTCAGCTGCTTCACCTCATGTGCTAAGATCTTTATGAGTTTCCCCATCATACATTGAATTTAAATTCATTTCACTTTTTATAGGTAAGCAATTCTGTGTGCTAACGAATCCACTCTTTCTAGGACTTTGTGTGGTCCTATGGAGTGAGAACTTTAGTTTTTCTCCTTTCTATATAATTGTATAATCTTCTTTCCTTTAAGTTTATGTAAGACTTTTAATAATCTAATACAACGTTTAATTTGTTTGTATAACACTAATCTTATTTTACTATCGTTTTGTCTAATATTTCAATTTATGTTTCCTTATAGAATGAATATTGTGGTCATATTAGAATTGTTTATCTAATTATGGGTCCTTTGACCATTCTAGTCAACAATCTTGCTAATTTTCATAACATTTCTTTGTTACATCTGAACCAACTGTTCAAAATTTTTACTTCCATAACTCTTTTATCTATTAATATTCAATAATTTATTGCATTCTAGGAGATATCTTTCACTAACAAACTCTTCCAAAACTAATTCTAAAAAGACTAGTCACTAACATATCAAAATTGATTTTTATACAAGGGACAACAGGAAGGCAAGCAATGCTGGCAGTAACATAAAAGTGTGCAGACCCCAGGTCAAACAATACATATATATATATATATATATATATATATATATATATATATATATATATATATATATATATATATATCTTAGCTAAAATTGAGAAAGTACCATCAACAATGTTAGAAGTCTCATCCTCTTCCCTCTGCTGCATAGTATATACTCTAACTGGAGCATCACCTTGTTCTGGCTGATTCACA
Organism: Hevea brasiliensis; assembly: GCF_030052815.1. Lineage (NCBI taxonomy): Eukaryota > Viridiplantae > Streptophyta > Magnoliopsida > Malpighiales > Euphorbiaceae > Hevea > Hevea brasiliensis. The sequence continues at coordinate 5,073,489 of NC_079493.1, read as the reverse complement.
GTACTCTGACTTCCAGGTGTACTACCCCTACCTCTGCCTCTGCCTCTGCCTCTACTAACTGATGGTGAACTCTTTGGGGTAGAAGTTTGGGCTGATCCTTTTGACGTAGTAAATGATCTAGAAGGGCGTGGACTTATACAATCCTTAGCAAAATGACCAGTCTCTCCACAATTAAAACATATTCCTATGGCTCTATAGCATACCCCACTATGTGGTTTACCATAAGTTTCACAAAGTCGATCTGACAGCGTATTTCTGGGTGTTTGTTGAGTTTGCTGATCGGATCGAGGTGGTTTCTGTCCAGAAGATCTACCTCTACCCTATTCGCGTGAGCTAGATCCTCCAAAATGTTTCCTCTTTCCTGACCCACTATCAGGAACTTGATTAGTAGTCTTTCCAGTTTTCTCTTTCTCTTTTGTATCCTTTTTAACTGTTTCTTCATTCTCAATTCTTTCTAGTTCCAAGGCTTGCGATATTAGCTCTGAGAAATTCTAGTGTCAGAACCCCACAACTTGTATTCTCAGACTAGGCCTTAACCCGACCTCAAAACATTTACATCTATCTCTAAGAGTGGTAAGCAGATTTCTTGCATAATGACTCAATCGAGAGAAGTCTCTTTTGTACTCTACTACTGTTTTATCCTCTTGCTTCAAACTCAAAAACTCTTGCAGTTTCATGTCCACATATGTGTCGGGGACCCACTTTTGCCGAAATTCCCTAAAAAAATATGACCAGGTGAGGACTGGGGGCTCAACTAAGCTGTGGGGGATGGTTTTCCACCATTCATAAGCATCCCCTTGTAACAAAGAAACAATGTACTCAAACTTTAGCTCTTCTGTACAGTGTAACTTCTTAAACAGCCTTTCCATTCTCTCCAACCATTGCTCAGCTTCTAATAGATCCACAGTTCCCTTAAATTCAGTAGCCCCATACTTTATTAGTTTGTCATACTATTTAACTGGAGGCGGTGATTGTGCTGCAGAGGCTTGTGTTTGGGCTGGTGCTAGCAGGTTCCCAGTCATTTGTTGAAATAGTGCAGTCATCTGCTGTGCAAACTGAGCAGGAAACTGCGATGCTTGAGGAGGAGCTGGAGTGGCTAACCCACTCACATTCTGGAGTGCTGGGGCTTCCTCTTGTGCCTCAGCCTCAACAGATTGTTCTACGGAATGATCTCCTTTTTCCACTCCGATTTCAGAAATTTTCTACTTTCTAATAACAAATACAAGGAGGTTGACCTACGTTAGTGCATATTCATGATATAATATGTCACATGTATCAATTTAGGACACTTAAGTAGTTGCACTTATCAAGGGAAATATTCACATGCATAGTCAAAATTCATTTCAAAATTATGCTCTGATACCACTAAAACATGTCACACCTTACCCCTCCGTAAGGCATAACATGATTCCATAGTATACTTAATGAATTACCGAATTTCACCTACCGATAACCCATTAAATACACTACAAGGGATTTTAAAACAAATTTTACTTCTTTTGAATGTGGCGAGTACTTTTGGTAAGAATTAAAAACTTTTATTTGAAGTTAAACCACATATCAAATTTTCAATCAATTTAAAGTTTTCGCAAATTTTATAAAAATTTTGTCAAAAAAAAAAAAAAAAAAACTTTCAAAACACTCCCAATAATTTCATTTCTCAACTCCAACCGCCAATATATTCTCAAATCAATACAATTCAACCAAATTTCAATTCAAAATTTACAAATCAAAATTATTTTCAAAATAATTCGATAAACTCATAAACATTGCATTAAATTAAATTTACATACACAATTTAATTTACAAACATAAAAATCCAAAAGATAATATTATTACAATTTACTGTATAACTACTCAATTTTACATTAATACATATAACACTAAACTATTTACATCAAAATAAACTATAAGGGTATCAACAAATACTCGTACAAAAATCTTCAAGTTGTGCTCCCCTATTACTGTAGCAGCTCACTTTACTGCTATATCCTTTTCCCTATTTGCAACAGCAAAATTAAACTATCGCTGAGTAAATTTTAATCAGTGGTGCACAATAAAAATTTAAAAAGCTGAACATAAACCATTCATTGCCAAATTATAATTTAAATATTACACAATCACATTTCACAATTTTCAAATCACATTTATAACAAAACATAATTTAAATACTTCATAATTTTCAAAGCTCAATATAACACAAATTTGATCAAACAATTTAATAAACACAGTGTTGTCAATCAATAATACAACTTAGGCCATGACACAAAATTTTCAAATATGTCGTGTTGTACACCACGATAAGGCAAACTCACCCCACTAATCAAAATTAATGAGGGAGGTGGCTAGTTAGCTAATCAGTACTCATCCAAACTCACCTTAGACTGGCAAGCTAGAAAGGGAGGAAAATGATCAAATATCAAACTCAACCCCACAAGTAAAGGAGGAACGTAGTAAGGAGCTGTCATGCCAAGTGTGAATCAAAAATAATTTTAAATCACAACATTTAAATATTTCATACAAAACACAAATCGCATTTTATCTCAAAATTTTCATTTACAAAGTAGGCAATACAATAATTTCCAAATAAAATTCTCAAAGCCAAAATAATTAAAAATTATTCATATTACATACTAAATCAAATTTCAATAAGAAATACTTAAATAAGTTTATTGTGCACAAACCTCGTAATTAGTCTTTCCTTATTTCACTCTTGTCGATTCCTTTCCTCGGAAGGCCCTCTTTCCACTGAAACACCTCTTTCCACTGAAGCACACAACTAAGATGTTTTAATATTTATTCAATTTATGTTTAATCATAATTTTAACAATTGAAATTTGCATTTAAACTTTATTTATATACTCCCATAAATTGAATTCTTTATGTTCTTAATTATGGTGGTTACTATTCATTTGACCATTGGGTCAAATTGTTGACTTTTCCACACTAAATAGGTCTATCAATTTCCATTACACCCACATATCACATTTTGAGTTCCTAATTTGTTGGTCTTGGTTGTCATTTCAATTTCTAATTCTCCTAAGAGAAAATTCAATTTTTCAGTTTTGGTGTCCTATTTTCTACTGTTCTATTAGTCTGGTTACTGTGAGAATTTGGCTAAGTGTCATTCATTAAACTTGTTCCTTATTGTCTTATCTTTAATTTTCTTTTTGAATCACTCCATTCGGAGTTTTTTAACCCAAGATATGGGCATTTTACTAAGGTTGGCCGGATAGGTATTACCCAGAATTTCTGGGCACTTCATTAGTTCTGGCAGTTTTGGACAACTAATTTTGAGTGGCAATTTCACTTTGTTATGGACAGAATTTAGGTTGGTATTCATCATAAAATTTGTAGTAATTTGGGTTGGTATTCATCATAAAAGTTGTAGTTCTATATCATACCTTTCCAATGCCACAAAAATCAGGTCATTTGGACCTGTCTAGCCCAAGTAATGGCCAAATGAAAGTTCATTTGGACATTTTGGTACAGTGATAGTACACAATATCCGAATTTAACCTAATTGTTCACTATGTTAATGTCATTTTCTGGGCATGGTCTCTACATGAAAATTGTGTCATTATGTGTCTATTTTCATTCCCAATTGGCCTCATACCAATTGAGTTAGTAAAATTTCAATTTTGGTCCCTGAAAGAGACCTAGGTCATACTGCCCAATTTGGGACAGTATCACATTCTATTTTCAATCCAATTCCAAACATTCAAACACATGCCAATTGACTCCAATTAACCATTTTAAACCTTACTTAGGTCAAAGTACATCAATTTACCAATTTCTCAAATTTTCTCCCCAAAACCCTAAGGGTTAAGAACCCTAATTTTGGCACATGTTTCAATTGATGCAATTAAAGTGTATAACTTACTTCTACCTACTTAATTATACTTAATTCCACCACCAATTGCATCAACTCAAGCAAATCCTATTTCCCCTAAGGTTGACCGAAATTCCCCAATTGGTCTAACATGTGTAATTTGTTTAAGTTTTTCACAATTTCTATGTTAATCCAACTACATAAACATGAATTTAACAAAAAAAATTATAAGTTCAAACGCTAACCTTGACTTGGCTTTCTTGTAACTTCAATCTTCCTTCAATCTTTCCCTTTTAATCTTCTCACCAGAAGTAAATATGAAGTTTTTGTTTTGGGAGCTATAAATTTTATGGTGAGAATTTAGTGTTTGTAAGCTCTAAGATTCATTAATGGAGGAAAGAAAAAATATGAGGGAGAGAGGAAGAAGATGGTGAGCCGGCCATTTGGAAGAAAATGAGGTTTTTTTTTAATGATTTTTTGTCTTTACTTTAATATTTATCCATAAAAATGATTTAATTAAATAATTATTATATTTGTTTTATGATGTCATGCTTGATGATGTCATATTTCTTTATTTTCTTTTCTTTTCTTTTCTTTTTGTTTTTCCTCACTTCTTTAATTTAATTATATATTTCAAAAATTTTCATTTCTCATATTTTAGTGGACAGTGAGGTCATGAGTCACCTCTAGGGGTGAATTGACCAATTTGTCTCCCGCCGGTCTGATCCGATTTGTAAATAATTCGATATTTCTTCCAGAATCCTAACTTAATTATTTGATCTGGTTATCAACTCTTTTCTGTGATTTTCTTTTTTTCACTAGGTTCGCAATAGTCTTTAGGACTGCGGTGTCATAATTTCCCGTTCAAAATTAGGGTTAAGACTGACCTCGCAGTCACTTCCTGGGAAGGTCATCAATCGCTGTGACCCTTGGCTTATTTAACTTTTTATGCTTTGTTTTTCTTATTTATACTTTACCATTTGGTAATCACTATTTATTTCTGTTCAGGGTCTTCTAGGTGACTTAATTGTGGTTCTAATATCCTTAATTATCCGGAAAAACACCAATCACCGAAACAGTGTAATTTACCAGGTTATGCAAATAGAAGTGTTACAGAAGCACACTGAAATGTTGCTCAGAAATAGTCAGAAAAGCCTACTGTATGAAGAGGTAGTGATAAAAAAGTGAAAAACAGGTGACGGGACCAGCGTGGTTAAGGTCGCCTTAGGCCGGGGAGTTGACGGGAAGAAGCGCTTGAAAGTTCCTCCCTATAAGGACTTTGTTTCAGATTTCAAATCAGACCCATCGAGGGCTCTAATACCATGTGAGAAAATATAATAGAAGAATAATGTTGAGAATGATTGAAGAGCTTGATTATTTCCTCAAGTCAATTGTGTCAATTTATAATTTGTAGAGGACAACTAAATAGGAAATACAATACTAATTAAATACGTAATTATAGCCACAATTCTAGCACCTAAATATATTCACACAATCACTACAGATACACATATCCTAGCTATTTATGGTACATATCTTAACAATTATGTATATGCAGTAGGAAATCCAGTATTTCCTCTTTTGAATCCACATCCATATCCCGTATTAAAAACACCCAGCAGCTGATGTAAGAAATAATATTAAGCCAAACATTAAAACCAGGCAACCATTCTATAAAGAATTGAAATTTATTTATTTTTATGGCTAAATATGATTGCCAAGTCCTCATATATCATTTGTAGCGTTCAAAATGCTCCAATTCTGAAAGAAAAATGAAAGCAACAAAAGTCATTAGTTTCAGCAAACCATAGCAAAAATTTCAACATCTGAACATGGCAATTAACAAGAAGAATCCAGCAATCAACCTTACAATTCATCAATACATCATCAATCAATAAAATTCACAATGAAAATACAATTCATCAATACCAAATTTATAGGCAGACATTGCGATTGACAGGCAGAGGACGAAGCAATTTTTGTCAAGGACCCGTCGAAAGAGAAGGACTGTGAGGTTGAGGGGTGGGCTGGGGCCACAGGTTATCTGCGACTGGCAAGGTTGACGAGTTGCAGGCGAAAGGATGCCGCGATGGTGGACTAGGTTAAAGGTGATGCTCCAATTGGCGAGGTTGAACGGCTGTAAGTGAGGCAGTGATGTCCGCATGCCACAAAGGATGGGTTGGTGGCAAAGGGCAGCTAGTTCGTTCTAAACTCGATTAAAATTTTAAATTATTTTAACTTATTTCTAATTGTTCAAATGTCAAATTTATTTAATTTTATATATTCTTAATTAATAATATATAAAATATATTTTATTAATAATTTATATTTTAAAATTTCAATAAAAAAATAATTTTTATTTAAAATATAATATATAAAAATTTATAAATATTATTATAAATCAAATTCATCCGATTACGTACTATCTAAATTAATATCAATAAGCTCAATAGTACTCAATCAAATTAGATATTCCAAAATACTCGATCCAACGGCAAAGGTGAAAATGCAAAACGTAAAAAGCATATTAAACTAAAGGGAGAAATTGAGGAGAAAGATAAACTAAGGTATGAGAAATCCAAAGCTCATTAAAGGGTGTAAAAAATAGAAAGAAAAAGGGCAAGTAAAGATTTAAAGGAGGAGAAGACAGTGGAACTCAGTTCTTTGAGTACCATATATGTTCCTTGAGCCTTGTACATGAAACATAACGTAAGGCAAAGAAGCAGCAACTCTAACCTATAAAATGCAGACCAATATCAATAAATTTGGTTCAATTTGATTTTATCGTTTTCCTTTTCCTTTTTTTAAAATCTAAATTGATTAAATCAATTTCAGCAAAAACTAAAACTGACTAAAGCAGATCAAATTATTTAATAAATGAAATTAATTTTTTTATTCAGTCAAATAGAGTTAATTATTTTAGTTTAAATTAAATACTAATCTTTAAATAAATACAAAAGTAAATATAAAATAATAAATTATAACAACAATAATAAGATTCATAGTGCCTTTTCGACATTGCGATTTAAATGGCCAAATAGTTTTAAAAAATATATATTTTAGATGTTAAAAAAATAATTTAAAAAAAACATATTTTTTGTTTTAGTATTTTGATATTTAAAACATATGAAATTTTAATTTTAAATTATTTTTTAATACTCTTTCTAATTAATATTTAAAAAGATACATCAAAATCAATTCCATAAGTAACATCAAACAGAATCCTAATCTCAACTCTGGACAAGTGGTAGGTTAAGCTTGAGTTAGTACATAACTTGTCCCTAGCCTGCTAGCCATGCAAGATTCTAAATTCAACAAAATTTTTTTTTCTTTTACTTAAGAAAATTCCCAGCTTGATTAGTCCCCTGGAAAAATAGAGATTCTTTCCTCTTCCAAAGAGGTAAAATCTTTGTTCAAAGATTTGGGGGGGGTTTTGAACCTTTCTCCGGCTTCTTGTGGGTATCTTCAAGAGGATACAATTCGTAACTCAAGTTTGATCTTCCTTGCATAAGAAACAGAAGTAACCTTCGTTGAAAACCATAAGAACTCACATCATAATCGAAGAAAGAACCAGGTTGGAACACCATTGGCTCCTTTTCTCCAGTATTTGACTCTCCATCACTTTGATCATCTGGCTTCCAACTCCACGGCGTCAAGAACGAGTTATCGTTCGTCAAGAAGGTTGTGAATTGCGAGTAGTCCACTGCCGATTGATTGGCCAGGCTTAGTTGTTGCTGCTGTCGATGATACTGATACGCATAAAATTTTAGATCCATTATCGAACTTGGTTTTGTGGGATTTCTTCTTGGACAGAAGATTTGGATCAGAAGATATATATATTAGAGTCAAGTCCAATTAGAACTAGGAAATATAATTAATTGAATAAGTATAATCAATTTAGGATGTTTAGTAAAATTTAAATTATAAAATTTAATAATTAGAGTTTTACAAGGATTAAATTTTAATGGTCTATATATATATACATGAATAATTGATTAGCCATTGTATAGAATATATTGTAGAGAGCCCATAAAATAGAGATGTGTGTTAAATTCTATAATGATAAAGATGAAAAAAATAATTAGTGATTATAATTATTTTTTCTTGATAGTGAATTTGTTTAGTAGGGTAGACTTATACTGAATAACGTTAAATTTTATATTCTTTATTTTATGTGAATGAATTTTTTACGACAATATATGTATAAAATAAAGATTTTAAGTGAACAATAGCGTTTGGTTAGAAGACCGCCTCAGCTAGGGGTGTGCAGTTTTCCGTTTAAACCGAAAAATCGAAGCGAACCGATTAATTTGGTTCAATCGGTTCGGTTTTAAAATTTAATCGGTTCGATTTGATTTATAATTTTGATAATTTCGGTTAATCGGTTCGGTTCGGTTATTTTCATAAAAAAATAAAAAAACCGAACCGAACCAAAATTATTAATATATATAGGAAATCAAAAAATCGAATCAAATTGAATCAAATCGAATCGAACCGAACCGAAATCAAAGAAAACCGAACCCAACCTAAAGATTTTTGAGTTTTGATTTCTAATTTTTTTTGTTTTTATGTTTTTATTATTTAGATTTAATGTTAAAAATATGAAATTTTATAAATTTTTGTTTGATCGGTTTAAAACCGAACCGAACCAAAATTTATCAGTTCGATTTTCTCTTATCAATCGGTTTGGTTCGATTTTTAAAATTTTCGATTTTCGATTTTCAGTTTTATCGGTTCGGTTCGGTTTGAAACCGAACCGACCGTTTGCACACCCCTAGCCTCAGCTATTAGGAGTCCTGTTAGGATGGTGGATTGCCCTTGGCTTTTAGAAAATCCGAAAAATAAGAGGATTTTTTTTTAATTTTTTTATAAAAAATAAAAAGAACAGACAGAAATAGCGCAAAGGAGATAGTAGGCGAAATAAAAGTGATAAGACTAACTGCGCTCCTAAATATGGCAGCCATGCATCTTAGGAATTAATCTTTTATAGACTGTAAAACCGACATAAAGAATACTTGATGTACTTAAAAAAATAATAGTAGAACCAGATAATTGAGTTATGAGATTCCCATGATAAAACAAAAAAAGATGAAGTTCTATGCTGAAGCAATTACTGAAGCCTGAAGGAGTCTTAGGAACTCCTGTGAGCAACTCTAGTTCTATATTGTAGTGTCTCTCTCACATTGTTGTCTTGTCCGGGCCACTGCCTTATGGTTTGATGAACAATGCCAAGTAATCCACCATTTTAGCCAGGCTATTTACAATTTGAAAAATAAAAATAATAATATTAAAAAAGGAAAAAGAAACTGACTGCATCTCTATAGCCTGCATCGAGAGATCATATCTCAGAAACACTCTCAAGTAACAGTTAAACTAACTTCTTTGCTGGCCAACCAAGCTCTTGAAAATAGAAAATATTCATTGTGGCAATCTTCCAGATAAGTATAAAGATAGCTTGTCTCTCAGATACACACCTTTTATGTCGACGGATTCACAAGTCTGTTGCTGGTAGTCTGGGTCATGCTGGTGAGACAAAGGAATATCACTCTGTGCCTCATCTTCCAAATCAATGGCTATGTTATGGAGCAAGCAGCAGACTAGGATAATCCTTGGCAACCTATGTTTGTCAGGTCTCCACATCACTCCATGAATGATCCTCCACATGTCCTTCAGCCTCGCCAATGCTCTGTTGGCTACCATCTGAGTTGCAGAAAGCCGTTTATTGAACTCGGCTTTTGGTTCTGAGAGTTCTTTCCCCTCATATGGAACAATAAGATATGGCAGTAGAGGAAATCCTGAATCTCCAATTATATATTCCCTTATTTCTGATCCTTCAGAAAGCTGTAATTTTTTCCCATTCAACCTATCTCCTCTTTCACAAAGTTTATGGAAGTTTGAACTCTGAAACACCACCCAATCTTGCATTTTTCCAGGCCATCCAGTGACTATGTCTAGGAACCTCATCTCAGGGTCTACAACTCCCTGCAAGACCATGCTGTGATTCTTCTCATTATCGAGCCATACATTACTTGAAGTGTCTGAGGAAGGCAACAGCATCATGATGTGAGTGGTTTCAACCACACCACAACAATTAGGGAGACCTTGTATGTTCTCAAACTTAGATTTTATTTGCATCATTTCTAATTCACTAGAAGGCCATTTTAGGTGTTGAAGCCCCTTTTCTTCCATGGCTTCCACAAAACGCCAGGTCACTTGGGAGACAGTTGAGTGGTTCAAACCAAATGAATCAGCAACTGTCACTAGTGAATCACCAGAACTCAGTCTTCTTAAAGCCACAGCAACCTGGTCATGCAAAGATAAAACCTTGCCATTTAAAAACGTAAATTCCCTTGATTTAGCAGTCATATCTTCCTTCACAAGTGAACATATGTAATTGAAGGTTTTCCTGGTAATCCTGAAAACTTGTTCAAACTTGTCCAAACTCTTTGATGGAGATGGAAGACCTGCAGGTAGTGTAATGAGGAAACAGATTTAGCAGTCTTAAATCAGTAGCATTTTTATTGGATTACAGACTCGTGCAATTTCAAAATAAAAATGCCAAAAGATTTACCATTATTAAATCAGTAGCATTTTTATTGGATCCCAGACTCATTCAATTCAAAGTAAATGGCAACAGATTTACAATTATGAAATCAGTAGCATGTTTATTGGATTCCAGACCCATGCAATTTCGAAATAAAATGCCCAAAGCACCTCAACCTTCAATATTACAGTTACAAAAAAAAAAAAGCCTTCCTGTTTTGGCAGCCAATAACTAGCATATGCAAAAAGCATAGAAAACAAATTTAGAAATTGAAAGCATAATATTGTTTGCAAAGGGATGAGAAGAAGAAGATATGAATATATTCATTGTGCACAGATTTGACTCCTTACATTTTTTGGTTATTAAGGTCATCATCTACAGTAATGAATCAGTTGACCATTTTCATACAGAACTACATTCATAGTCGTTGATGGCGAAGATAACCAAAATACATGTACCTATCATCAAAGCTGAAAAAAGCCTATGCTTTAAACACAGAAGTATCCATCCAAAAAATTCCTGGAAAGATGATTTAAACAATAACAGCCACTTCTGTAACAGTTTCCTGGAAAGATTATTTAAACAAGGACACCCACTTGAATAATAGTTTCATGGAAAGATGATTTAAACAAGAACACCCACTTATGTAATAGTTTCCTGGAAAGATGATTTAAACAAGAACAACTGCTTGTTTAATGGTTCATCATAATAGACAACATTCATATTTTATTTATGAAAGAAAGAAAAAGAAAAGACATCAATTTATGTTTAAAATAAAGAAAATATGACAGAATTGGAGAAAAGAACTCCTAAAAGAAGTTAACCCAATGGCATGCTTTAAAAGGCCTTATTTTCTTTTATTTACAATCCTTTTTTTTTCCTCTTTTTTTTTTTTTAAAAAAAAAAAAACAGCAACCATTGTCAAAACATAGACCTCATAATAACAGAAATCAGTAGCAAGGAACCCATTAAGAATAATTAAAAAAAAGAAAGAAAGAAAAAAGAAAACACACTCTCACCCACATATATGGGAAAATCATGGAAGCAAAAGTAAAATAAGGATAGGACAACAGTATTAGAATCTCATTAGGGCCAAAAGTCATTTACTTTGTGGTCATCTTTATCTGGACATTTATGTACAGTCATGCAGTCATGTTCATATGAAAGATCTGTTGGAAACATTTTATATTTGCATTCAGCAGCACCCAAATATTAGTTACTTTTTAACATTTTGGACAAGTTTAATTTAGTGCACCTAATATATTTTTCCATAACATGGAAGAAACATGCTTGCAGGTATATTACTAATAAATTGGGTAGAGTAGGATGAAAATTAGAGGCTAACCTTTACACACACACACACACACACACACACACACACACACACGCATATACCTCGGCAATTATAACCTATCCAGGTAAGTGATCTTGTGATTAATAAAAGAAATTAGGAGCTAGCTCATTCTTCCTGTAAAACTCAATCAGTTGGACTGGAAATTCATCTCTGCCAAACTTCAGGTTTCCGAAGTTCCAGATTCATGTAATAATTTGCATACAGACCATAACACATTGGCCATTCACATAATGCACAGATTTGATCTAGTCAAATGATCTACAAGCAAATAAACTCCCTTCAATGACATCAAGGATAAAAAGACCTTAAATGAAACAATTGCCAGGTTGTGGACCTCCAACTGAGTTGCCAGGTTTTGGGATAAAGGCTTAGTTGAGTTGAGTTGAGTTGAGTTGAAATTGAATATATCAATTTCTTAAAGTGAATTTCTTCATGTAGTCTTTATACCCCTCTTTGCATCATAAATGGACTTCCCCCCCTAAGTTAAGCGCCCCATATGAGAATGATATAATTTCAAACCTCTGAAGACAAACATTGTTAAATTATAAGAAAATCTCCAGACTCAACCACGTGTTATGTAACAATGTATATCTGCCTCCTTATTTATTGATTTCAACAAGGAAGACGCCTTTAGAAGGCAAAAGGCATTATCCTAACACTTCAACACCGTTGTCTAGCCCTTTAACTTACCACTACCAAATTCCAAGATGTCATTACATTTAAACAAATCAATTAAAGATATCTTTTATCAGCAAACCATTCTAGTAAAGCAAGGAGCTAAAATATATCCAACACCAAGTAGTTGTTGCAACCAATTGCACACAGTACTCACAAGAAATAAAATAAAATAAAATAAAATAAAGCACAATAGCAGATCTGACCAACTGGCTAGAATGCCATTAATTGATCAAGTCGCAGCTGATAGAATGAAATCCAGCCCCAGAAATAGCCATTATGAAAACTTTTACCACTCCAGTTTCTATAATTGATATTTTTTACAACTGGTTCACTGCCTAGTAGCAATGCCTCTATATGTTTCTGCATTGAAATATAGCTAAAGGGGATAAAAAAATTATTGACAGCCTAAAAGATGAGATGTCAGATAATCCAGCTTATAATAAAAATTTTTGTGATGCTGACTCCTTTTAAGCTCTTAAAGAGAATGCAAGTCGAGTACCGCAAAGATAAATAACTACATGATATGTATCCACTTCAAGAGCAACTCAAGACCTAACTTTGTTTGGGAGGAGGTTTTTTAAAGTAATAGGAGGTTTTTCAAAATTTTAAAACCATGAACTTGTGTTTCTGACTGTAGAAGGTTTTTCAAAATATAGTTTTTTGAGGTTACCCACCAAATTGGTGGATTAACAAAGGTTTTCACTTTAAAAGCTCCAAATACTTAAAAAACTAAAAAAATCCTCCCCTTACTCTCAAACACTAAAAATTATGAATGTTTGAAAATCATGAAAACCCTTACTTTAAAAAACTTCACTTTATAAAACCTTACTTTGCTCTATCTCCTCCCAGGAAGTAAATCAATAGGCAGGAGCTCGAAAAGGAAGTTACCATTTGCCATGTCAATGTTTCTTCAACAGATTAATAGTGTTTATTTAAAAAGACAGTTTTTTTTTTCCCAACTACATCTGGAGGTCTCAATTGTATTAGCAGAATATTCACTTAACTTGCATTCCTAAAAACACTCAGTAAGCGTTAAGCTAATGGCATATGCCATTCTTGTCTTAGATTTCAGTACAAGCCTTTGGCTTCTATTACTACCAAAACCACATCGACTCTTATCCTTTCCCTCATTCGAAAAGACAAACTAGAATGTTTGGTAAGAAGGAACATTCAAAAACCAGATTAGGGATCCTTTGCAATGTATTGACACAGACCTTGAATAAAAGCTGAAGCGTAAAGCTAATCAAATTAACCAAAATTATATTCAACTCATGAACTGAATTCAATAGAAAATACAGATGACAAACTTCATATCCCATGATCAATAACGGCAATATTAAAACATCCAAATAAGAAACACAATAGAGAATAAAACAAAAGGAAGGAAAAAAAAAAAGGAAAAGAAAACAGATACAGTAAAGAAACAAAATTTATAAAGAGAACATACCATTAATCCTCTTGGAAAATTCATCCCACCAATCCACAGGCCCTTCCTTCTCTGCAGACACAGAAGCAGAAGCAGAAGCATAAGCATTATCTTCGGCCCTTTTATCTGTCTTTTTCCTCTTTTTGTACCCTCTTATAGGACCCATCAAAGCTTACACGACCCCAATTAAATCCAAACTGAAGAAACCCACTAGCTTGAAACAATTAAAAAAAAAATCAAAGAAACTAAATTAGAATCCACATAAGAACCAAAACCCATTATTGATAACACAAGAATACTTACCAAAGTCACACAGAGATCATAAAAGAATGATGAGAGAGATAATGGGTCGTAATAACATGCAACAAAATTTCATGAACAGGAAAAGCTAGTTGCGATATGTATATTGTTTTTGTGTGTGGCTTTTGAAGCATGCAAATAAATGAGAAAATCAATAATAACAGAGAAAGAGCGCTTGGATGAGATGGGAAAAAAAAAAAAGAGAAGAGAGAGAGAGAGGGTATGTGCATTTATATCTGCACAGAGAAGCTAAATCTATGTGCTAGCACATGTGGGTAGGTCTTTGTTAAAGACAATGTGGCAATAGAAGAGAACTCTTTTCTTACAAAATTTCCTGTTACTCTAACAATCTCAGAGAAGTAGAGTAATGTGCCTTGGGAAGTTAGCTTCAAGTTTTTGGAGTCTCCATCCGCATAAATTTCCATTTTCCCATGGTTTTTATGCATAAATATTTACAAACATTTTAGGGTCAATTTGTTCTTAAATGACAAAAATGTCCATTAGACTTTTTGTGCTTTTAGTAAAAAAATACCTCACCTATCACCTTTTTTTTTTTTTATAAAACAAAGTGTTCAACAATTAATAATATTGATATTGAAAAATAAAAAAACTAATTTATAATATAATATAAACACTTTTTGAATTATTTTGATATTTTAATATTTTTTAGTAGAATTTTTTATCACAATTATTATAGATTTTTTTTAAAAAAAATACATTTATTTAGCATAATAAATTTAATAATAATTCAAATTTATTAGATATTTATATTAAAAAAATGTACACAAAAGGAAAGAAGACAATCATATAAGGAATTCAACTCCATGTAAAGTGAGAATAAAAAAAAAATAAATCCACTGAAGAGGACAAATAAATAAATATACATATATATATATATATATATATATATATATATATATATATATATATATATTAAAAACAAATAAAAAAAAGTACGTAGGAAGTTGGCTTTTAATTTACCGCCATATAATTAAAATTAAGATTATTTACCTATTCATTTATTATAAATTTAAAATATAAAATTTATATTAAATTTTATATATTTATGATCGATCAGATTTAGATAAAAAAAATTTTTAAAAAAATTATTTCACCTATATTAAATCAAAATTTTAATTTAAACTCTATTTATTTCATAAAAAATATTTTATATAAAAAAATATTTTTAAAAAAAATATTTTTCATAAAAATATTTTCTATTGTTTGATTATAATATTAAATTAATAATATTTATTTATTTCATATTTATATTTTAATAAAATTTTTAAAGTTTAAAAAATAAAAAATAATTTTCTCTTTTAAAAAATAAAAATTATTTTTTTTAAAATGATTTAATTTTGTTTAATAAAAAATATTTTTCGTTAAAAATTGAGTAACATTAAATATTAAAAAATATAAAAAATATTTTTTATAAAACAAACGAAATAATATTGATTTGAAAATTTTAGTATCAAATGTCTTTGTTTTCTCTTACAAAATGGTTAGGGTATGAAATTTACTATTTTCGCAACTACTATTTCTAAATACAACCTCCTTAAAAATTTCATTTCGATATCCCAATTGAGTCAACTCGGTCCTTATCGAGTCAACTTCAACGGCAAACTACATTATATCTTCGATTAATATTAAGGTCGATTAATCTATTTTTCTTCTTTATATAAAAGTCAAAAGACACGTTTCAGTCTTGCATACATATTATGAATAAACAGATTATTGGTGAGTTCATGGGTGAATTTTTTTTTTTTTTTTTAAGATAGATAATCCATTTAAGAGCAAAGGCAGCACAAGGCCCAAAGTCAAATACAGTGGAAAGATTCAAAAAACATTAGTAGAACCCGGCTACATAAAACCCAACAAGAAGTCCAGAGGCCCCAAGCCGAGTAAATCTTAGAGCTAGGTGGCGGGTCATTCGACCCACAAATACTTAACTCGTCATACAGCTCCTCACACAATTCCAAGCCACAAGCGTCACTGAGAAGCACCAACAACCAACGAGGCGAGGGCCAACACTAGAAAGAGGCGATCACAAGAGAGGCGGCTTAAATTGGAACCTGAGCTTGGCCATGTGAAACTCAACCAAGGCTTGAAGTAATACCTCTCACTGCGGAGTAAGGGGGCTGGCATGCGCCCTCTGAAATTTTAATTTTTCAAAAGGAAGTAGGTTAAATATGAGAATATTTTTAATAAATTTTCATATTTATTTATTAAAAAAAAATTCTAACAAAGTTTAAAATATTAATATTTGTTCATTGACTCAATAATAAAAAATTTAATGAGTTGATATTGTAAAAACTTAAAAAATTATTTTTTTATTAGTTCAATTAAAATACAAAAAATTAGCTGCTTATATTTTTAAATTTTCTTTTAAATAGTAAAAGAAAATTTTTAAAAAGTTCAAATTGTGGATGTAAGACATTGAAAAAACACATAAGTTAGAAAGTTATGTTTGTTGTTGCCTTCTTGCCTGCGCCTACATGTTGTGTCCATCACGATTTTTTTTTTTTTTTTTTTTTTTTTTTTAGATTCGCCACTGCCTACGCCTACATGTTGTGTCCATCACTACTCTCACTCCCAAGCTACCACTAGCAACTTCAAAAGTTCGAACTTGGATCTCTCGATGGTGATTCTAGAGGAAGAGGCACGATAAAACTTATGGCATCTCAATTTCTTGTGGCCATAGGAAGGTCAGCCACCATTAACCAAGACCAGCATAAAGGCCCTCGAGATGCTCCTTCTACTGTAAGTCTAAGGAACCACCCTGCATATGTGGAGCCTAACAAACAACATTCACAATTGAGATCTTCAATAAGATCCCTTACTACATATCGATCTGCAAAATTGGACTCAAAAGAAGCTATTTACACCCTAAAGATGGGGAGGGAGAAACTCACTATCTGATCCAGGAGAAGACATTCCCCTACTCAAAAGGGGCAAAGAAAGACCTCAAGAAAGGTAGCAAAAACAATGATTTAAAACCTAAAAAAGAAAAAAAACAGAGAAAATTTTCTTTTTAGAAACTTGAGAAATACAAACCCGTGAACTCTTGGGGTGAACATCCAGAAATCTTATAAAGTAAATAAATATATGAGAAGATAACTAGTTTATTCTAATATTGATGATAAAAATAGAAATAAAAAATAGAATAATTCATATAATTAATATTATAATCAACATATGTTTAATTTGTATTAATTAAATATGTAATTTATTTTTTTTTATATTGACATAATTTTGTCAATGTAGCTAAATGCTTATAAATGATGAGGCAGTTGGATGATCTTGCAAAGTAAAGAAAGGTGAGCAGGGACACGTAGGTTCTTTCAGTGTTTCTCATTCAATGATAAATTTAGAATTTTAAGAAGATGATACCATGTGGAAATTTCGTCTCTATCATGAGACTTTAATATGAGTGTACCCTCCATATTTGCACCCCTAGCTAACCTCAATTCTTATTCACATCTTCTAATGATCTCTTGATCATACCGAGCACTTGATTTTTATCTGCTTTTCAAATTACAATTGCTCTTGAAGTCATTGCGTACTCATATCATATACAATTTTATTTGAAAATTATATTAGTTGAAAATTATTAAAAGTACACTATTTTATAATTAAAAGAATATTATTAATGATGAGAAAAAAAAATAAAAAAAATAATGATGAGAAAAAGATGATAGAGAAAATGAAAAAATAGGAAAAAAAATGAAGATAAGAAAAATAAATTAGAGAAGAGAGAAAGGAAATGAAACAATAAGAAAATGAGAAAAATATGATATAAAAAATTAAAATGGGAATAAGATGATGAAGAAAATGAATAAAAAAATTTATAAAATAAAGTTGAAATTAGAGAAAAAAATAATAAAAAATTAAAATGAAGATGAGAGAAAGAAAAAAAAAATAATTATCTAAAATTCTTTTTATTATATCTTTTAAGAATTTTAAAATTTTTAAAATTACAATCTCAAATATTATAAAATTATGTTTATCATATTGCTTATATATCTCTAAACAATAATAGTTTTTTAGATGAATTTTCAGTTAGATTTAGCTTAGGAAATTCCTTCAAATCAAATTCAAATCTAGCCTTGCAATTAATTTCACTTCAGGACTCAAACCACCCCACAATTGAAAACCCTAAAATTATTGTCAAAGTTGTTATTGAAAGAAAAAAAATTAAATATATTTATTAAAGAGTATCAAATTAATTAGGAAAATAAATTTAATATCTTTTAATTATAAGTCAACTAAATTAATAAAATAATTTTTTTAAATAATAATTAAAATAATTCAGTTTTTAAAAAGTTTTTTTTTTAATTTTAAAATTCAATACTAAATGAGGCCTAAATTATATCCTCTTTGGTCTCTTCCATCTGATAAACGGGCCGTTTTGGGCTGGACCAAGGAAGAAACAAGACGTGTGTATGTGTGATGATTTAAAAATAATATATATCTGTTTCGCAGAAATTATAGATTTAATTAATTAATTAATTAAATAATTTGAAAAAATAATAATTAATTAAACATATCATAAAAACATTAAAAAGGGTATCATCGTTGTATATATATATATATATACTATTTAAGATTAATATTAATAAATTTATAAAAATCATAATTATGCTACATATAAAATTTGAATAAACTTTTTTTTTCTTAATTAATTTTTAGGTGAAATTTATTCTATTTTAATATTGAATCCCCCGTAAATGCATTTATCTGTAAAGTGTTCTAAATAAAAAATGATGCATTATTAATCACTGAGGAATTCACCAACCAAATTAACTTAAATAAATTTATTTTATCACATTATATTGTAACTTCTAAAGAATATAATTTCAGATGTAGTGCTTGCCTAAACTTACACTATATAGTTATTTCCAATTAGGATCCACTTAATATAAATCGATTATTAATTTATTTTAAAGAATTAAAATAATTCAAACTCAAATGATTAAACTTAATTCTACAGCTAAAAAAAAAGAAAATCTGTCCAAATCTTATATATATCTCAATTTTTTTTTTCCAAACTAAAGGGGAGAACACGTTCTGCTAATTTTAGAGGTAAAAAGAAATTATTCGTAAAATTGTGAACAGAGGCCAATAGCCAAAAAGGCATAACATACATATAGACCATTTGACCTCGCTTAGATTTAAGAATAATGAGTATAAGTTTCATCTGAGCCTACTTAGGCGAGTTCCATTTACAAATGGGGCAAAGCAAATGCAATAGATTTCTCAGAGTTGCACCACACACAACGCCGGAGAAGCGCATCCCGGGCAGGCAAGTACCTCTCGAATCCCCACAGCCTGGCCGGCATTGGAAAGCTAAAATGGTTACCCAGCTCACGTGGGTGCTTAAAAACCATCAACCCAAAGGTAAACGCCATTGCCAAGGACAAAAGTCTGTTTCACATGCTTGAGAGTCAGAAATATTGTTTGTTTAAATAAACCTTAAAAACAACTAGCATTCAGCACCTAATCACCGAAATCAAGGCACATGTAGCATTGACCCTAACCCCAAAGATCAAAACTCAAACGAACATTTTACAAGCTCCAACAAAGAGGAGAGCCCCCCTTTATAAGATTTCCCAGTTCTCACTCATTTTAACCTCGCGATACCACCGAGCCGTGATTTGCACTCCAACACCTCAGAATTAGCCTATTCCTCTCTTTTTCTTATTTTCTTTTTTATCCATGCTCTTCGTTTTGAGTTTCAAACTACATAATTGAATTTAGGTGTTTCTCACTCTCATTTCGTCTCGTTTTCGACTTGCTGGATCTCGAATCTTTTGCTCCCTAGTTGACTACTGATATCACTAATGTTGCTTTCTTTCTTGGTTGGCGTTGGCGTTGCCTTTGGCTTCCTTGGTATGCACTTGGTGCGTGCTCCCTCTTCCTCCTTTCCTCCCAATTGCAGCAACTGCGAGCTTCTGTTCATTAACCCATTAAATGATCAAAATCAATCAATAACCAACAAACAAAAGCAATTAAGTACTACAAAACATTATGAATTAATCCAGTGGGTAGTAAACTCATTTCAGTCAATTAAAAACATTTTGGTTAAACCTCACGTGTCTCAGACTTGATAGATAGAATTAGTATTAGTTTAATTCACTTTTCCTGGTCACAGCCAGAATTCAATTCTGAGCCCAACATAGAGAAGAATGCAAATAACCCAGAAACAATAGGCACTATTAAAGGTTTGCATACCTATTTGCACTGTAGGAGTTGGACCTCTTCAAAGCGGGGACCTCCTCCTTCTTAGTATCAATCAAGCTCCCACTAAAGTACTCCTTGTCTTCTAATCTTGCCCCTCCAAAATTCATTAAATCCTTGGTTGTTCCCTCCGGGTTCCCTCCTCCACGTGGCAACCTCCCTTTGTAATGGCGGATCAACGAGAAGCCCTGCTCCTTCGCTGCCGTGGCTCCACAGTCCCTAAATGAGATAGAACCGCACGAAATCAGTTGCATCAGTACCGTCGACGCTTTCATCCTCCCACAATTCTCCACCGTCCGATTCAAACTTTCCTCATCTCCGCTCCCGGTGCTCAATATCAACTGCCCCTCAGCCTTCATCAAAGATTCTAATGTCTCGGGGCTAGAATCAGACGTTGGAGGTGATATCTCAATTTCTTCTTGGTTTACCTCCAGTTCTGGCCTTTTCTCTATTTGTAATTCTTCAATTTCCTCTTCTTGCTTTCCCGGCCTTCTCCTTCTCCTCTTGTCATCAGTCTGAGTCGACGAGTCAGCAGCGAGTTTCTGAGTTTACTTGGAGAATGGCTCAGTTCTATAAACCTTATTAAGATCGATGGAGCTCCAGGATTGGTTTCTTCGTCGCGTGATCACTGGAAAATCGGAGTCCTCACCGGACGATGACTTGTGAATCTCTAGCGGTTTCAGGGATCTAGAAGACGACGTGGTTTCGAGGAGGAGGGATTTGTTAGGGTTTGTAGAAGGATCAAGAAGCTCCGATCCTTTGAGAACGTACTCGTGGCCATGGACTGGATAAATGAAATCGTTTTCGCCTAAGTCGTGCCAAACGTAGCCGTTTTTGTAGCTCCTGCTTAGTCATGGTAATCAGATCAGACGGTTGGGGATGGATGAAATATTTTTTTTCTTAATATATTCTCACCGTTTAGAGGACCAGGTGTAGAGAGTGGCCATGCTTTTACCTCGAAGGATGTTCAAGCGGCTGATGACATCTGCAAAAAGAGGATTTTTTTAATATTAGGGCATTATTTAAATCAAATAAAAAAATTAAAGAAAGCTCTAAATGAATGATACCTCTGAGGTAGAGACCTTCGGTGGAAGAGAGAGGGACCTCCATGAAATGAGGATGCTCAAGCTGGCCATTTCTAGAAAGATAGAAAAGAACAGGAACTTTCCTCGCAGTAGCGTTTCTGGTTTTAGGTTCAACCCAGAGTTTGGTTCTTTCAGGAGTGGCGTCTCTGTCCTTAAACTTCCTGGAAACCTGAAGCAACTCTGCGTTTCTTGCTCTGGAACTGACCGCCATTTTCTCTCTGCAACGACAATTCAAACAAACAAACAAAGAGTTAAGAGAAACCGTTATTTCTAATGAGAAAAATAAAAGAAGAGCTGTGATAGTGATTTATCAGAGAACAGAAAGTGAAAGGAGGCAGAAAAAGAGAGAGAGGAGGCTTTGGAGTTATAAGAGAAAGGAAAACTGAGTCATAGAAGGTGTGAAAGGAGGGAGAGATTCAAAATGGGGATGCTGCAGACAACTGCTACACAACAATAGATAGGAGAAAGGGTCTCTGGCATTGCCTTTGTTTAGATTAGAGCTAGGTAGCTGCCTGCAGACTGCAAAGTCCGTGGCACTGGCAGAAAAATTCCTTCAACTTTTTTATGTGTTATGGTACTAACATCCAAGTTCTAACGGTGTCGTTTTTCTGGGTTGCATCTCTGTTGTATCCTGCCTCCTGTATCGCCGCTTAACAAATTTGGCCTTTCATGCTATTTTGGCCTTTATTCTCTATTAACATCAACTTTAGGATCTGCGCAAGATATTTTTCCTCCTCACTGTTAAAAATTTTATTCATTTCAATTATTTTATCAGAAATATTTATTTATTTCTTTCGAGAAATCCATTCAAGGCTACAGCCCACATACATGAAACAGAAATATCAATCATATTTTCCCTAACATCGCTCAAGTCTCTTAAACAGATGAAACCAGCTTAATCTTTGAATACTAGCCCATCAAACAATTAGAACAAAAACCTAGACCATTCGGACTATCTACCCAGAATAGAAGATTTGACAAACTCTATCTAGAAGTGCCGTTAGACCTTCAAATTACAAGTGTTCTCTGTAATGGTGGTCCAGCAAGTTGAAAACAACCAACACATTTCGCATAGCACCACCATAGCTTGACCAAGTCAGGAACCATTAAGCACAAAGGAAATTTGGGCAATGGAAAACGAATGGAGAAATAGGTGATAACAAGCAAGGAGAGCGGAAAGGCAGAACTCGACTAGTGATGTCACTCTCTTTTAACCATGAGGGTTGGCGACCATCTAAGTGATCGACGAAGGTACCCTGAATCTCAAAGATAAATCGGTAACTCATGCAAAGTCAGAAAGTAATCCAAATGAGATTTTAATTGTCTATATTTAAATATATTTTTCTTTTTATGAAAGGATTATGATATACTTTTGATTTTTATTAATTATTGTCAAATATTATAAAATAAAATAAAATAATTATAAAAGGCATCTTGATATTATTAAAAACGACTTTGAAAATTGGCATAAATGAGCTGGGTGACCATGTTGAAAATTGGGGCGCCAATTGATAAATAAGCTTCGGACACTGAAAATTAACAAGGATCATTATTCATTGTCCCCAAACCAGCAACTAGTAAAGTTGTTGAATTTGGAATTATCTCAAATTAAATTAGAATTATCTTTCCCCTCAATTCAATGTTTATTATATCAGATATATTTTGGAATAAGTTAATCAGTATCATATCATATGTTTTATAATTTTATTTAAGGTAAATTATAATTTAATATTTGAATGTTGGTCATTATTTATTAATTAATTTTTATATTTTAAAAATTATATTTTAGAAATGAAGGGAGATACAGAAATATGGAGAGGGGAAGGGAGGGAGAGAGGCAGTGATATTATAGAAATAAAAAAAAAATTATCTTTCATTTGACTTGATTAATAAACTAAACTAAACAAAATAATATAAATTTTTAAATATAAAATTTAATTAGTAAATAATGAAAATATTCATGAAATAAATTATAATTTTATCTTCTATTTATTATTTTATGGTATTAGAATTTAATTTTTATATATCATAATTTATTTACTTGTTTAGCAAAAAATAGAAGGATTAATTATATAATATTATTTGGTATTTTTTTTAAGGCGAAATGATTAAATTAACCTAAACTTTTATAAATTTGTTAAATTTTAATAAAATCTTTTATTTTAATTTTATTAATTTAATCCCAAATTTTACATTATTTTCAATTTTACCAATTAAGCTAATAAAAATAATTTAAATATTTGTCAACATTATTAATAGTAGCCAATTATTTTAATTTTTTTAATCATTTTTGCAATTATTTTCAAATCAATCAATACAAATATTATTTTACTAAATTAAATACTTATTTTTTAAAAGTTAGAATTAGTTGTATTTTGGTTATATTTTTATTAATTTTTTTAAAGATTTAAATTTTTTTTATTTATTAAGACTTAAATTTGAGATAAAATAAAAAAAAAGATATGAATTAAAAGTATAATAGAAAGAGAAAAAAATAAAATTAAGATAACAATATCATATGTATTATTTAATTATTATATTTTTTTATTAATAGAAAGTTTATTAAAATTAATGAAAATATTAAAATTATTGAATAAATTAATAAATTAAATAGATTAATTAAAACTAATAATATATACAACTCAACTCAATTAAGTCTTTATCCCAAAAATTTGGGGTCGGCTATATGGATTCGCTTTCTTCACTCTAAACGATTTTGGGTTAAATCCTCAGAAATGTGTAATGCTTCTAGGTCATGTCGTACTACTCTCCTCCAAGTCAATTTAGGTTTACCCCTTTTTTTCTTTCTATCCTCTAACTTAATGTGCTCTACTTGTCTAACTGGAGCCTTCGTATGTCTACGCTTCACATGACCAAACCACCTCAATCTCCCTTCTCTCAACTTATCTTCAATTGGCACCACTCCTACCTTTTCTCTAATACTCTCATTACGGACTTTATCTCGTCTAGTATGGCCACTCATCTACCTTAACATTCTCATCTCTGCAACTCTTATCTTAGACGCATACGACTCTTTCAGTGCCCAACACTCACTACCATATAACATAGCCGGTCGTATGGCTGTATCATAAAATTTTCCTTTCAACTTATTGGGAATCTTACGATCACATAAAACTCCCGTGGTACGTCTCCACTTCAACCATCCGGCTTTAATCCTATGACTAACATCCTCCTCACATCCCTCATCTACTTGAAGGACTGAGCCTAGATATTTAAAGTGATTACTTTGTGATAGTACCACTCCATTCAAACTAACTCCTTCCCTATCACCAGTTTAGCCTTCACTGAACTTATAATGCATGTATTCTGTCTTCGTTCTACTTAACTTAAAACCCTTTGACTGTAGAGTACTTCTCCAAAGTTGTAGCTTTCTATTAACTCCTTCTCGTGTGTCATCTATCAAAATAATATCATCCGCAAACATCATGCACTAAGGAATACTCTCTTGTATATGTTTTGTCAATTCATCTAAAACTAACATAAAAAGGTAAGGGCTTATGGCTGATCCTTGGTGTAATCCAATTGAGATCGAAAAATCTCTTGTGTCCCCTCCCACTGTGCGCACAATAGTAGTTGCTCCTTCATACATATCTTTCAACACTTGTATGTACCTAATAGATACCCTTTTTTGTTCTACACATTCCATAAGACATCTCTTGGAACACTATCATAAGCCTTCTCCAAATCAATAAAAACCATGTGTAAATCTTTTTTCACATCTCTATATTTCTCCATCAAGCTTCTAATGAGAAAGATCGCTTCCATAGTTGAACGACTGGGCATGAAACCAAATTGATTGAGAGAGATAGAAGTATCATGATATAGTCGATGCTCCACAACTCTCTCCCATAACTTTATAGTATGACTCATGAGTTTAATTTCCCTATAGTTTGAGCAACTCTGTATGTCTCTCTTATTTTTAAAAATAGGTACTAAATTACTCTTCCTCCATTCATCAGGCATTTTCTTTGAGTTTAGAATCTTATTAAATAATTTAGTTAATCATGCCACTCCCATATCTCCCAAACACTTCCACACTTCAATTAGTATTTCATCGGGTCCACAGGCTTTACCCACTTTCATTCTCTTAAGTGCTTCCTTTACTTCTAAAGATCTAATCTTTTTAGTATAATTCACATTCTTTTCTATTGTTCTATAATCTATATTTACGCTATTACCATTTTGACAATTATTAAAGAGATCATTAAAATAATTTCTCCATCTTTCTTTAATGTCCTCATCTTTAACCAACACTTTTCCTTCTTTATCCTTAATGCACCTAACTTGATTGAGATCTTGACATTTCTTTTCTCTCATCCTTGCTAATTTATAAATATCTTTCTCCCCTTCTTTAGTTCTAAGTTTCTCATATAACTTTTCAAAGGCATATGCTCTTACTTGACAAACTGCCTTTTTTGCCTCTTTTTTTGCTATCTTGTATTGTTCATATGTCTCATTATTATCACATTTAGGTAATTTCTTATACCATTCTCTTTTTCTTTTCACTGCCTTTTGTACTTCCTCATTCCACCACCATCTCTCTTTTGAGGGTAGTCCATGTCTTTTAGATTCTCCAAGTACTTTTCTAGCTACTTCTCTAATCTTTGATGCTATCTGTATTCACATATCATTGGTCTCCATATCCAGCTTCCATACTTCAGACTCGAGAAGCTCATTTTTAAACTTCACTTACTTTACTACTTTGAACTCCCACCACTTTGTTCGAGCTACACTATTTCTTCTGACCTTACTTGAATTGTTCCTAAACTTGACATCCAAGACCACCAACCGATGTTGACTTGTTAAAGCCTCTCCTGGAATGACCTTGCAATCCTTGCATAGAGCTCTATTTGTCTTCCTGGTTAAGAGGAAGTCGATTTGGTTTTTATGTTGCCCACTTTTGAAAGTCACTAAATGTGAATCTCTTTTTATAAAGTAGGTATTTGCTAGTATTAGGTCGTATGCCATAGCAAAATCCAGGATGCTTTTTCCCTCCTCATTTCGACTGCCAAAACCAAAACCTCCATGCACATTCTCATACCCTTGTCTATTTCTTCCTATATGTCCATTCAAATCTCTACTAATGAAAACATTCTTTTCATTCAGTATGCTTTGCATTAAATCATCTATATCTTCCCAAAATCTTTGTTTACTCTCACTGTCTAGTCCTATTTATGGAGCATAAGCACTAACTATATTTATTGTTTCTCCTTCTAGTACTAGCTTTACTAGTATAATTCTATCTCCTACTCTTTTCACCTTTCAATGTCCTGTCTATGATTATGCCCACTCCGTTCTTGTTTCTCTCATTTCCGGTAAATCACAGTTTGTACCCTGAATTACCCACTTTTCTTACTTTTCTCTCCTGCCCATTTAGTCTCCTGAATGCAAGCAATATTCACCCTTCTCCTTTCCAAGGTATCCACAAGCTCCATTAATTTTCCTGTAAGTGACCCAACATTCCAAGTACTAACCCTGATCCTCCTCCTATCCTGCTCCTTCCTAATTAGTCTCCTTCTATGATATCTTCTATTGTTTTCTATGTCTATCTTGTGTTCTGTTCCACTATCTGTTCTACTATCTGTCCTATGGACTAACTTCTTTACCCACACCCGTCCATGATGTGGGAACTCTTGCTCACTTAACACCACACCAGGGTGCCGACATGGCACATCGATTTCGGTGAACGCCCTACACCCTTGCATATTTCTCACTACACCCAGGCTCTGATGTAGCGCGTCGTTAGTAGAGGACGCCCCAACGTTTATATCATTTGAATCCATATCATAAAGGCGTGACGAAATTTTTACGCTGGTTGTCACCTACCGCAACCCTCCTCCTTTATCCGGGCTTGGGACCGACTAAGCGCAAACTAATTAGGTGGAGTTAAACTAATAATATATATATAAATGAAAATATTTGAATAATTTATAAATTGATGAGTTTTAATTAAATTTATTGTTAAAAATAATAATAATATAAAAATTTTATGTTAATTGATAAAATTAAAAGATTTAGTTAAAATTAATAATTAATATAAAAATTTTTATTTTTTATCATTTAGCCTCTTTAAAATACTTTAGTATTTATTATTTTAAAATTATCAATTTTTATCTTTATATGAAGTTTATAAAGATTAAAATATTTTAATAAATTCTGAAACTACAATCTTATAAAGTCATCAACCAAAATGAAAAATTTTTTTTCATAAATTACTCTTATTATTTCAACCATAATCAATAATATATGATGAAATTAGCTTACAGCTGTTAACCATAGTAATCCTTAATTCTAGTCAAAGAAAAGAAAGTAATCCTCAAGATTATAATTATTTATATTTATCTATAATTTTTTAATATAAAATATTGATATAATTTAAATTTTAATATAACAATTTTTAATATAAAAATATACAGAAAAAATTTTAATATAAAATAATAAAAAAACCAAATCAAAACATTAAATTATTAATTGGAATAAACTAAGAATTTAGCTATGTTTCAGTTTCAATTATTAATAAAAATCAAAATCAAATTCAACTCGAACATCCGAATGCCCATGTCGATGAAATTTAATACTTTTTTTTTTTTTTTAAAAGATGGCTATTCTTCCATTATATTCAGCCCAACCCAACTGCAAGAGAAGCCCAATCAGAAAGCTTAAGAAAATGAAAGTAAGTCTGGCAGGAAAGCCAGCCACATGCTGCCATTATTAGGTGCAACGAGAAAATACATCTCACCCGCCTTCACACTCTTTCACTCTCAAACGATAACACAGATCTTACTAAACAAAGAGATGGCACCTACAAATCAAAGACAAAATCAGAGATATCATATCTAAAGCATGGACAAATAAAAGGCGGCATAAAACGTCGTCGTTTTGGAGGATGGAAGGAAATAAAATAGACACCATGAAGAAGATTGCAGATAGGGATAGTAACATATGAGGTTTTTATGGGTACTCGATTTGATCGAATCTTAATAGGATAAGTTTGGATATTATATAATGGGTTTGAATTTAAAAAATAATATCTATGATGAGTTCAGGACGGGTTCAAATTTTATATATATGGTATCCGTTATCCGAATCCGTTTATATAAATATTAATTAAATATAAAATATATATATTTTTATAATGATATTTAGACATTTTTATATATTTTATTTTATATAAAATAGAATTTAAATATTGTATGAAATTATTAAAATTTTAAAATATAAATTATTAATTAAAATAATATTTTATGCAAAATATTAATTAAAATATATAAAATTAAATGGGTTCGAATTTTTTTCGGGTAATAATAATTGGGTTTGGGATCAGTTCGAGTAATTAATAATAAATTTTAATCGAATTTGGGACGGGTTCAAATTTTGATAATATTAATTGGATTCGGGTAGCGTGATATTCGCTGGTACCCTATTTGTTGCCATCCATAGTAGCAAAAAATTGGTGTAAAAAACAAAGAAAGCTAATGTCCTAAAGACCAAACGCCCCTCAAAAATATTCAAACAGTTGCTGAAATATAATGTCCAAATGTGTAAATCAATTGATTATGAAATCCATTCATGTTGAGGTTACTTTTATTATATAATTATATAATTTAATAAATTACATACGCTTTGAAAATAATAAATTTAAAATTTAATTTCCTAACAAGATTCATGTTGAACTAATAAAAGCATAAATTATGATAGTTAGAATATAAAATTTAAATGGCGATAATTTTCGATTGTATTGTCGCGAATTAATGCGTTTAGTCTTTCTTTAACGATGATTCACACATTCTATTGTATAAAAAATTTTCTAAAATTGATTTTAAAGAAAAGGAAATGCTAGATCATTTTCTCCTACACAGTGCCTGTCACACTTTACCCCTCTATAAGATATGATATGATCCTGTAGTATACCTTACTGCATCTCGTCTACCGATAATCTATTAAATATATTACAAGGGATTTTGACAAAATAAATTTATTTTTAAAGTTGACGTGGTGATAAAAATTTTAAATGTAGTGTTTTCAATTCAGGTATGTTTCATAAAATTTATTTAGAATTAACTAGGCATTTTTAAAAATTTTAAATGTGTGGTTACAGTTAAAACTATATCAAGATAGTTCTTCAAACCTGTGGAAAAATAATTTACAAAAATATACCATACCCAATTGAAACTCAATCAATTCAAATTGTTTCGAATCATATCAACAAATCCCATCATAATGAAAATAAGTCATCATTCACAAGACACAGAAAGAAGTTCAGTTGTTTACATTCATTGAAGTAATAACATTAATATTACAAAAATTTTCAAACGATCAACTCAGAAAAATAATATTACAATACTTTACATTTGATTAAAGTCTCAAAATAATATTACAAAATTTTTCTGTACAACTGCTCGAATGTAATCACATACATATAATTACATGATTACATCAAAACTCAATATACAAGGGTATATTTATGATATACCAGAAGACAGCTTCAAGGAGTCTCACTCAGCTGCTTTATCTTCTCTTTCACCTACGACAGCATACAAAACTATCGCTAAGCGGTGAACTCAGTGGTGCACAACTAAAAATTTAAAATTCAATACAAACCATACCTTGACAAATCATAACAAAGAGATTGGAATTATTCAAAATTTTCATAATCCATAAAATCAAGTAAATATTTTCAATAATGCAAATCATTTATTTAAACGATGTTTGATCAAATAATCATGAATTTCCAAATCATAAATATACAATTGAAATATTCACATCAAATTATGGGAATAGATATTTCATTTCGAAACAGTTTTTTTTTTTTTAAATCATTTATGCATAAAATTTCATCTTTAAAGCATATTTGATCAATTCAAAATCCATTCTTATTCCCACCAATCTAATGCAAGACTAATCCGTGAGGGCCATCTCCAGATTTCTTCTCACCTCTTATCAGAGGGATATCGAATCAAATTATTGTGCACATGCCATCCATAACACCATAAATAAATATAAGGGCCATCTTCAGCTAGTGTCTCACCTCATACTTGAGGGAGATCAAATCATATCAATGTGCACATACCGTGGTATCCAAAACAAAATAAAGCAAACACCAGTGTTACCTCAACAAATAAGGAATGAATAATAACCATGTCAAGCATTAGTTGTGAGATATAAAATAACACCATAAAACTCATTTTCTTTTTTTTTTTTTTTTTTGGTGAGCATATAATCATAATATAAAATCATTTCCATGCAAATCTTAGCAATCAATACTTTCCATGCAAACCACATTTCAAATCACAATTTCTAAAACCAAATTCATTCAAACCATAACAATATTCAATAATTATTGAAATAAAATCATAAATTGATGAACATAACACATGTGATAATAAAATCATTTAATCATTAGGAACATGTAAAACATTTATTAAATTAGTACTAGTTGCGCACAAATCTCTTTAGCTTGTCTTAAGTCAATCTAACTTTTCCTCCTTCCTTGGATGGCTCCTTACCAACTGAAACACATAATTAAAGTGTTTCAGTATCCACCCAAATAATTTCTACTAATTAATCCAATAAATTGAATTTTGCATACTTAATTTTACTTATAAATTCTCATAAGAGTTGAGTTCTTTGTATTTGATATTATTGTGGTTATTATTCACATTATTATTCATTCAAAATGTTAACTTTTTCATAATTAATAGGTATACAAATTCTAATTTCATACTAGTACCACATTTTGAGTTACAAATTTGTTGGCATCAGTTGCCAATTACAATTCAAGTCTTCCTAAGAGAAATTTCAAATATTTAGTTTTTGTCTCCAAAGTTTACTATCCCATTAGACCAATCTACAGTGAAAATTTGGCTACACTCTCTCCATCAAAGTTGTTCTTTAATGTCTCTACTTTAAGTTCCTTTTTGAATCACTCCATTTGGAGTTTTGTAGATCAAGTTATGACATTTTTACCATAACTGGCCGGATTGGTCAATTCCCAGATTTTCTGGGCAGAATTTGGTTATGACAGTTTTGGTAAGCCAACTTTAGTTAGCAATTTGAATAGATTATGGTCAGAATTTGAGTTTCTGTTCTTCATGAAAGTTGTTCTACTATGTCTAAGTTTTCCATGGGTTCAAGAATCAGCTCACTTGAATCTCTCTACACAAAGTTATGACTATTTGAATATGTACTGTTCATTTGGTCAATTCTGCCCAAAATCAAGGCACCAATTCCGAATTCAACCTAATTTTAGACCAACTTGTGGTCAGTTTTTGGGCAAGTTTTCTTCATCAAAATTGTAGCATTGTGACCCTAGTTTCATCTCCAATTAGCCTTATACTAATTGGAGCAACACAACTCTATTTATGGCCATTTAACTATATTGGACTCATTGGTCCAGAATTCAACAATTTGACAACTACAACTTATTTCAATTCAATTCATCAATTCACACTTCATAACACACCAAATGACCAGAATCAAGCATTATAACACCAATTGGTCAACATTTCATCAAAACCCTAATCTCATCCCAAAACCCTAATTCTCCATCTTCAAAATTCCACAACTCATGTCAATTCATGTGAATTTCACTTTACTAACCACCCATACAACTTCATTTAGGTTCAATTTCATATTCAATTCAATTAAGTAGCATCAATCCTAATTTATTCTAGGCTGGCTGGATTTTTCTCCTCAAAAAACAAGCATGATTTTTCAATTTATCATCTTAAACTCTCACAATTATACTCAATTTCAAAGAAAGAAGAAGAGAGAAGGCCTGAAATACCACTTACCTCTATGAAGCTTTTACCAACTCCAATTCTCTTTAATTTTCTTCAAATTTCTTTCTCCCAATCTTCTTTTTGGAGCTTAATTTGAGAGTTTCTAGAATTTTTATAAGAAAATTATGGGGTGAATTAGGGTTTTAAGAGCTCATAATAAGTTATTAATGGTGGAAAGAAAAAGAAAAGAGAGAGGAGATGAAGGTGAGCTGGCCAAAGGAAAAAGAGAAGACAAGGATTTGATTTTTAATTATTTTTATCCCCTTTTAAGTTATAATTATCTCTACATTTCATAAATTAAAAATTAAATATTTAATTGTGTCATGCATATGTCGTTGATGATGTCATAATTCAAATTAATATTTGGAATTCATTTCTTTTCTTCTTTCCTTTCCCTACTCTCTTCATTTTTAATTTATTTTCATAATTTTAATTTCCTACATTTTAATGGACATTTAGGCCAAAAGTCATCTCTAATGGTGAATTGACCATTTCCCCTTATCGGTCTAATTAATTTTTCTAATGGCACTAGGTTACTTCTCGAACTCTGATTCAATTATTTGAGCTGGTTCTCTATTCTTTTCTATGGTTTTCACATTACCATTAGCTTCGCAATTATCCCTAGGCCTGGAGTGTCATAGAGTCCCACACGAAATTAGGGTAGCAATTGAGCTCGCAGTCACTTCCCTGTTCAGTCACCCATCGCCAGGACCTCGGCTCATTTAACCCATTATGCTTTATTTTTCTTATTTTCATTTCACATTCATGTGACTTCTATTATTTTTTATTTATGGATTTTCTAGATGACACAGATATAGTTCTCTACATCCTGACTGTCTGGACAGAAACTAGTCACCGGAACAGTAGAATATATAGACTACTTAGTAGGAGGGTGTTACAATTCTCCCCTCCTTAAAAGAAATTTTGTCCCCAAAATTTGCTTAATGTCAGTCTTGGAATAATCGTGAGTGTTGTCTTCTCATGTCTTTCTTACATTTTCATGCGGTCTCCTGACCTAATTGATGGTTCCACAGTGTCACGACCCAACCTATGGGCCAGACCGGCACTAGGACCTGGGCCAGCCTAAAGCCCCCGAGGCCCGTAGTAAGCCTAACTATTCATTAACCCAACTTTAAGGCCCATTTGGGCCCAATTTCAAGAAATCAACCAGACAGAGTGTGGCCATAAAATGGACCTTCCAACGGGGAGTTTTTGACTCACCCGACCTGTAAACACAGTAAATACTCAATTGGGGAGCTCAGCTCACCCTCCACATACTCATATCATCATAAAAATATATGGGAGCTCAGCTCTCTCATCCAGTCCATCAAACATGCATATCATTATATGTTTACAGGTCCAACATGATAATAATATTACAGACCAAAATCAAATAAATACTTCTAACACATGCAAAAATTCTAGGAGTAAATAAAATTACACAAATATTGATAAACAACCTGCGAAGGAGAAAAGCAGGTTAACCATAATAAAATCCTCCTGTAGCCTGAAAAAAATATTGAACAGGAGTGAGCGTTCGACTTAGAGAGTAAAATATCAATTTTAACCATAATCTCTATAACTATCTAAAACTAATGCACCCTGTAGAGTGAAATATAACATCAGCAATAAATTCATATCATAACAGCAAAAAGGTAATTTGGAGCACTCACACACCCAGTAATATCAATCATAATATATATGGGAGCTGATCCCCTATACAGCTCTCTTAAATCCAACCGGTGCCAGCGAAGAACTCAGCTCGGACTTCCACTTAATAACCAAATCGGGGTCCCAGCAAAGAACTCAAGCCGTGTCTACCCCGAAGGACCGGGTCTCAGCGAAGATCTCAAGCCATGTCTACCCGTCCTATCCATAGTCCACACCACATCACACGCACGCTAACGCACGCACACTGCTCCAAATTACCATAACAACATCCATGGCACTTTAACAGTTATGAATGCAACATAAATCGTGCCTAAATTTTAACTACATAGATATATACATATAAGTGATGCATAGGCATGCTTAAACATATAATAATATCGAAATTACAATTAAAATTAATATTTTACTCACAGACTTGACAACGGTCACTGTGGCGGCTGGGCAGAGAAAGAAGGCTGTCCCGGCTCACCTGACAATTACATTATAATTATTTAATACAATTGACTCAATACAAATCATGAAAAGACCAAATACGTCCTAAGTCGTGCCGAAAATCCGGCAGAGTCTCCCCTATACCTAGGACCTACCCAACCTGCAAAAGGGCTCAAAACTCACTTCTATATTCGCAACTCATATATCCACAATTCAATCACATCACACAGCCCCTCCTGGGCCCATCAAATCAGTCATCCATCACAATATGTAAAATTTCAATTTAGTCCTTATAATTGATCATTTTTGCAAAAACTACCCAAACAAGCTCTAAAAATTCTAAAACTTTGCCCCGCGGTCCTTAGCAATATTACTAGGCTATTGCAAAAAGAATCATAATTTTTTGAGCTATCGAGAATATTTTATGGATTTTTAATCCTATTTAAGCACTAGAAAATTACGAAAAAGTAAGGTTCGGGTTTACCTTTGCCGATTCCGACTTTGGGAATGTGCTCGGCATGTCTGACAATGGTGGGGTAGCCAAAACCTTGATCTAGTTTGGAGACTTTTCCGGTAGCGGGTCTGTCTGGCCGGAAATTCACAGACCCGGACAACTGTCGAATTTCCGCAAATTGAGGATACCTACACGAAGCCCACAACACGGGGGTTAGTACATAAATTTTACGGAATTTTCTAAGCTCATTTAATGCTTGGAAAAATACTGCGAAGTTCTGTGGGACCCACCGAAAAACGGTGTCAGAAAAATTCGAAATTTATGTGCTGCGAAGCTCTCGATGAGTGGAGCGCTCTGGTACCACATCCCAACCTATGGGACGGACCGGCACTAGGACCTTGGCCATAGGTTGAGTCGTGACACACAGCACCTTAGCCAGTGGTATTCATTTATTTCTCAACTGCTTCACCTCGTGTGCCCAGATCCTTATGAGCTCCTCATTATAAGTTAAGTTTGAATTTACTTCAATTCTAGAGGTAAAGCAAGTCTATGTGCTAATGGACCACTCTTCCTAGAACCTCATATAGTCCTATGAAGCAATAACTTAGTTTTCCCCTTTTTCCATAATCTCTTGATCTTCTTTCAGGGGAGAAAACCTCCAAAAACACTTTATTATTCATATTATCTTCAATATCTCTCTTACTATTGTTTTGTCAATTATTTTCATTTATGTTTCCTTATAACGTGACCTTATTGGTCTTAATAAAAATACTTTAGTTAAATCCTTGGCCGCAATTCTCATAATCGTTATCTTACTATCTTTATCCATGACCTTTAAAATTTTTGTTTGCTCTGGTTGCATTTCCTTAATTGCTTTTCTCCCTAGTGTCATTCCTTGACCCCACTGTTATTTCAAAAGTTTGTACCTTTTTACCATTCCCAATAAATCATCTATACTACAATATTACTCTGGATTGGTCAGCGGACCACTCTAACCAACACTTCTACTAATATTCGTAGTATTTCATTATTACATTTAAACCAACAGTTCAAATTTTCACTTTTACTTTTTCTTTTATCTATCGATATTTTATAGTTTATTTTTCACTGATTTGCAATCAATGTCTTCCTTTCTACTTAACTATAAACTACCCTTTAATACCTTAAGAAGGGAGTCTATAGGACTCCCCTTTTTCTCTTACCATGCACCAATCATAATCTGATCCTTAATGATTCGCACAATAAAATTGTGTTCTTCCTAAGGAATACCTGGCCAACTACTTCCTAGCTCATCACTGTCCTAATTAAAATATCATTTCACCTATCATTCTATTAGTGGTATTCATCCATTCTTTATGAGGAAACACTATTATAATTCTTGTAGTATAACTGACTATGATAGAATACTATACTTACTATATCACCACAACTGTATAAAGTTATCTAATTCTTCTCCATATTGTAAATCCCTTGAATCATTATCTTACAAATTATGAACATCATCCATAGCATCTTATCTCCTTTTGGGAAATAAAATCATACTTTGTGCCTTGCTGCTTACACAAATAAGATATTATTTTTTATTAATCTTTAGACAAGAGGTCTATTATAAGGCCAAAACAACTGCAAGACCCCATATCAAAGACTGGATGACCTCACCCTATAGGTGTTATCTTTACTAGACTGAAATCTGTAGTCTTATAGTAATTCCTGATGTACTGTAGCTCATGCTAAGGTAACTGAGTTAGTGACTTTAGCTATCTCACAACTATGACCTTTCGATATTCTCACTCTAGAGTTTTAAACCCCGAATTAGGATTTTCAAACTCATTTCTAGTAATAGAACTCTACTCTGGCATAACCATACCAAAGTAGAAACCATTTGCAATTACCCTCATCTTAGTATACTACCGGGTAATACGTAGCTCTACACAATAATCCCAAGTCGGTACTGTAATCTGCAGGTTACAGCACAAATATCAAGAATATTGCATAGTCACTGCGATACATCCCAATAGACCAAACTTTTTTATATCTTATCTTTCTCGAATCCTCTGATATCTTAAACTTATTTTGATTATAGTATCTACTGACATTTATCAGTAGTAATACCTTTGCCCTCATCTAGGACAACTATATTACTATAACTCACTTTTAGGTCCTCTTACCTTGCACTAAATAGGCATGCTAATTAGTTCTAAAATTTTATCGTATTCTAGGAGATATCTCTCACTAACAAACCCTTCCTAAAACTAATTCCAATCACACTTATTATCGTAACTCTTATTCTAAAGGACTAGTTACTAACACATAAAAATTTATTTCCACGTAAGCGAATAACAGCAGAACATATAATTTTAGCATTATCATACGAATGAGTAGAGCCGGAATCAAATAATACATAATTATTCTTTTCAAAAATTGAGAATGTACTGGCAACTACGTCTAAAGCCTCTGCTTCCCCCCTTTGGCACATGGTATACACCTTGGTTGGTGTACTGCTATGCTCAGGTTGGTTCACTGTGCCTTGGCTGTCAGTAACACCACCTCTACCTCTACATCTGCCCTTACTATCTGTCTGTGAACTTCTGAGGGCAGAACCTTGGACTGATCCCCTTGGTGTAATATATGGCATAGATCGATGTGCTCTAGTACAATCTCTAGCAAAATGTCCAAGTTCATCACAATTGTAACAGGCTCCAGTGGCCTTATAGCAAATGCCTCCATATAGTTTGCCACAAACGTCACAGAAACGGGTAAGGTAGGAACTTCTGGTTGTCTGCCGACTAATTCTTGATAGCTTCTGCCCTGAAGATCTACCTCTACCATATCCATAAGCACTAGGCTCCCCAGATATCTTCCTCTTTCCCAAGTTACAACTCGAACTCTGACCAGTAAATTTTCCACTTTTTCCTTTTTCATGTTGTCTTTGTGGGGGTTAGGTTTGGGCTGATATACTGTCAGCCAATTATTGAAAGAACGTAGCCAACTACTAGGCCATTTGTGCAGAAATCCGCATAGGTGGAACTGATGCAGTTGGATCTCCGACTGTATCTAAGGAGCTGGGGCCTCCTCTTGTGCCTCAACTGTAACTAGTTGTTCTACTGTTTTATCTCCCTCTTCCATCTCTTTTCGTAGGATTTTCTATTTTCTGTACAACCAACATAAGGAGATTCCTCCCCGTTAGTTCATTTTCATGATGTAAATGTACTATATATATATATATCAAACATTTGAGTAGTTGTACTTATCGAAAAATATTTCAAATTCACAATTCAAAATTTACATTAAAAACTAGCTCTGATACCACTAAAAAATGTCACACCTTACCTCTCTGTGAGATATGACATGATTTCATAGTATACCTAATAAAATACCGCACTTTGCCTATCGATAATCTATTAAATATATTATAATGGATTTTAACAAAACAAATTTATTTTTAAAGTTAACGTGGTGATAAAAATTTTTAAATTCAGTATTTTCAATTCAGGTATGTTTTATACAACTTATTTAGAATTAATTAGGCATTTATAAAAATTTTGCGGAAAATCCGCGTGGTTACAACTAAAACTATATCAAGATAGTTCTTCAAACCTGTGAAAAAATAATTTACAAAAATATACCATACTCAATTGAAACTCAATCAATTCAAATTGTTTCAAATCATATCAACAAATGTCATCATAATGAAAATAAGTCATCCTTCACAAGACAAAAAGAAGTTCAGTTGTTTACATTCATTGAAGTAATAACATTAATATTACAAAACTTTTCAAACGATTAACTCAGAAAAATAATATTACAATAATTTACATTTGATTAAAGTCCCAAAATAATATTACAAAATTTTTTTGTACAACTGCTCGAATGTAATTACATATATATAACTACATGATTACATCAAAACTCAATATACAAGGGTATACCTATGATATACCCAAAGACAACTTCAAGGAGTCTCACTCAGCTGCTTTATCTTCTCTTTCACCTACGACAGCATACAAAGCTATCGCTGAGCGGTGAACTCAGTGGTGCACAACTAAAAATTTAAAATTCAATACAAATCATACTTTGACAAATCATAACAAAGAGATTGGAATTATTCAAAATTTTCACAATCCATAAAATCAAGTCAATATTTCCAATAATGCAAATCATTTATTTGAATGACGTTTGATCAAATAATCACGAATTTCCAAATCATAAATATACAATTGAAATATTCACATCAAATTATGGGAATAGATATTTTATTTCAAAAAAGTTTTCTTTTCTTTTTAAAAAAATCATTTATGCATAAAATTTCATCTTTAAAGCACATTTAATCAATTCAAAATCCATTCTTATTTCCACCAATCTAATGCAAGACTAATCCGCAAGGGCCATCTCCAGATTTCGTCTCACCTCTTATCAGAGAGAGATCAAATCAAATCATTGTGCATATGCCATCCATAACACCATAAATAAATATAAGGGCCATCTTCAGCTAGTGTCTCACCTCATACTTGAGGGAGATCAAATCATATCAATGTGCACATACCGTGGTATCCAAAACAAAACAAAGCAAACACCAGTGTCACCTCAACAAATGAGGGACGGGTAATAACCATGTCAAGCATTAGTTGTGAGATATGAAATAACACCATAAAACTCATTTTCTTTTTTTTTTTGTGAGCATATAATCATAATATAAAATCATTTCCATGCAAATATTGGC
This sequence comes from Hevea brasiliensis, assembly GCF_030052815.1. Classification (NCBI taxonomy): domain Eukaryota; kingdom Viridiplantae; phylum Streptophyta; class Magnoliopsida; order Malpighiales; family Euphorbiaceae; genus Hevea; species Hevea brasiliensis. The sequence continues at coordinate 5,033,954 of NC_079493.1, read as the reverse complement.
AATCAATACTTTCCATGCAAACCACATTTCAAATCACAATTTCTAAAACCAAATTCATTCAAAGCATAACAATATTCAATAATTATTGAAATAAAATCATAAATTGATGAACATAACAGATGTGATAATAAAATTATTTAATCATTAGGAACTTGTAAAACATTTATTAAATTATTACTAGTTGTGCACAAACCTCTTTAGCTTGCCTTAACTCTATTCAACTTTTCCTCCTTCCTTGGATGGCTCCTTACCAACTGAAATACATAATTAAAGTGTTTCAGTATCCACCCAAATCATTTCTACTAATTAATTCAATAAATTGAATTTTGCGTATTTAATTTTACTTATAAATTCTCATAAGGGTTGAATTCTTTGTATTTGATATTATTGCGGTTACTGTTCACATTACTATTCATTCAAAATATTAACTTTTTCATAATTAATAGGTATACAAATTCTAATTTCATACTAGTACCACATTTTGAGTTACAAATTTGTTGGCCTTAGTTGCCAATTACAATTCAAGTCTTCCTAACAGAAATTTCAAATTTTTGGTTTTTGTCTCCAAAGTTTATTATTCCATTGAACCAATCTACAGTGGAAATTTGGCTACACGCTATCCATCAAAGTTATTCTTTAATGTCTCTACTTTAAGTTCCTTTTTGAATCACTCCATTTGAAGTTTTATAGCTCAAGTTATGATATTTTTATTATAACTGGCCGGATTGGTCTATTCCTAGATTTTCTGGGCAGAATTTGGTTATGATAGTTTTTGTGAGCCAATTTTAGTTAGCAATTTGAATAGGTTATGGTCAGAATTTGGGTTTTTGTTCTTCATGAAAGTTATTCTACTATGTCTAAGTTTTCCATGGGTTCAAGAACCAGCTCATTTGGTCCTTTCTACACAAAGTTATAACTATTTGAACATGTACTATTCATTTGATCAATTATGCCCAAAATCAGGGCACCAATTCCGGATTCAACCTAATTTTAGACCAACTTATGGTCAGTTTTTGGGCAAGTTTTCTTCATCAAAATTGTAGCATTGTGACCCTAGTTTCATCTTCAATTAGCTTTATACCAATTGAAGCAACACAACTCTATTTATGGCCATTTAACTATGCTGGACTCATTGGTCCAGAATTCAATAATTTGACAACTACAACTTATTTCAATTCAATTCATCAATTCACACTTCATAACACACCAAATGACCAAAATCAAGCATTATAACACCAATTGGACAACATTTCATCAAAACCCTAATCTCTCCCCAAAACCCTAATTCTCCATCTTCAAAATTCCACAACTCATGTCAATTCATGTGAATTTCACTTTACTAACCACCCATACAACTTCATTTAGGTTCAATTTCATATTTAATTCAATTAAGTAGCATCAAATCCTAATTTATTCTAGGCTAGCTGAATTTTTCTCCTCCAAAAACAAGCATGATTTTTCAATATATCATCTTAAACTCTCACAATTATACTCAATTTCAAAGAAAGAAGAAGAGAGAAGGCTTGAAATACCACTTACCTCTATGAAGCTTTTACTAACTCCAATTCTCTTCAATTTTCTTCAAATTTCTTTCTCCCAATCTTCTTTTTGGAGCTTAATTTGAGAGTTTCTAGAATTTTTATAAGGAAATTATGGGGTGAATTAGGGTTTGAAGAGCTCATAATAAGTCATTAATGGTGGAAAGAAAAAGAAAAGAGAGAGGAGATGAAGGTGAGCTGGCCAAAGGAAAAAGAGAAGACAAGGATTTGATTTTTAATTATTTTTATCCCCTTTTAAGTTATAATTATCTCTACATTTCATAAATTAAAAATTAAATATTTAATTGTGTTATGTATATGTCATTGATGATGTCATAATTCAAAATAATATTTAGAATTTATTTCTTTTCTTCTTTCCTTTCCCTACTCTCTTCATTTTTAATTCATTTTCATAATTTTAATTTCCTATATTTTAATGGACATTTAGGCCAAAAGTCATCTCCAATGGTGAATTGACCATTTTACCCCATATCGGTCTAATTAATTTTTCTAATGGCACTAGGTTACTTCCCGAACTCTGATTCAATTATTTGAGCTGGTTCTCAATTCTTTTCTATGATTTTTACATTACTATTAGCTTCGCAATTATCCCTAGGCCTGGAGTGTCATAGAGTCCCACACGAAATTAGGGTAGCAACTGAGCTTGCAGTCACTTTCCTGTTCCGTCACCCATCGCCGGGACCTTGGCTCATTTAACCCATTATGCTTTATTTTTCTTATTTCCATTTCACATTCATGTGACTTCTATTGTCGACACCATATTTTGGCCGATCCCCAAAATCAATAAAACTTTGAAACCGATCCCCAAAATCAATAAAACTTTGAAACCGATCCCCGGTACTAAGTCTCCTTCGGACAGCTAATCACATTTCCGATCCCTCTTTGATAGGCTGTCACAATTCCGATCTCTCCCCGCAAAGAATTAAATCAAATTGTTAAGTTCTCGCATCAGTCAAAGCTTTACCAGTCTGTCGCTCACCGATCTCTCAAACCCATTGTCGAAACTCAGGATCCGTCAAGTACATTTCTGATAAATGAACTGGCACTAGATCTTTTCCTACCAGTTTTATTGCCGATCTCCCTTTCGAAAGTTTAAGAGTTAAGGTTTTGGTTCGGTTTAATAAGGATTCCGATCTTAAGTGTTCAAGTTAAATTTTCAATTTTAATCAAGTCCCGTTCAACATTTCTTCCCCACCGATCTCATGTTTATTGTGCTTTCCGATCTCTTATACTTAGATTAATAATTGCATTTAGTTCTTGTTTCGCTATGCTCATACAATCAAATACTTAGGCAGTTCAGAGATTTTCCAATCACATCCATTCATTGAACAAAAGAGAGCCCATTTCATTTCATTTTTTTGTACAAGCTATTCAGCTGGAGGGTCACCCCCAGCCTGATTTACATTTTGCTCACTCTCTCTCTCACCCTCGGCTTCCCCCTCACTGTCCTCATCGTCGCCCTCAGGAGCCAGGTCGGCCATCCAAGAGAAGTCCTCCCCTGGGTTACGCTTGTGGTGTTCGGCCAAGAGGTCCTTGTGAGCATTCACATAGGCCCCGGCTATTCCCGTCACCATCTCTTCATCTTTCTCCTTAAGCTCCCCGTCTTTCTCTTTAAGCTCGTCGATGAGTTGGGCGACCTGAGCAGCTTCGTTGGCCTGTAGCGCCTGGACTTCTCCGAGAACCCGATTCCTTTCAGCCAGAACAAGATTCAGTTCGGCCACCCTGTCCTCATAAAACTTCGCCCGCCCCTCAACTTGAGATATATAATCTTGAGCGGATGAGAGTTGGGATCGGAGGGAAGCCACTTCCTGATTTTTCTTCCCGATCTCCTTACCTGCACGAACCTTTTCCCAAACCATGGTCTGATTCACCAGGCACTCCACGTTCAGGCTCATGGATTGAGTCAAGATATCATCAAGGCTGTTCGAGGATAGCTTGTCCCGATCCTCCCGAAGAAAGATGGAAGACCCCAAGACTTGGGCAAAACAGGGGTTCTCCCGAACAGTCCGGTTATTCTTCAGGGACTCGATTAGCTTTTGAGCGCCACGAGAAGAGGTCCTCCCAGAAGATTGAGAAGGCCCCCTTTCCGTGCTTGGAACAACTGGAAGAGCCGGAGGTTGCTCTTCCAATCTAGGAGGAGATCGGACAGCTGCAGCGGTCGGTAGATCTGAAGGTTGAGGCGGGTCTCCTTGTACTTCCCCAGATTCATGACCAGGTGTTCGAAGCATTTCCGAACGCTTCATCTCTTTTATTCTCCGGGAGATCTCTTTGTCCTTCTTCCGTTTCCTAGAACCCTCACCACCCGCCATACCTGCACAAAGAAAAGGTCAGTGAGATCGCTAAGGTCCTGAGAGCTGAGATATAGAAAATACCAATGCCGAGGTCAGGGAGCGGAAGTTCGCGATCTTGGCCGGTGAGCAGTTGAATAGTCCAATGATGCAACTCGGCAGTCACCGCATCCAAACAAGAATACTTTTGAGTGGCGGCCAGACTCTTCAGATCCATCACTTAGCTTTCTTCCTAGTTCAGGGTAATATGCTTCGGAAGCAAAGGCCCCTGGTACCACCAGCTATGGGGGAAGTCCTCAAAGCAGCTCGGATCTTTTCTCCTCAGAATGAAGAAACGGTTCTTCCAATTCTTAAGGGATGAGGGCAGATCGGAAAAGAGCCCGCAATGAGGCTTCGCCTGAAAGAACTAGTGTTCGTCATCCTTTCGGCGAGTTAGTCTGTGCAGTTCGGCGAACACCTTAGCCGTAGGTCTGATTCCCTTAGCTCGGCATAGACCTCGGAAGGCTACCAAGATCCGCCACGAGTTAGGGTGAATTTGAGCAATGCATGCTCGGTGAAGTTTTAGGACCTCCTTATAGAAGTCATCTAGAGGGAACCGAAGACCGGCCTTTAATTGTTCCTCGTACACCATAACCATGTCATTCTCTTCAAAGGAGTGATCGACACGAAGATCGCCGTGGCACTTGATTAGCTCGCATTTAATCAGCCGAATGTTGTATTCTTGGCTAAACGATTGCAGATCGGATACTCGAAGAACCGACGGTAGCTCATCTATAGGGAGAGTCTCCCTCCCTGAAACAGGTGCACGCCTTGATGGTATGATCCGCCCCCGAGCTGGAGCGGAGACCCTAGGGGGTTCGGTTTGCGTGCTTGGCCCGACTACCTCTTCTTCATCGGACGACCATGAAAACTGAATGGAAGGAGGGCTCGCCGCTCTCTGACCTTCGGCACCGCTCATTTTCAAAAGGAATAAAGAACTTAAACTAAAAAAGAAGATCAAAGCCCTTACCGAGTCCGATCGGCGGAAGAACTTGAGAAAACGAGAGAACTTCGAAGTTGTGAGCAGGGGATTGAAAATGGAATGAGAGAACAACTGGCTAACCCTCCCACCCCTATTTATACTAGTTCGAGCATTTAATGCTCGCGAGGTTCTAGGCAACGCATCGATTGGTGGGACTCGACAGCTGTTCTGACACTTCTCTCAAATATTCGAATGTTCCGAGATCGGTTAATTGGAGATCGGCATAATAAGTTAAATATCTTGAATAAAGGATCAGTTAAGTGTCATTCAGGTAAAGAACCAGATCGGATAATCACATTAGAGATCAGAAAATAATCAATGCAAAATAATAAGATGATAATCGACAAAATAAAGTCTTTATTTTCAAAAAGATCGGATTACATCATTTGGGCAATCTCTAGGGATCGGATTACACTAAAATTGGATTACATCATTTCTGTGATCTCTAGAGATCGGATTGCATTGAAAACAAAATACATCATTTGGGCGATCTCTAGGGATCGGAATGTTACATTGTGATCGATCCATTGGGTGTCACCATCGTAACCGAGGCGCCGAACACCCAATGTGGAGGAAAGCTACTGTCGGAACACTCAATGTGATGAGAAGCCGAATGAACTCAGTTGAGCGACTCGAGATCGGTACAACCGAGGTCCGCAATACAGATCGGTCAAATCCAGTTCTCTCACCATCGTCAGTTAGGGTTATGCGATCACCGGGATCGTAAATTTTCAGCCGGTGGTTAAAGAAGCTCTTCGGAAAGGAATCTAAATCCACCATCATGGGCGGAACTTCCACCAGAGCAGCTAGAACAGGAAATGTAAGAAGGAAGAGAGGAAAATCAGATGAAGGAAATGTCTCACGATGTGGGTATATATAGGTGAAAATGAGCATTTATTGCTGAGCAGAAAACGAAGCGAACGCTTCTGGAATCGAGGGGCAATTAATGCTTTGACCAGACCGGACCTAAGGAAGGGAAAGATCGGAATAATAGATCGGAAGATGGGAGACCAGCATGAAAGATCGGAAAGAACGTGTGAAAGAGATCAGAAAGAAGAGGGATCAGAAGACAAAAGGAATAAGACAAATCCCAAATAACCATTGTCAGAATCAGAGCCGAGGTAGTTAAAGCGTTGCAGGCGAGATCTCCACCGCACGCCTAAGAATCTCCCGCAATACTGATAGGTGCCAGGGTATGTCGTGACAGTTTTGTACATCCCAATCCCCACCGTTGATCTCACTTATAAGGACAAACCCGGAACCCTTGGATCAAGAGAGAAGATGACAATACCAGCGTCTTTCGCTCTTAGCCCTTAGATCGTTCCGGACAAGAAGATCTGGGACCGTCAGATTGAAAGAAGAAAAGGACAAACGTTCTGAAGAGGGATCTCAGCCATTCATTTTGATTCTCTTTAATTCCTGGACATCCGATCATGTCCTTCGAAATCTTGACCCTCCATCTCCCCCAAAATAAATCCTGACCCTTCATGGGTAGCACCCGATTCCTATAAATACCAGCATGAAAAAACTGTTCAGAGGACGGACGGACAAAAAGGGAGAGGCTGTTATTATAGCGGAAGAACTCTGAAAACTTCATTCAGTTTGTTATTCCGCTACTTTGAAGTGTTGATTGGAAAAACTTTTGAAACTAGTTTTCTGAAGTGTTTCTTGAAAAGGATTCTGAATACTGGAACTCTACATTTCCAGTTTGTTCATTATCTGGTCACACCCTCACTTTCAGCCCTTTATCATCTCTGTTTTCATTCCCACTGTCTAAGCTAAACTTCATTCCACTCGGCTTTTATCTTAATCTGATTATATTTTAGCTAAGCTCCCTTCACTTCCCGACGAACATCAGCTCTCAGGCTAATCAGTCCACTGTCTTATCTCTAGTTGCCACCCCGTAGCTATTTCAGTAGATTTGGCTCCTCACAGGTAAGAGTTCATATTGCTGCTTTACTAAGTGTTTACATTAATTTTTCGCACTTTCTTTGTTCTTCTTACGTATGTGATTTTCTCCAAGTTCATTTTGTGCAAAAGGACCCAAAAGAATGTTACTCTCAAGTTATCTCTTTAGTGATTAGTCCGTTATTTTATTAATCTTCGTCGTTTCTGAATGCAAGTTTTTCTAGCTCCTAGTAGCGTGTAAATGGTCCGGTAAGACGTAGGTAACTGCAACTTAAGGATCCCTTTTAAAAGAAAGAACCTGAATAACGCGTCAGGAAGATAGCCAAACTATTAGGCTGACGTAAACAGCAATTCGACAAAGAGGTCATAAAGTGGAATAAAACCAAAATAAACAAAACAGAATAGATCGGTCATTAATAGATATTGGTAAAATGAATACATGGAAGGTCGGTAAATCAAGTCTAGTTTTCCCCATCTAGCCAAAAGGTATCGAGAAGCCTTATCCCCAGCATCTTCGAATGCCAGAATCCTTAGCTTTAGGCTCTTATGTCATGTAGCTGAAATTAAAATCCGGGAGATCGGAAAAGTCCCTTTCGGGCTCCTGTTAATTTAAAAGAGATCGGAGGAGAGTTCTTATCTGGTCTCAACTCAAAATTTTAATAACTATTAAATAGAGATCGGAGGAGGGTTCTTATCCGGTCTCCATTCAGAGTTTTAATAAATAACCATTTAAAAGAGATCGGAGGAGAGTTCTTATCTGGTCTCAACTCAAAATTTTAATAACTATTAAATAGAGATCGGAGGAGGGTTCTTATCCGGTCTCCACTCAAAGTTTTAATAAATAACCATTAAATAGAGACCGGAGGAGAGTTCTTATCCGGTCCCAACTCAAAAATTTTAATAAACGTCTAGAGGAGATCGGAGGAGGGTTCTTATCCGATCTCCCTCCCAAAATTTTAATTTAAAAGAGATCGGAGGAGAGTTCTTATCCGATTCTCACACCAAATCTTAACCCATACGCAAAATAAATCTCAGAACTAAAAAATTCGTAACGTCAATTCACTAAGGTGGTCTCATTTACTTGTGTATCTGGGTGATCCAAATTCAGTGAGAAATCAAATGTTCCTTTAGCCAAAAGGATTAACATTCCCATTCAAGCCCTCCTAACTAATTTATAAAGAACGCAAAATTAAATCTACTTACCCTTATTAAGGGACGAGGTGGGGTGCCTAACACCTTCCCCACCCGCTACTTTAATTCCGAACCTAGAATCTCTGTTTTGAAGTGGTTTCATTTTTAATTTATCTTCCCAAATGGTTTTCTTTAGTTTCCCTCAAAACTAAGGTGGCGACTCCTCACTTTTCCCACTTCGGTGAGTGATCGTCCAGGCGACCGCAAAATCCCTTGCGACATCTATTAATTTTTTTTTTTTTTATGGATTTTCTAGATGACGCAGTTATAGTTCTAGATATCCTGACTGTCCGGATAGAAACTAGTCACCGGAACAGTAGAATATATAGACTACTTAGTAGGAGGGTGTTACAATTCTCCCCTCCTTAAAAGAAATTTCATCCCTAAAATTTGCTTGACGTTAGTCTTGGAATAATCATGAGTGTTGTCTTCTCATGTCTTTCTTACATTTCCATGTGGTCTCCCGACCTAATTGATGGTTCCACAGCACCTTAGCCAGTGGTATTCATTTATTTCTCAACTGCTTCACCTCGTGTGCCTAGATCCTTATGAGCTCCTCATCATAAGTTAAGTTTGAATTTACTTCAATTCTAGAGGTAAAGCAAGCCTATGTGCTAATTGACCCACTCTTTCTAGAACCTCATATAGTCCTATGAAGCAATAACTTTGTTTTCCCCTTTTTCCATAATCTCGTGATCTTCTTTCAGGGGAGAAAACCTCCAAAAACACTTTATTATTCATATTATCTTCAATATCTCTCTTACTATTGTTTTGTCAATTATTTTCATTTATGTTTCCTTATAACGTGACCTTATTGGTCTTAATAAAAATACTTTAGTTAAATCCTTGGCCTCAATTCCCATAATCGTTATTTTACTATCTTTATCCATGACCTTTAAAATTTTTGTTTGCTCTCGTTGCATTTCCTTAAATGCTTTTCTTCCTAGTGTCATTCCTTGACCCCACTGTTATTTCAAAAGTTTGTACCTTTTTACCATTCCCAATAAATCATCTACATTGCAATATTACTCTGGATTGGTCAGAGGACCACTCTAACCAACACTTCTACTAATATTCGTAGTATTTCATTATTACATTTAAACCAACTGTTCAAATTTTCACTTTTACTTTTTCTTTTATCTATCGATATTTTATAGTTTATTTTTCACTGATTTGCAATCAATGTCTTCCTTTCTACTTAACTATAAACTACCCTTTAATACCTTAAAAAGGGAGTCTATAGGACTCTCCTTTTTCTCTTACCATGCACCAATTATAATCTGATCCTTAATGATTCACACAATAAAATTGTGTTCTTCCTAAGGAATACCTAGCCAACTACTTCTTAGCACATCACTGTCCTAATTAAAATATCGTTTCACCTATCATTCTATTAGTGGTATTCATCCATTCTTTTTGAGGAAACACTATTATAATTCCTGTAGTATAACTGACTATGATAGAATACTATACTTACTATCTCACCACAACTGTATAAAGTTATCTACTCCTTTTCCATATTGTAAATCCCTTGAATCATTATCTTACAAATTATGAACATCATCCATAGCATCCTGTCTCCTTTCGGGAAATAAAATCATACTTTGTGCCTTGTTGCTACACAAATAAGATATTATTTTTCATTAATCTTTAGACAAGAGGTCTATTACAAGGGCAAAACAATTGCAAGACCCCATATCAAAGACTGGATGACCTCACCCTATAGGTGTTATCTTTACTGGATTGAAATCTGTAGTCTTATAGCAATTCCTGATGTACTGTAGCTCATGCTAAGGTAACTGAGTTAGTGACTTTAGCTATCTCACAATTATGACCTTTCGATATTCTAACTCTAGAGTTTTAAATCCCGAATTAGGATTTTCAAACTCATTTCTAGTAATAGAACTCTACTCTAGCATAACCATACCAAAGTAGAAACCATTTGCAATTACCCTCATCTTAGTATACTACCAGGTAGTAGGTAGCTCTACACAATAATCCCAAGTCGGTACTGTAATCAGCAGCTTATAGCACAAATATCAAGAATATTGCATAGTCACTACGACACATCCCAATAGACCAAACTTTTCTATATCTTATCTTTCTTGAATCCTCTGATATCTTAAACTTATTCTGATTATGGTATCTACTGACATTTATCAGCAGTAATACCTTTGCCCTCATCTAGGGCAGTTATATTACTATAACTCACTTTTAGGTCCTCTTACCTTGCACTAAATAGGCACGTTAATTAGTTCTAAAATTTTATCGTATTCTGGGAGATATCTCTCACTAACAAACCCTTCCTAAAACTGATTCCAATAATACTTATTATCATAACTCTTATTCTAAAGGACTAGTTACTAACACATAAAAATTTATTTCCACATAAGGGAATAACAACAGAGCATATAATTTTAGCATTATCATCTGAATGAGTAGAGCCCGAATCAAATAATACATAATCATTCTTTTCAAATAATACATAATCATTCTTTTCAAAAACTGAAAATGTACCAGCAACTATGTTTGAAGCCTCTGCTTCCCCCCTTTGGCACATGGTATACGCCCTGGTTGGTGTACTGCTCTGCTCAGGTTAGTTCACTGTACCTTGGCTGTCAGTAACACCACCTCTACCTCTACCTCTGCCCTTACTAACTGTCTGTGAACTTTTGAGGGCAGAACCATGGACTGATCCCCTTGGTGTAATATGTGGCATAGATCGATGTGCTCTAGTACAATCTCAAGCAAAATGTCCAAGTTCATCACAATTGTGACAGGCTTCAATGGCCTTATAGCAAATGCCTCCATGTAGTTTGCCACAAACATCATAGAAACGGGTAGGGTAGGAAGTTTTGGTTATCTGCCCATAAATTCTTGATGGCTTCTGCCCTGAAGATCCACCTCTGCCATATCGATACGTGTTAGGCTCCCCAGATATCTTCCTCTTTCCCAAGTTACAACTCGAACTCTGACCAGTAAATTTTCCAATTTTTCCTTTTTCACGTTGTCTTTGTAGGCGTTGGGTTTGGGCTTGTCACACCTTACCCCTCTGTAAGGCATAACATGTTCCCGTAAAATACCTAATGAACTACCGAACTTCACATACCGATAACTCATTAAGTACCCTACAAGGGATTTTAAAACAATTTTCTCCTCGCACCACACACCGTACTAGAGGGAGTCCAGCTCTGATACCAAATTGTAACAAAAAATGTAAAAGACCCAGAATTTATGATTTGTAAATATTATTTCAATTGTTTAATTATTGTTATTATAAATTATGCACCACTAAGCGTTATGCTTAGCACGTTGGTTTTCCATCGCGTAAGTACTGGAGATCAACCGCAGAATGGCGGCCGTGAGCTTTGATCAGATCTGCCATTGTCCAGAGTCACCTCACCGGTCTGTTGTATTTTGGTAGGGCCCATGTATAGACTAGTATTTTGGTTCATTATGTTTAGTCATGATGTAATTACTAGTTTATGATGTATTTCATTTTGGACTTGTAACTAAACTTTGAGATTGAAATGAAAACTTGTAATTTATTGTCTATGAATTTCTATATGAATGCAATAGATAATAATTCATTTTTAGATCTCATAAATAATTGTAAATGATATGATACATGATAATATGATATGGAAATGTGTGAAATGAATATGGACATATTAACAGGTGATTAGTGGAACCCGCCAGATGCTAATAAAATAAGGGAGGCTCTGTCCGGGTCTCCACATAAATAAGATATATAAAAAAAAAAAAATTCTACACATGGAATACATGTTTTAAATGACATCAAAAGTTTACAATAGATATGATAAAACAAGATAGGGTGCTCCGGCACCGAATGTGGCACTTCTTGCTCGGCTATACGGTAGACGGGTAAGGGGCGTCACATTTTCTAATAAGTATTTAAAATATATAATTAAGTTGAAAGCTAGTTGGAAATTTTGGCCCATTTTATTTTTCCGCAAATTTTATAAAAATTTTGACAGAGTTCTGTCTGTATTTTGAGAAAACAGTTCTTCAAATACCTGTAAAAAGCACTTCTAAAAATTTTTCTCAACCACTACTTCAATTTCACAATCAAACTCAATCAATTTCACAATCATTTCAATAAATTTCTCAAGTTCAAAATTCAATAATCCTCAGCATACTAGCAATACATTTCATTTAAATTAAATAAAATAGTTCCACTCATATTTCATTTGAGATAAACCAATTTATATACATCCTTACAACTTCACATCAAAAGAAATACAAACTAAACTTTATTACAAACTTCATACAATTTTTTGTACAAGCTGCTCAAGACCCATTTACATGTCCATACATTTATATGCAATACATACATCAAAAGAAATATTTATAATTGGGGTATAAATTATACCCAAAGACTTCAAGCTGAATGATCCTCAATCTTTAGCAGCTCAGTCTGCTGCTCCTCTAGTCTCTGTATCTGCGACAGTAATAGAAGCCATCGCTGAGTACTAGGACTCAGTGGTGCACAACATACTAAAAGAATCTTAATGCAGAATATAATCACATTTATTCAAAAATTTGACTAACCATAAGCATTAAACACAAAACATGAATTATGAAATTTTAATGCAAACCAAGTTCATTTCGAAGTATCAAAACACATTTCATAAAACCCACAGTTAGATCATGCCATTCGAAACAAATAGAATCTCAATAGCCAGAGGCTAAAGTGAAATCACATCACAAGGCTAGCTAGCTCAAATATATGGATATCCATTCACATCCTCTTCTACTGGCACACCTCAACACTTCTCCAAAGAAGGAATCAAAATTCGAAACTAATTACCCCCACTAGTCGTGCTAGTGAGGTGTTCAAATATATGGTCATGACACTGTGGTTTGAAAACTTATCTTAACAATTTGCTAAACATTGTCATTTCAATATACATAATAACTTTCAACAATTTAAATCAAAACATCATAAGAATGCCATAATTCAATATTTCACATTATTCAAAACAGTATGCAAAAGATGATTATAAAAAGCATACGTTGTGCACAAACCTCAAGCGAGTCGCCTCTTGGCCTTGACTCGGTTCCTCGGATTTTTTCCCGGTATTCTTTTCAACTGAAACACACAATTTTACAATGTTTCAGTACTAGAACTTAACATAAATCCAAAATAAATTTAGCTTCACATTTACCTAGTTCTAACGTGTTAAATTCAATATTCCTGAAATTTTTATGTTTCGGGTTACTATTCACTATACTATTCAAGTCAAATAGTTGACTTTCTAAGGCTTAATAGGTATGGGAACTCCAATTTCACCCACATACCACATTTTGGTCACTAAACTTGTTGGTTTTGGTTGTTTACTCAAATCCTAAGTCTTTTAGGTAAATTTGGTAAATTTCAGTTTTGGAGTCCTAAGTTGCACTGTTCCATTGGTCACTTTATTATTGGAATTTGGCAAAACTTTCTTCATAGAAAATGTTCTCCATTGTCTTAAGTTTATTCTCCTTTTTTAATCACCCCAATTGGAGTTTTGTAGCTCAAGTTATAGCCAAAATACAGTTACTGTTCACGTGCACTGTTCATGCTGCAATTTTGGTTCTTGTAGATTTTTTATCAAACTTCGTTCAATAATTTGATCAAGTTAAGTCCGTAATTTGGTCTAATTTCCTTCATACGAAATGTTCTACTATGTCTTAGGTTTTCATCGGTTCAAGATTCACCTAAATCGGAGTTTTCTAGAGAGAGTTATAGCCATTGAAACTTTACTGTTCAAATGGCAATCCTGCAGTTTTGCAGGTTCAGTAACTCAACTTTGCTCAATAATTTGATTAGGTTAATGGTATAATTTGAGTTGGTGTTATTCATGAAAGTTTTAGATCTATATCTTATCTAATTACTGGTAAAATTTCAGGTCATTTTGATCTTCCTAGCTCGAGTTATGACCAAATGAACAATTACTGTTCATTTGGTCAGTTTATGCAGTGGTAGACTGCTCTTAACCAACTTTGGTCAATTGGTTCACTAGGTTTTGGTCAGTTTTTGGGCATGGTTCCTTAATGAAAATTATGTCATTTTATGTCTATTTTCATCCCCAATTGGTGGCATATCAATTGGACTTGTAAAATTTCCGTTTTGGTCCTTCAAAGTTGGCTTGGTCATGCTTACCCTACGAATTTGACTTCCATTCTAACAATTCCCACACATCTCCCTTGGTCATTATTGACCATTTTTCTCTTCACAATAGATCAAACATGTCATTTACTCATTTTTCCAAATTTTGTCTCAAAACCCTAGGCCTCCAAACCCTAATCACACTAAAATGTTGCATTTATTCACATTTATGCATTTCCAACTTACTACCATTCTCATGCAAGTTTACTAATACATTTAAATCCATCAAACCATACAAAATCATACTCCCCTTCAACAGGCCAAAATTTCAGTTTGGTCTATCCACATATTTTCATTTCATTTTATTAGTTTCTAAGCTCATTTCAACAACTAATTATGCACTTAATCAACTAATTGGTAATTAAGAGATTAACCTTTGCTTAGATCCTTAAATCTCAATCTTTTGTGCTCCTTTCTTCTTTCAATCTTCTTCTTAAGTTGCAATAGTAAGCTCTAGTAAGGTTTTTAGGGGATTTGTTAAGGTTGAGTGGAGGAATTAAAGCTTAAGTGTAAGCTTAAATAGAGGAATTCTCATGGAGGGTTTTGGGAGAAAATGGGGCGGCAACAAAGGGAGAAGAAGAAGTGATTTTTGTTTTTTTTTTTCTCTTTTCTTTTCTTTATTTATTTTAGTTATGGAAGACCACAAAAAACCTAATTAATTAATTTATTAATTATACCTTTTATGGCATCATGCATGATGTCATGCATGATGTCATCACCCTTTTTACTTTTTCATTTTTTTCATTTTTTTTTATTTTTCTATTAGTTCTTTAATTTAATTCTCGATTCTGAAATTTTCTTTTCTCCGATTTTATTTGACAGTTAGGTCAGGAGTCAGCTCTCGGAGTCAATTGACCAAATTGCCCATCGCCGGTTCATCTCGGTTTGCAAAAAATTCCATATTTCTTCCGGCTCCCTGACCTAATTATTTGACTGGTTTAACAGTTCTTTTTCGTGATTTTCTCTTTTCCACTGTGTTCATAAGGGTCCTAAGGACCGCAGCGTCACTTTTTACAATTCGAAATTTGAGTTTAAAATGACTTCGCAGTCGTTCCCGAGAAGGTCACCCATTGCTGTGACTCTCGGCTCGTTTAACTTCTTATGTTCTGTTTTTCTTATTTATACTTAACTACTTGAACATTACTAATAATTTTTGTTTATGGTTTATCTAATTGTCTTAAGTATGGTTTTAATCCCCTTAATTGTTCGGACCGACACAGGTCACCGGAGCAGTGAAATATACCAGGCTATACAAATAGGGGTGTTACAATTCTCCCCCCCTTAAATAAATTTCGTCTCGAAATTTTACCTGGTATCAATCTCTGAACAGCTGTGGGTGTTGTCTCCTCATGTCCTCTTCTCATTCCCAAGTAGCCTCCTGGCCCGAATAATGGTTCCACAGCACTTTTACCAATGGTATCTGCTTGTTTCGTAGCTGCTTCACCTCATAAGCCAGAATCTCTATGGATTCTTCTTCATATGTGAGGTCTGGATTTACTTCAATTTCCTCTACTGGTAGTACATGAGATGGGTCTAATCGATACCTCCTCAACATAGACACATGGAAGACGTTATGTTTCTTCTCCAACTCTGGAGGTAGTGCCAAACGATATGCCAAGGACCCACTCTTTCCAATACCTCATATGGCCCGATAAAACGAGGACTTAGTTTCCCCTTTCTGCTGAATCTCATAATCCTCTTCCAAGGAGAAACCTTGAGGAAAACTTTCTCACCCACTGTATATTCAATAACCCTTCTTTTCAAATCAATATAGGACTTCTGACGGTCTGATGCAGCTTTAAGTCGGTCTCTGATCACCCTAATTTTCTCTTCAGTCTGTTGAATAATTTCGGGTCCAATCATTTTTCTTTCACCCACGTCATCCCAACACAACGGGGTTCTACATTTTCTGCCATACAAAGCTTCATATAGAGGCATCCCAATGCTTGATTGGTAGATGTTGTTGTAAGCAAACTCAATCAAAGGCAAGTATGTATCCCAACTGCCCTCAAACTCAATCACATAAGCCCGTAGCATATCCTCCAATATCTGAATTACCCTCTCAGACTGGCCATCTGTCTGTGGGTGGAATGCAGTACTAAAGTTCAATCTAGTTCCTAGGGCTCTCTGAAGACTACCCCAGAATCTAGAAGTGAACCTAGGATCTCTGTCTGACATGATGGATACTGGCACTCCATGCAGTCTCACAATCTCATCGATGTATAACTTGGCCAATCTTTCTAAACTGTAGTCCATCCGAACTGGCAGAAAATGAGCAGAGTTAGTCAGTCTGTCAATAATGACCCAAACTGCATTATGACTCTTCTGTGTCCTCGGAAGTCCCATCACAAAATCCATCGTTATTCTCTCCCATTTCCACTCTGGTACTGGTATTGGATGTAACAACCCAGCGGGTACTTGATGTTCTGCCTTTACTTGCTGACAAGTTAGGCATTTAGAAACAAAACTCTGCCACATCTCTTTTCATACCCATCCACCAGTAATGCTCCTTTAGCCCTCTATACATTTTTGTACCACCAGGGTGTATGGCAAAAGGAGACTCATGTGCTTCCTTCAAAATGATCTTCCTCAATTCCACATCATTAGGAACACATATTCTGCCCTGATGTAGCAGTAGACCATCATCTCTGATTGAGAATTCTGGTTTCTTGCCCTGCCTGACTTCTTCCAATAGCTTCTGATACTTCTGATCATTCTGAGCAACCATTCTAATCTGATCAATCAACACTGGCTGTACATGCCATGCAACTGCTGTCTGCCCATCATCATTAATCTCTAAGCTGGCATGCAATGATTTCAACTCATGCACCAAAGACAAAGGAGTAACCCGTAGACTTGCCATAGTCTTGCGACTTAAGGCATCAGCCACAACATTAGCTTTCCCTGGCTGATAGTCTATCAGACAATCATAGTCTTTTATCAACTCTAACCATCTCCTCTGTCTCAAGTTCAGCTCTTTCTGAGTGCCCAAATACTTCAAACTCTTATGATCTGTATAGATGTAACACTTTTCCCCATACAAATAGTGTCTCCAGATTTTAAGAGCAAACACAATAGTTGCAAGCTCCAAATCATGTGTTGGATAGTTCCTCTCATGCGATTTTAGCTGGCGTGATGCATAGGCAATGACATTTCGATCTTACATCAATACACAGCCTAACCCATTGTGAGAAGCATCACTATATACGGTATACTCTTTACCCGGAGTAGGTAAAGTCAGGACTGGAGCTTCAGTCAAACATTTCTTCAATTCATCAAAACTCTGTTGGCATTTATCCGTCCACTGAAACTTTACATCTTTTCTAAGCAGCTTGGTCAATGGAGATGCCAACATGGAGAATCCCTTCACAAATCTACGGTAGTATCCAGCTAAACCCAGAAAACTACGAATCTCTGTGACATTTCTGGTTGGCTTCCAATTAAGGACAGCTTCAATTGGATCTACCTTGATGCCCTCTTCTGATACTACATGCCCCAAGAAAGATATTTCTTTCAGCCAAAATTCACACTTCGACAATTTGGCATATAACTGTTTTTCTCTCAAAGTCTGTAGTACAATCCGCAGATGTCTATCATGCTCTTCTGCATTCCTCGAATAGACCAATATATCATCTATGAATATCACAACAAACTGGTCGAGGTATAGTATGAAGATAGTGTTCATCAGATCCATAAAAGCAGCCGGAGCATTAGTTAACCCGAATGGCATGACTAGGAATTCATAATGGCCATAGCGGGTTCTGAAGGCAGTTTTAGGAATACTCTGCTCTTGTACTTTCAGCTGATAATAACCTGATCTCAGGTCAATTTTGGAGAACACAGCTGCACCCCTCAACTGATCAAACAAGTCACCAATACGGGGCAATGGATATTTGTTCTTTATTGTCACCTTATTCAACTGCCGATAGTCAATGCATAACCGAAGAGTGCCATCCTTCTTCTTAACAAACAATACTAGCGCTCCCCAAGGTGACACACTAGGGCGGATAAAGCCCTTGTCAAGCAGTTCTTGCAACTGCACTTTCAACTCTTTCAATTCTGCAGGTGCCATTCTATATGGCTTTATGGAGATTGGGTCCACACCAGGCATAACATCAATCTCAAACTGCACCTCTCTTTCTGGAGGTAATCCTGGCAATTCATCAGGAAATACATCCGGAAAATCACATACAGTAGGGATGTCCCTTAGTGTTGGACTCCCCGCTTGGGTGTCTATCACATGTGCTAAGTATGCTTCACACCCTTTCTGATCATTCTTCTGGCTAGTGCAGTCGAAATGATGTTTGATGGCAGTAAATGCCTCTCCCCGTGTATTACCACATCACCATACAGAGGGAGACCAAAAGTGACTGTCTTCAGTCTATAGTCAATCATGGCGTGATGCCTGGCTAGCCAATCCATGCCCAAGATCATACTCTCTGAAGGGCATTTCAATCAAGTCTGACAGGAAAACATGTCCTTGGATCACCAAAGGACAGTCTCTATAAATTCTGTTGACCCGGACCTCTTGTCCTAATGGACTAGTTACTAGCACTTCAAAATCCATTTGCACACATGGAACAGCAAGTGAACTGACTATGCTAGCACTAACATATGAATGGGTTGAACCCGGATCAAACAATACAAATACTTCTTGATCAGAGATAGAGAATATACCAGCTACCACATCAGAAGTCTCAGCCTCTTCTCGCTGTCTCATTGTGTAGATTCTGGTTGAAGCACTTCCTTGTCTGGATCGACCAATCGTGCCCTGATCGCTGAGCGGTGCCTCTACCTCTGCCTCTTCCTGCCTGCCAGTGTGAACCTCGGGAGCGGGACTGAATAGATCCCTCGGCAGTAGTAGGAGCTGGACCATATCTTGAAGATGGAGTACTAGTGCAGTCTCTTGCTAAATGACCCTTGCCTCCGCAGTTAAAGCAGGCTCCAGTGGCCCAATAGCATTCCCCTCCATGAACCTTGCCACAAGTTTCACAGGGGCGGGCAGAATATGAACCCCTGCTCGACTGCTGTCCAGACCTAGGAGGTCTCTGTCCAGAAAATCTGCCTCTACCAAATCTTCCACCTCGACCCCTGCTGGGTCCACTAAACTTCTTTCTCTTTCCAGAGGTAGCACCAGAACTTGGCTCTACTGACTTTTCCCCTTTATCATTTTTTGATTTCTCAGGTTTTTCTGATTTTTCTTTCACTGGGGTTGCTTCTGATTCAATTCTCTCCAGTTCAAGTGCTTAAGACATAAGCTCTGAGAAGTTGCTGTGTCGAAATCCCACAACTTGCATCCTTATGCTAGACTTCAAACCCGTCTCAAATCTCTTGCATCTTGCCTTGCTGGTAGTAAGGAGACTCCCCGCATAGTGACTCAGGCGGGAGAACTCTCTCTCATACTCTGCCACTGATCGATTTCCTTATTTCAAACTAAAAAAATTCTTGCAGTTTCTGATCAACATATGCATCTGGGATGTATTTGCATGCGAACTCTCGATGAAGTCATCCTGTGTCAAGACCGTGGTTCAACCAAGCTATGGGGGATGGTCTTCCACCAATCATACGCATCCCCTTGCAGTAGCGACACAGAATATTCAAACTTCAGCTCATTTGGGCAGTGCAGTTTCTTAAACACTCTGTCCATTCTTTCAAGCCATAGCTCTGCCTCTAAAGGGTCCACTGTACCCTTAAATTCTGTAGCCCCATACTTCAGTAGTTTATCATATTGTCTGGCTGGAGGCAGTGGTTGTGCCACAGGTGGTTGGGGTGGAGCTTGAACAGGCATACCCCCAGCCATTTGTTGAAACATTGCCGCCATCTGCTATGCGAACTGTGCAGGAAATTGTGACATTTGTGGGGCTGGTGCTACGGATCCACTGACATTCGGTAAAGCTGAGGCTTCCCCTTGTGCCTCAGCTTCAACAAACTGCTCAACTGAACGATCCCCTTCTTCCATTTCCAGCTGAAGTTAGAGTATCTCCTGAACAAGTAACACATGGAGATTTCCCTCCGTTAGTTCATATTCATGATGTAATGCACTGTATGTAACAATTATGGACATTGAGCAGTTGTACTTAACAAGAAAGACACAAATTCATAGGTTAAAACATACTTCAAAAATTTTCTCTGATACCACTAAAACATGTCACACCTTACCCCTCTGTAAGGCATAACATGTTCCCGTAAAATACCTAATGAACTACCGAACTTCACCTACCGATAACTCATTAAGTACCCTACAAGGGATTTTAAAACAATTTTCTTATTTTTGATAAGTGGTGAGCATTTCTAATAAGTATTTAAAATATATAATTAAGTTGAAAGCTAGTTGGAAATTTTGGCCCATTTTATTTTTCTGTAAATTTTATAAAAATTTTGACAGAGTTCTGTCTGTATTTTGAGAAAACAGTTCTTCAAATACCTGTAAAAAGCACTTCTAAAATTTTTTCTCAACCACTACTTCAATTTCACAATCAAACTCAATCAATTTCACAATCATTTCAATAAATTTCTCAAGTTCAAAATTCAATAATCCTCAGCATACTAACAATACATTTCATTTAAATTAAATAAAATAGTTTCACTCATATTTCAATTGAGATAAAACAATTTATATACATCCTTACAACTTCACATCAAAAGAAATACAAACTAAACTTTATTATAAACTTCATACAATTTTTTGTACAAGCTGCTCAAGACCCATTTACATGTCCATACATTTATATGCAATACATACATCAAAAGAAATATTTACAATTGGGGTATAAATTATACCCGAAGACTTCAAGCTGAATGATTCACAATCATTAGCAGCTCAGTCTGCTGCTCCTCTAGTCTCTGTATCTGCGACAGCAATAGAAGCCATCGCTGAGTACTAGGACTCAGTGGTGCACAACATACTAAAATAATCTTTATGCAAAATATAATCACATTTATTCAAAAATTTGACTAACCATAACCATTAAACACAAAACATGAATTATGAAATTTTAATGCAAACCAAGTTCATTTCGAAGTATCAAAACACATTTCATAAAACCCACAATTAGATCATGCCATTCGAAACAAATAGAATCTCAATAGCCAGAGGCTAAAGAGAAATCACATCACAAAGCTAGCTAGCTCAAATATATGGATATCCATTCACATCCTCTTCTACTGGCACACCTCAACACTTCTCCAGAGAAGGAATCAAAATTCGAAACTAATTACCCCCACTAGTCGTGCTAGTGAGGTGTTCAAATATATGGTCATGACACTGTAGTTTGAAAACTTATCTTAACAATTTGCTAAACATTGTCATTTCAATATACATAATAACTTTCAATAATTTAAATCAAAACATCATAAGAATGCCATAATTCAATATTTCACATTATTCAAAACAGTATGCAAAAGATGATTATAAAAAGCATACGTTGTGCACAAACCTCAAGCGAGTCGCCTCTTGGCCTTGACTCGGTTCCTCGGATTTTTTCCCGGTATTCTTTTCAACTGAAACACACAATTTTACAATGTTTCAGTACTAGAACTTAACATAAATCCAAAATAAATTTAGCTTCACATTTGCCTAGTTCTAACGTGTTAAATTCAAGGTTCTCGAAATTTTTGTGTTTTGGGTTACTATTCACTACACTATTCAAGTCAAATCGTTGACTTTCTAAGGCTTAATAGGTATGGGAACTCCAACTTCACCCACATACCACATTTTGGTCACTAAACTTGTTGGTTTTGGTTGTTTACTCAAATCCTCAGTCTTTTAGGTAAATTTGGTAAATTTCAGTTTTGGAGTCCTAAGTTGCACTGTTCCATTGGTCACTTTATTGTTGGAATTTGGCAAAACTTTCTTCATAGAAAATGTTCTCCATTGTCTTAAGTTTATTCTCCTTTTTCAATCACCCTAATTGGAGTTTTGTAGCTCAAGTTATAGCCAAAATACGATTCTTTCATCGCGTGCAATCGCTCATGCTTCAATTTTGGTTCTGGAAGATTTTTGATCCAACTTCGTTCAATAATTTGATCAAGTTAAGTCCGTAATTTGGTCTAATTTCCTTCATACGAAATGTTCTACTATGTCTTAGGTTTCCATCGGTTCAAGATTCACCTAAATTGGAGTTTTCTAGAGAGAGTTATAGCCATTGAAACTTTACTGTTCAAATGGCAATCCTGCAGTTTTGCAGGTTCAGTAACTCAACTTTGCTCAATAATTTGATTAGGTTAATGGCATAATTTGGATTGGTGTTATTCATGAAAGTTTTAGATCTATATCTTATCTAATTATTGGTAAAATTTCAGGTCATTTTGACCTTCCTAGCTCGAGTTATGACCAAATGAACAATTACTGTTCATCTGGTCTTGATGTGATCGCTCTTAACCAACTTTGGTCAATTGGTTCACTAGGTTTTGATCAGTTTTTGGGCATGGTTCCTTAATGAAAATTATGTCATTTTATGTCTATTTTCATCCCCAATTGGTGGCATATCAATTGGACTTGTAAAATTTCCGTTTTGGTCCTTCAAAGTTGGCTTGGTCATGCTTACCCTACGAATTTGACTTCCATTCTAACAATTCCCACACATCTCTCTTGGTCATTATTGACCATTTTTCTCTTCACAATAGATCAAACATGCCATTTACTCATTTTTCCAAATTTTGTCTCAAAACCCTAGGCCTCCAAACCCTAATCATACTAAAATGTTGCATTTATTCACATTTATGCATTTCCAACTTACTACCATTCTCATGCAAGTTTACTAATACATTTAAATCCATCAAACCATACAAAATCATACTCCCCTTCAACAGGCCAAAATTTCAGTTTGGTCTATCCACATATTTTCATTTCATTTTATTAGTTTCTAAGCTCATTTCAACAACTAATTATGCACTTAATCAACTAATTGGTAATTAAGAGACTAACCTTTGCTTAGATCCTCAAATCTCAATCTTTTGTGCTCCTTTCTTCTTTCAATCTTCTTCTTAAGTTGCAATAGTAAGCTCTAGTAAGGTTTTTAGGGGAGTTGTTAAGGTTGAGTGGAGGAATTAAAGCTTAAGTGTAAGCTTAAATGGAGGAATTCTCATGGAGGGTTTTGGGAGAAAATGGGGCGGCAACAAAGGGAGAAGAAGAAGTGATTTTTGTTTTTTTTTTTCTCTTTTCTTTTCTTTATTTATTTTAGTTATGGAAGACCACAAAAAATCTAATTAATTAATTTATTAATTATACCTTTTATGGCATCATGCATGATGTCATGCATGATGTCATCACCCTTTTTACTTTTTCATTTTTTTCTTTTTTTTTTCTATTTTTCTTTTAGTTCTTTAATTTAATTCTCGATTTCGAAATTTTCTTTTCTCCGATTTTATTTGACAGTTAGGTCAGGAGTCAGCTCTCGGAGTCAATTGACCAAATTGCCCCTCGCCGGTTCATCTCGGTTTGCAAATAATTCCATATTTCTTCCGGCTCCCTGACCTAATTATTTGACTGGTTTAACAGTTCTTTTTCGTGATTTTCTCTTTTCCACTGTGTTCATAAGGGTCCTAAGGATCGCAGCGTCACTTTTTACGGTTCGAAATTTGAGTTTAAAATGACTTCGCAGTCGTTCCCGAGAAGGTCACCCATCGCTGTGACTCTCGGCTCGTTTAACTTCTTATGTTCTGTTTTTCTTATTTATACTTAACTACTTGAACATTACTAATAATTTGTGTTTATGGTTTGTCTAATTGTCTTAAGTATGGTTTTAATCCTCTTAATTGTCCAGACCGACACAGGTCACCGGAGCAGTGAAATATACCAGGCTATACAAATAGGGGTGTTACAGGGCTGATATACTGTCAACCAGTTGTTGAAAGAACGTAGCCAACTGCTAGGCCAATTGTGCAAAAATCCACATAGGTGGAACTAATGTAGTTGGATCTCCGACGTTCTGAGGAGCTGGGGCCTCCTCTTGTGCCTCAACTGTAACCAGTTGTTCTACTGTTTTATCTCCCTCTTCCATCTCTTTTCGCAGGATTTTCTATTTTCTGTACAACTAACACAAGGAGATTCCTCCCCTTCAGTTCATTTCCATGATGTAAATGTACTATATGTATCAAACATTTGAGTAGTTGTACTTATTGAAAAACATTTCAAATTCACGATTTAAAATTTATATTAAATACTAGCTACGATACTATTAAAACATGTCACACCTTTACCCTCTGTAAGATATGACATGATTCTGTAGTATACCTAATAAATTACTGCACTTCGCCTACCGATAATCTTTTAAATATATTACAATGGATTTTGACAAAACAAATTTATTTTTAAAGTTGACGTAGTGATAAAAATTTTAAATTCAGTATTTTCAATTTAGGTATGTTTCATAAAACTTATTTAGAATTAATTAGGCATTTATAAAAATTTTGCAGAAAATCCACGTGGTTACAGCTAAAATTATATCAAGACAGTTCTTCAAACCTGTGGAAAAATAATTTACAAAAATACACCATACCCAAGTGAAACTCAATCAATTCAAATTATTTCAAATTATATCAACAAATCTCATCATAATGAAAATAAGTCATCCTTCACAAGACACAGAAAGAAGTTCAGTTGTTTACATTCATTGAAGTAATAACATTAATATTAGAAAACTTTTCAAACGATCAACTCAGAAAAATAAAATTGCAATACTTTACATTTGATTAAAGTCCCAAAATAATATTACAAAATTTTTCTGTACAACTGCTCGAATGTAATCACATACATATAAATACATGATTACATCAAAACTCAATATACAAGGGTACACCTATGATATACCCGAAGACAGCTTCAATTCACAGCTTCAAGGAGTCTCACTCAGCTGCTTTATCTTCCCTTTCACCTACGACAGCATACAAAGCTATCGCTGAGCGATAAATTCAGTGGTGCACAACTAAAAATTTAAAATTCAATACAAACCATTTTTTCACAAATCGTAACAAAGAGATTGGAATTATTCAAATTTTTCATAATCCATAAAATCAAGTCAATATTTTCAATAATGCAAATCATTTATTTGAATGACGTTTGATCAAATAATCACGAATTTCCAAATCATAAATATACAATTGAAATATTCACATCAAATTATGGGAATAGATATTTCATTTCGAAACAGTTTTCTTTTTTTTTTTTTAAATCATTTATGCATAAAATTTCATCTTTAAAGCACATTTGATCAATTCAAAATCCATTCTTATTCCCACCGGTCTAATGCAAGACTAATCTATAAGGGCCATCTCCAGATTTCGTCTCACCTCTTATCAAAGAGAGATCAAATCAAATCATTGTGCACATGCCATCCATAACACCATAAATAAATATAAGGGCCATCTTCAGCTAGTGTCTCACCTTATAGTTGAGAGAGATCAAATCATATCAATGTGCACATACTGTGGTATCCAAAACAAAACAAAGCAAACACCAGTGTCACCTCAACAAATGAGGGACAGGTAATAACCATGTCAAGTATTAGTTGTGAGATATGAAATAATACCATAAAACTCATTTTCTTTTTTTTTTTGTGAGCATATAATCATAATATAAAATTATTTCCATGCAAATCTTAGCAATCAATACTTTCCATGCAAACCACATTTCAAATCACAATTTCTAAAACCAAATTCATTCAAACCATAACAATATTCAATAATTGTTGAAATAAAATCATAATTGATGAACATAACACATGTGATAATAAAATCATTTAATCATTAGGAACATGCAAAACATTTATTAAATTAGTACTAGTTGTGCACAAACCTCTTTAGCTTGCCTTAACTCAATCCAACTTTTCCTCCTTCTTTGGATGGCTCCTTATCAACTGAAACATAGAATTAACGTGTTTCAGTATCCACCCAAATCATTTTTACTAATTAATCCAATAAATTGAATTTTGCATACTTAATTTTACTTATAAATTCTCATAAGAGTTGAGTTCTTTGTATTTGATATTATTGTGGTTACTATTCACATTACTATTCATTCAAATTGTTAACTTTTTCATAATTAATAGGTACACAAATTTTAATTTCATACTAGTACCACATTTTGAGTTAAAAATTTGTTGGCATTAGTTGCCAATTACAATTCAAGTCTTCTATTATAAATTTCAAATTTTTATTTTTTGTCTCCAAAGTTTACTGTTCCATTGGACCAATCTACGGTAGAAATTTGATTACACTCTCTCCATCAAAGTTGTTCTTTAATGTCTCTACTTTAAGTTTCTTTTTGAATCACTAATTTTGGAGTTTTGTAGCTCAAGTTATGACATTTTTACCATAACTGGCCGGATTGGTCCATTCCCAAATTTTGTGGGCAGAATTTGGTTATGACAGTTTTGGAGAGCCAACTTTAGTTAGCAATTTGAATAGGTTATGGTCAGAATTTGAGTTTCTATTCTTCATGAAAGTTGTTCTACTATGTCTAAGATTTTCATGGATTCAAGAATCAGCTCATTTGGACCTCTCTACACAAAGTTATGACTATTTGAACATATACTATTCATTTGGTCAATTCTGCCCAAAATGATGGCACCAATTATGGATTCAACCTAATTTTAGACTAACTTGTGGTCAATTTTTGGGCAAGGTTTCTTCATCAAAATTGTAGCATTGTGACCCTAGTTTCATCTCCAATTGGCCTTATACTAATTGGAGCAACACAACTCTACTTATGACCATTTAACTATGCTAGACTCATTGGTCCAAAATTCAACAATTTGACAACTACAACTTATTTCAATTCAATTCATCAATTCACACTTCATAACACACCAAATGACCAAAATCAAGCATTATAACACCAATTGGTCAACATTTCATCAAAACGCTAATCTCTTCCTGTCACGACCCAACCTATGGGCCGGACCGGCACTAGGACCTGGGCCAGCCTAAAGCCCCCGAGGCCCGTAGTAAGCCTAACTGTTCATTAACCCAACTCTAAGGCCCATTTGGGCCCAATTTCAAGAAAACAAACAGACAGAGTCCGGCCATAAAAATGCACTTTCCAACGGGGAGTTTTTGACTCACCCGACCTGTAAACACAATATATAGTCATTTGGGGAGCTCAGCTCACCCTCCACATACTCATCAACATAAAAATAAATGGGAGCTCAGCTCCCTCATCCAATCCATCAAACATGCATAGCATATTAAGTTTACAGGTCCCAAAATAATAATTTAGTTTACAGACCCAAATCAAATAAACATTTCTAACACATGCGGAAATTCTAAGATTTAACAAGTTTATACAAACAGTAATAATTGACCTGCGAGGGAGAAAGCAGGTTAACCTCAAAAAATATCCTCCTGTGGCCTGTAAAAATTTTTGAACAGGAGTGAGCGTTCGACTCAGAGAGTAAAATATCAATTTTAACCATAATCCCTATAACTATCTAAAACTAATGCACCCTGTAGAGTGAAATGCAACATCAACAACATTTTCACATCATAGCATCAAAAAGGTAATTTGGAGCACTCACACACCCTATAGTATCAATCATAACATATGGGAGCTGATCCCCTATACAGCTCTCTTAAATCCAACCTGGTGCCAGCGAATTACTCAAGCTCGGACTTCCACTTAATAACCAAATCGAGGGTCCCAGCGAATTACTCAAGCCGTGACTACCCCTCGAAGGATCGGGTCCCAGCGAATTACTCAAGCCGTGACTACCCCGTCCTATCCATAGTCCACACCACATCACACGCACGCCAACGCACGCACACTGCTCCAAATTACCACAACAACATCCATGGCACATCAACAGTTATGAATGCAACATAAATCGTGCCTAGAGTTTAACTACATAAATATATGCATATAAGTGATGCATGGGCATGCTTGAACATATAATAATATCGAAATTACAATTAAAATTAATATTCTACTCACAGACTTGACGGTGGTCACTGAGGCGGCTGGGCGAAGGAAGAAGGCTGTCCCGGCTCACCTGACAATTTTTATTACAATCATTTAATAAATTTGACTCAATACAAACAAAGAAAAAGACCAATACGTCCTGAGTCGTGCCGAAAATCCGGCAGAGTCTCCCCTATACCTAGGACCTACCCAACCTGCAAAAGGGCTCAAAACACACTTCTATATCCACAATCCATATATCCACAACTCAATTACATCACACAGCCCCTCCTGGGCCCATCAAATCAATCATTCATCACAATATGTAAAATTTCAATTTAGTCCTTATAATTGATCATTTTTGCAAAAACTGCTCAAATAAGCTCTAAAAATTATAAAACTCGCTTGCGGTCCTTAGAAATATTACTAAGCTATTGCAAAAAGAATCGTAATTTTCTAAGCTACCACGAATATTTTATGGATTTTCAATCCTATTTAAGCACTAGAAAATTACGAAAAAGAAAGGTTCGGGTTTACCTTTGCCGATTCCGACTTCGGGACCGCGCTCGGGATGCCTGACAATGGTGGGGTAGCCAAAACCTCGATTCAATTCGAGACTTTTCCGTAGTGTCCTGTTCGCCGTAAATTCACGCATCCGACAACCGCCGAATTTCGCGAATTGAGGATACCTACACGAAGCCCAATAATAATATATAAAAATCGTGGGTGTTACATTCTTCCCCCTTACGTAAAAATTCGTCCTCGAATTTTACACAAGGCATGATAAAGCACATGATTATACATTGAACAGATAAGGGTACTTGCTACGCATGTCCCGTTCTAACTCCCAGGTGCACTCTTCCACTGACTGACTCCTCCACAAAACCTTAACCATAGGGATCTGTTTTGATCTCAGCTGTCTCACTTGGTAGTCCACTATGGCTACAAGTAGCTCCTCAAAATTCAAGTTCTCTTTAATCTCTATCACATCCTTTGCGATTACATGAGAAGGATCGGGAATGTATTTCTGAGCATGGAGATGTGAAACACGGGATGAACGTGATAGAGGTTGGGTGGTATCACCAACCGTAAGGCAACTGATCCAACTCTATCAGTAACCTCAAAAGGTCCAATATACCGATGTGCCAACTTGCCCTTCTTTCCAAATCTCATGACTCCCTTCATTGGAGAAACCTTCAGGAATACATAGTCGCCCACTGCAAACTCCACATCCCTCCGTCTGGGGTCTGCATAACTTTTCTGCCTACTGAAAGCTGTTTTCAGTCGTTCCCTGATTAAAGGAACTATCTCTGAAGTGTACTGCACTAGGTTTACATCATGCACCTTCGCTTCCCCCATTTCTGTCCAACACAGAGGAGACTTACACTTTCTTCCATATAGTGCCTCATAGGGCGCCATTCCTATGCTGGAGTGATAACTGTTGTTGTAGGCAAACTCCACCAAAGCTAGCTGATCATCCCATTGACCTCCAAAATCCAAAACACTCATGCGAAGCATGTCTTCCAGTGTTTATATTGTCCTTTCGGACTGTCCGTCTGTCTGAGGGTGGAAAGCCGTACTAAAGTTCAACTGTGTGCCAAGTGCCTCCTGCAACTTTCTCCAAAACCGAGAAGTGAACTGGGGCCCTCTGTCAGATATTATGGAAGCCGGAACTCCATGCAATCTGACTATTTCTCGAATGTAGAGCCGGACATACTGTGCCACAGAGTATGTAGTCTTTACAGGTAAGAAGTGAGCTGATTTGGTCAAGCGGTCTACAATTACCCATATCGAATCATATCCTCGCGTGGTACGAGGCAACCCAGTCACAAAATCCATAGTGATCATTTTCCACTTCCATTCTGGGATAGGGAGCTCTTGCAACTTCCCTGACGGTCTCTAGTGTTCAAACTTCACCTTCTGACAAGTCAAGCACTTGGACACAAAGTCTGCTATGTCTCTCTTCATGCCATTCCACCAATAGCTATCTTTCACATCATGGTACATCTTGGTGGAACCTGGGTGGACACTGTACAGTGTGTAGTGTGCCTCTCGCATGATTTCATTCCTGAGGTTGTCCACATCGGGCACACATATCCTAGAACCTTGCACTAGGGCACCATCATTGGCAAATCCGAACTCACCACCTTCACCTTGCTGTACTCTTTCTATAATCTTCATCAATTGTTGGTCTCTGTGCTGGGAAACTCTAACTCTGTCCCTCAAGTCTAGCCTCTCTGAAAAGTGAGCCAACGTATCCCTCATCTGAAAGATCTAGGATTAAACCTTGATCTATCAACTCATGTACCTCCTGAATCAACAGTCTCTTCTCTGCTGAAATGTGCGCCAAACTGCCAGAAAATTTTCTGCTTAAAGCATCTGCTACTACATTGGCCTTCCCAGGGTGGTACTGGATGGGGCAATCATAGTCTTCCAGAAGCTCCATCCATCTCCTCTGTCTCAAGTTTAAATCCCTCTGTTGGAAGATGTACTTCAAACTCTTATGGTCGGTGTATATCTCGCACACTTCACCATACAGGTAGTGTCTCCAGATTTTTAGTGCAAAGACTACAGCCGCCATTTCCAAATCATGGGTGGGATAGTTCTGCTCATGCCTCTTCAGCTGCCTTGAAGCATAAGCCACTACTTTTCCATTCCGCATCAAAACACACCCTAGGCCAACTCTAGAGGCATCACAGTACACGGTGTATCCTTCACCGCTCATAGGTAGTGTTAACACAGGGGCAGTGGTTAGACACTCCTTATCCTCATCATTATAACTGACTCTATCGAGCTCTCTTCCTGTCCTTTGCATCTTATCCACTTCCCTTTTCCTATTTTTGGTATTGTTGGTATCATTTCAACCTGCTGTACTTATTCCTTAATTTTAGTCCTATCTCATCCTTACACCTTTTCCTTCAAAGATGTCTATCCCATCATCAACTTTAACTTTCTTTTTATTTCTTAGTCTTATCTTGAATACTAGTTTCATTACTTCAAGAATTCTAACCCTATGATTTACTCCTACCAAAGACATTCTTCACCTTATGTACCAAATATAAGTACCCATAGAAAATTTTTTTTCTTGTATCCCCTTTTTCCAACTTAACTATCGTAACATTATCATTTCCTATCACTTAGTAGGAAATTGCTTATCCTGGATGAATATGAGCCCCATAAACTATAAGTTCCATCTGAACTAACACGGCTGTAGGAAATATGTGTCATGCCTTAATTCCAAACAAGATACTTCACGTGTTCATTCTCCTTAATATAATCATATATACTGTCCATAGCTTTCTAAACTTCAACCTCAAATTACCCATCAGCAACAATTTCATCTATTGAATCTCAACCATAAATAGTACTTCCTCCAGCTCATAGTTTAAAACAGTTGCAAGCCTTAGTAGCTAACTCAATTTAACTCCTGTCATTACTCTGTTCGTCCTTTCATACTTAATACTAGGTATGCACTTACTGTCATTCTCATATCAGGAAATTATGTATGAATTTGTGCCTACTAAACTCTCAATAACTAGGTCTCCTTGACTCAGTTTTTGTTCCTTATATAACCTTCTAGAACCAAAAGCACAAGCTAAACTTGAAAAGAAAGAAAATATCCTCTTATATTCAACTACACCCGATTGTCATATTATAACGTTTCACCTAAGTTTCTTGGTCTTTATCTCCAAATTTCATCATCTCCTAGCACAATTATGCTCTACCTATAAGTTATCATCTGCATAAACCCTTTACCGTACAATTTTCCTTCTTGACATAATATTTTATAATTTATTAACTTTACTTATACTCGACCTATGATTCATATCTATCATCGTTTTTATTGTGCCCTTAACTTTTGTTGATTCCTGAAAGATTTCTCTCACTAATAAATTCTTCCAACACTAATTCCACCCTTATCTAGGGTCATTAATTTGATCCCTTAGACTGACTTTTATTCAACTTACTGCTTACTAACTTCTCTTTCTCTACCTATTTAGGTAGTCCGCAATACCATCGCACACCTTCTAACATTTACTCATTATTATTGTATTCCATACCTCCATCACTTTTCTCACTAATGTGATCCCATTTTGGGTTTTCCATCCTTGTCATTCTCCTTGCCAAGAATAACACTTAGCCTATCCTATATCTTAACTTTGTTCCTTTTATTATGCGCTCTTTAGGTTGTCCTTTCATTTATTTCCTTTGTCTTACCCAAAATAGAACTTGACTATTCTATCCCTGGTTCCATTCTTCTTCCTAACATAATAGATGTACTTGCTAACTATATCTTTCGAGTCTCTATCGCGTTATCATATGTCTGTGCTACTCAGATTTGGTCCTTTGACCACTCTAGCTAGTACTTCCACTAGTATTTAGATTATATTGCATCTGCAATCAATTGCCCAAACTTTCATTCTGCACTTTCTTTATCCATTGGCCTTCTGTGATTTATCTTCGCTAATTTATTACTCTTAACACTATTATAATTAGATTATACTATTGTTTTGAATAATTTGAAATTAGAAAGGAACTCAGCAAATTACAGTCATACTTTTATTGTATGATCTCTATTCTTATCCTTTAACTTACATAATACCCTTACTACCTCGAGAACTGATTCTGCAGTAATTTTATTTATTATTATTTTTATTATTATTATTATTATTATTTTCCATGTTTACTCAATTCCAAAACTTAAGATTTCGGGCACCCAAACCCGTCATCCAATTCAAAGGATTTACATCCATCGTGATCTGATTATATATGATTCCTATAATGGAACTTGTATCCTCTCCAGGATACCCGAGCCAACTACTCTCTACCACACTCTACAGTCCCATCTGGGACACTATTCCATAAGTCATCATTATCAGTAATAACCTTCGATCCATTCTGAAAAGATAGGACTATATCCTAACTTGCTGCAACAAAGGTACTACATCTACCACCTTGCCAGAACCATGTCAAGTTAATGACTCTTTTATCATATCATAGCTCTATAAATCATCAATTCATAGTTTCGACCTTCTCTAGGTAGTAGAGTTGTACTTTATTCCATACTGATACACACAAGGTATACTATTCTCACTCTATAAGTGTCACCTTTACTTTGCAACTAGTCCGAAACCTTTGGTCTGATGGCAACTCTTGATGAAACTCTAGCTCATGCTGGGGTTACTGAGTCACTGACTCTAGTTATCTCCCAACTGTGACCTTTCAATATTCTAACTCTAAACTCTTAGCCAGGAGTTCTCAACTCCTCTGCAAATATAGAACTGCGTTCGCATAATCGTACCAAAGCAGAAGCCATCTCAAACTCCTCATTATGGAGCACCACGGGGATGCACGCACTCTACACAATAATCTCATGTCGCATCAGAATCTGCAGCTTACAGAGCAGACATCGAGAACAGTGTATAGGTACT
This sequence comes from Hevea brasiliensis, assembly GCF_030052815.1. Lineage (NCBI taxonomy): Eukaryota > Viridiplantae > Streptophyta > Magnoliopsida > Malpighiales > Euphorbiaceae > Hevea > Hevea brasiliensis. The sequence goes on along the minus strand of NC_079493.1, from coordinate 5,000,489 downwards.
ACGATACGTCCTGACAGACTAGGTCTCCTAATTTCTTATCTCTCCTGAATCTTCTATTATAACAAACTTATTACATTGGGTCATCTCGATGTTGCGCGATGAGTGGTATCCTCATCCTTATCTAGGGCAACCTGTACTTTTAAGACTCACTTTTATGTACTCGTGTCTTACACGAAATGGGCACACCATTTAAACCCATACTGACAAAAATATAACATTTCTTGGAGTACGTATCCTCATGATAGATCTCACATGTCTACTAACTCTATTTCACATTTCTGTGTACTCCACGAAAATCAAGACACTAACTGAGGTAATCTTATATTTCCCGAGGTATAACGTAGAATCTAGAAACAAAGAATTACAGAAAAAGACGAAACAGAATCCTATACTCCGCATGTGACTCATAGTAGACTCTTCCCAACACTTAGATAATTTTTCCCTATGAATCTGGAGCCTAAGCTCTGATACCACATTTGTCACGACCCAACCTATGGGCCGGACCGGCACTAGGACCTGGGCCAGCCTAAAGCCCCCGAGGCCCGTAGTAAGCCTAACTGTTCATTAACCCAACTCTAAGGCCCATTTGGGCCCAATTTCAATATAACCATCAGAGTGCGTCCGGCCATAAAAATGCACTTTCCAACGGGGAGTTTTTGACTCACCCGACCTGTAAACACAATATATAGTCATTTGGGGAGCTCAGCTCACCCTCCACATACTCATCAACATAAAAATAAATGGGAGCTCAGCTCCCTCATCCAATCCATCAAACATGCATAGCATATTAAGTTTACAGGTCCCAAAATAATAATTTAGTTTACAGACCCAAATCAAATAAACATTTCTAACACATGCGGAAATTCTAAAATTTAACAAGTTTATACAAGCGGTAATAATTGACCTGCGAGGGAGAAAGCAGGTTAACCTCAAAAAATATCCTCCTGTGGCCTGTAAAAATTTTTGAACAGGAGTGAGCATTCGACTTAGAGAGTAAAATATCAATTTTAACCATAATCCCTATAACTATCTAAAACTAATGCACCCTGTAGAGTGAAATGCAACATCAACAACATTTTCACATCATAGCATCAAAAAGGTAATTTGGAGCACTCAAACACCCTATAGTATCAATCATAACATATGGGGTGATCCCTATCTGACTCTCTTAAATCCAACTGGTGCCGTGAATTACTCAAGCTCGAACTTCCACATAATAACCAAATACAGGGTCCCAGCGAATTAATCAAGCCGAGACTACCACTCGAACGATCGAGTCAATGAATTACTCAAGCCGTGACTACCCGTCCTATCCATAGTCCACACCACATCACACGCACGCCAACGCACGCTTTGCTCCAAATTACCACAACAACATCCGTGGCACATCAACAGTTATGAATGCAACATAAATCGTGCCTAGAGTTTAACTACATAAATATATGCATATAAGTGATGCATGGGCATTCTTGAACATATAATAATATCGAAATTACAATTAAAATTAATATTCTACTCACAGACTTGACGGTGGTCACTGAGGCGGCTGGGCGAAGGAAGAAGGCTGTCCCGGCTCACCTGACAATTTTTATTACAATCATTTAATAAATTTGACTCAATACAAACAAAGAAAAAGACCAATACGTCCTAAGTCGTGCCGAAAATCCGACAGAGTCTCCCCTATACCTAGGACCTACCCAACCTGCAAAAGAGCTCAAAACACACTTCTATATCCACAATCCATATATCCACAACTCAATCACATCACACAGCCCCTCCTGGGCCCATCAAATCAATCATTCATCACAATATGTAAAATTTCAATTTAGTCCTTATAATTGATCATTTTTGCAAAAACTGCTCAAATAAGCTCTAAAAATTAAAAAACTACGCTTGCGGTCCTTAGAAATATTACTAAGCTATTGCAAAAAGAATCGTAATTTTCTAAGCTACCACGAATATTTTATGGATTTTCAATCCTATTTAAGCACTAGAAAATTACGAAAAAGAAAGGTTCGGGTTTACCTTTGCCGATTCCGACTTCGGGAACGCGCTCGGGATGCCTGACAATGGTGGGGTAGCCAAAACCTCGATCCAATTCGGAGACTTTTCCGGTGGCTGATGCATGCGGCGTAAATTCACGATCCAGGACAAGCCGAATTTCCGCGAATTGAGGATACCTACACGAAGCCCAATAATAATATATAAAAAATCAGGGGTGTTACACTTCCCAAAACCCTAATTCTCCATCTTCAAAATTCCACAACTCATGTCAATTCATGTGAATTTCACTTTACTAACCACCCATACAACTTCATTTAGATTTAATTTCATATTCAATTCAATTAAGTAGCATCAAATCCTAATTTATTCTAGGCGGGCCGAATTTTTCTCCTCCAAAAACAAGCATGATTTTTCAATTTATCATCTTAAACTCTCACAATTATACTCAATTTCAAAGAAAGAAGAAGAGAGAAGGCTTGAAATACCACTTACCTCTATGAAGCTTTTACCAACTCCAATTCTCTTTAATTTTCTTCAAATTTCTTTCTCCCAATCTTCTTTCTAGAATTTTTATAAGGAAATTATGGGGTGAATTAGGGTTTTAAGAGCTCATAATATGTCATTAATGGTAGAAAGAAAAAGAAAAGAGAGAGGAGATGAAGGTGAGCCGGCCAACGGAAAAAGAGAAGATAAGAATTTGATTTTTAATTAACTATTATCCCTTTTAAGTTATAATTATCTCTATATTTCATAAATTAAAAATTAAATATTTAATTGTGTCATGCGTATGTCATTGATGATGTCATAATTCAAATTAATATTTGGAATTCATTTCTTTTCTTCTTTCCTTTCCCTACTCTCTTCATTTTTAATTCATTTTCATAATTTTAATTTCCTACATTTTAATAGACATTTAAGCCAAAAGTCATCTCTAAGGGTGAATTGACCATTTTGCCCCTTATCGATCTAATTAATTTTTCTAATGGCACTAGGTTACTCCTCGAACTCTAATTCAATGATTTGAGCTGGTACTCTATTCTTTTCTATGGTTTTCACATTACCATTAGTTTCGCAATTATTCCCAAGCTTAGAGTGTCACAGAGTCCCACACGAAATTAGGGTAGCAATTGAGCTCACAGTCACTTCTTGGTTCGGTCACTCATCGCGGGGACCTCAGCTCATTTAACCCATTATGCTTTGTTTTGTTTTTTTATTTCCATTTCACATTCATGTGACTTCTATTAATTTTTATTTATGGATTTTCTAGATGACACAGATATAGTTCTAGACATTCTGACTGTCCGGACAGACACTAGTCACCAGAACAGTAGATTGTATAGACTACTTAGTAGGAAGGTGTTACAATGTCCACCATCTCTAATGTAGACCAAAAATCTAATTAAGATTCCATAACGAGGGTTTAGTTTTTTTTTTTTTTAATTAGTAATTTTTCTTTTATAAAAATAAAAAAATAGAATATTATATTTTTACACAAATATAACTAACCACTTATAAAAAAATAATATAAAAAATTTGAAAGATTCAATAGTATTGATGAAGCTCGTAAATCAGCCAATAAGCGGACTGTATGCTCCACTCTTCGAATTAATTGTCTTTTTATTAGCCTCATTACATAAGCACCTAATTTAGATCTTTTATTGAAAGAAGGATATGCATCTTGTAGAGTACTCTCTAAAAAAAATGGTCTTAATAACTAAAACACATAAAAGCTGCATTAAAAGAGGGAAAAAAAAAAACCACACAAACTTAAGATCTACCAACAAGGATAGATCTAAAGATTTATTTACTCAAAATCTATCAATAATAATAAATCTGAAGAAATACGTTCAAAATTTATTCTAAACGAATAGAGATATGGAATTATTAAAAAAAATCAATAAAAAAAAGGAAGAAGAAGGATTATCATTTGTGAAAATACTCACCTATGGCCATTCAAAGAGGAGATAATAAAAGAAAAAAAAAGAAAAAGAAATGATAAAAAAATGGAGGGAAAGGAGAGTTTTCTAGATAGAAGGTAATTTGTAATTACTAATTTAATAATTTATTTTAGATAATTTCATATTATTTTCTAAAGAGTTAAATATCTCATAACTTTAGAAAATTTTACAATTAAGTCCTTAATTAATTTAACAGGTGAAAATAGTCCCTGTAAAATTACATTTTAGTGTCTAGATTTTTCAATATTATTTTTCAATTAAGTCCTACTTGATTTTACCTCTATTTTAATTTATCTCGTATAATCTTCATTTGTGCAACTCATTAAATCTCAAATGTATTGGCAATAAATATAATTATAATTCTGAACATAATTGGATGAATAAAACCATTTAATCTATCATCAATCTAATTGATTAATTATATTTATAAATCAAAATTCACATTTAGCAATATTATGATCACTAAAATATAAAAAAAAAAAAGTGATTTGACTGACCTCTTAGCAATAATTTTTTTTTAGTTCTTTTTATAAATATATTTTGATTTAGACATTTAAGTATTGAGTGTGTCTGCTATCAAATAATATTTATTAATGCTGCAGTGACTAACTCAACAAATAAGATTTCAATTCCTATTTGCAAATCTTACATAATTATACCTTGTACAAGGATTTAATAATCCTGGTTAGTAAAGAAATCATGGCTGGTAAAGAAATCATGGCTAGTAAAGAACTGTGGAACATTATCTTTAATTCACATAGAGTAATGAATCCTCTTTTATTCACTAAATGCCATCCATATATACCATATTCAATGATTGTCCCATATGCCATTCGTGATGAGGATAAAAGCATTATCAAAACACGTAGTAATCTCTATGTGAGATAATTAGTGATGTTAAGTCAAAGGAGCACTTACACAATTATCACATAAGTCTTTCTATAAACAAAAGTCATTTTTCATGTATGAAATTCTTGTATGAATCAATTCAGTGAATTTACTATATACGAGCACCCACATATTACATTTAACTATCTCGTTTATCTCAGTTTAAGGTGACAATTTTTTTACTTGATTTGTCAATTTGATTTGAATATATTTGGACTCCATTAATTAGGCTGAACCATTTAGATTTCATCCAATTAACTTTAATTCTTGTTGAGATTAAAAATTCACAAAGGGAAAAAAAAAAGTCTCATTTATGATAAATATGGCTCTATAATTCAAAGTGTGATCAACAAAGGAAAAAAAAATATACGCTTGCCAAACGAGCTAAACTTGGAGTTAAGCATCATATGATTTATGAAATAGAGTAACTATCTCAAATCCATAAAATAATTATTCTGGTTAAAAATTCAATTCAATTCTTGCAAAATCATAGTTTCCAAACAGGAGGATTATATCAAACTAATGACTTTCAAAATACAAAATCACAAGCTATGCAAACGCATAAACTATCTTTCTATTGTCCACTATAATCGTAAAATCATGTATTTAATTCTTTATAATAAAAAATAATTTATGATAATAGCTACAATTTAATTGGTACTAGAAAAACTAAGAGTCAATAGTCATTATATAAACCAAAGTCACTTTTGTTGTCCACTATAATTATAAAATTATAAAATTATGTACTTAATTTCTTATAATTAAAAAAATTGATAACAATAGTTAAGATTTAATCAATATTAGGAAAACTAAAAATCATAGTTATAAACTATATAATCAATATCATACATCAAAAAATCAAATTAATCATCTCATAATGTAAATAAAAGATACAATGTTCAATTAAAATTTTCTCTCAAACTTATAAAATAATATTTAAGTAATTAAACCATTAAAGGAAGATAAACAATAATTTTCACAAAAATCCCTATGGTAATTTTCATATTATAATAATTTATTGATATCTTATTAATTATTCTTTATATTTATTTTCAGTTAATTTATATTTATTTTTCATATTTATTTTTTTTTATATTTTCATGATTCTTTTTACGAACTTTTCTTAAAACATTTTAAATAAATTAAGTATAAATATACAGAAATTGCTATATATAATTATATTTTTATTCAATTAAATAATATACCAATAATGAATATATTTGAACAAAAGCCTAATTAAATAAATAAGTGAAAATAATTATTTTATAAACATGAAATATTATTCCATTTGTGAACCAAACAAAACATTAATTTCTTACTCTCTGCCCCACTTTATAAATTATGATGATGATAGTTATCTAAAGTCTTCATGGATGGCTGTGCTCCTATGTCATAAAGAAACAACAATAGGAAGAAAGTGATTTTTGTGACATAATTCTATTAAGCCAGGCATTATAGCTAAAATGTGTCTCAAGTTCTTCCCTGCAAGTTGCCATACAATTAAAATAGCCACACACTTGTTCTTCCATGATAAAGTTTCCTCACCTCTTTATCTTTTTTAAATTTGTGATAGGGCTCATAACCATTCAATATGGAAGACTTCCCAGCAGAAGGTGATGTAAGTCATCGCATTATCTTCAAAAATTCTCAAACTTTAATGCGATTAGACGTGGTGCAGGATATTCATGAGAATTAAGATAGAGATGGGTGCATTTAACTGTTTTTAGTACCCTTATTATCATCATCATCATCATCATAGAGCAAAAACAACAATATTCTGCAGCTAGGGGACAATTTTTGTGCATTTTCATTTCAGATTGGCTAAAAGTGACGTTTCAAGTTATTTGGAGGTCACTTTCTCAAAGGCATGAACCTCTAGGGAGAGAGTTGGAGAAGAAAAAAAGTATATAATATAAACAACTTATCTTATCAAGAAAGGACTTGGCCTGATCACTGACATCATTTTCTTGGAAAGTTATTGGTCTGTTTCATTATCTATGGAGTATCTTATGAATTTGGAAAATGGGGACATCCCATTTTCGAAATCTTTAATGCTGATCCTGCAATGAATTAATTCCAGGCATCACTTATTCCAGAGCTAGATCAACTTTTTTATTTGCAGAAGCAATAGTGCAAGAAAGTGACTCATGCTCCCAGTATTTTTTCTTGATCATTCCAGTAATGCTTATCACTATGGGCAATCTTCTTATGACCAACCACCAATATAAAAGAAAATAAAGAAGGAAGAAAAGCATTTCCACTTTAGATTCCATGATCATGGCCACAAAAAGTTAGGTTAATCACTAGGGATTTGAATTGTATATATTCTCGTAGAGAGTGTAATTATGGAATGGTCTCTCGTAGCGCCATCATCAAGATATGATAATTCTCTTGCTATCATTAGTAATTACAATATTCTTATTGTACTATAATATGGGCAGAGCAGTGGAGCTTGATCAATCACAAGCAAAAAAATTCCCATCTTTTCACACCCCAAAGAAATGGGATCTTGATGTATCGTATAAAGAAAAGAAAATGAGATCTTTAGTCAGCTTGGTGTGAGACAAGTCCCTCCCATACATAGTATGTATTATAAGAATGTTTGTTTCCTATATATAAGTTAATCCTTGATATTGAGGACAAAAATAAATGCTTCGCAAAAAAATATTTTTTTAAATAAATTTTACAATTTCTAATGTTTAAAATACTTAAGAAAATATGTTAATAAAAAATATTTTTTATTAAAAGAAAAATTAAATCATTTTAAAAAAAATAATTTTCTTTTTTTTAAAAAAAATTATTTTTTAAATTTTAATAATTTTATTAAAATATAAAAAAATATTTATATATATATAATATAAATATATATTATTAATTTAATATTATATTTAAATAATAAAAAATATTTATTATATATAAATTATTTTCTACTATCCAAAATGAATATTAACTTATCATGTCAGATGTAATATATTATCATCCAATTTATTATATTGTAGGACAGGAGATGAGGTTAGCAATGATGTATGGCTGCAGCAGCCATGTGGCATTCCTGTTAGAACCACAAAGCAAATATATAATGGCTTTATATATAAATTTAACTCCTAACTTTTATTAAAAATATTTAATGACACTTTTAATTTTAAAAATGTTACATTTTACTTTTTTTAACTTTTTGTAATTTAATAAATTTAAAAAAATTGAATATATAAATTAACTTTCACCTTTATTCTAAAAAAAAGTCTATTAACATAATTAAATTTTTATCCACACAACATAAAATTATTACCGATGCTGAATAAAGATATGGCTATATAATATTTTTTATATTCATATTTAATTTATTTAGATAAAAAATTAAAAATAAATTAAATTGAATTCTTCAACAAATAAAGGGACGAAATTGAATATTTTAAAAACAAACCCAAATAGCATTAATTATTATTAATGAAAATGGGAAAAATTTTAAAATAAAACTGTTTTTATTATAAACATTGAAAATGGTGAATCTCATATAGGTCTATCATAATCATCGATTATAATTTGTACATGCATGGTAATATTGAATAAATTATCCTAAGATGGGAATGTGTTTTGTACCCAGTTTAGTATGTAAAGAGTAAAAGGGATGGAGAGAATCCATCAGAAGAATTGGTGAGAAAAACCCCCAAGAGCCAAAACTGAATTCATCCTTCATAGTTCAAGTGGCTTTTGGTAAAGATTCAGTTCCAACCACAGACAAAAAGAAAAGGAGGGGAAAAAAAATAGCAATATGAAAATATCGCATATTTCAGTAGTAATTTTTTTTGTCATGTATAAAATTTTTAGAGATGAGAAATGGTATCAGAAAAACACTTGGTTATTTTTTTCTTAAAATATTATTCTGAATAATATTAAAATAATTAATTTTAAAAATTATTTTAATATTTTTATCATTAAAATTTAATAAATTTATTTTTAATAATTTTAATTAAAATATTTTAAAAAACATATTTCATAACAGTAACTGCAACAGCAATCCTAAACAGACCAAATACAAAAAGCATTAATGCAATCAATTTTCTAGACACAACTTGATTTCATTTTGGTGTAATAGAAAATTCATCGCAAAGTACTAGCATGAATATATATTTCTTAAATTTCTACCCATATATAATCAATTGGAGTGCCCACAAATTGGTGGTTTACACGTCACACTGGTTCATCTTTTTGGTTACTCTTTTCTATGTTCTGGCTCTGCTCCACTACAAGAACCCTTGAGTGCCATTATCGCATTTGTTTACTTATAAAAATGTTCTTAACCATGCTTGATTCAATGCTAACATCACCATTCTCCGCCACAAATTTAATGTTTGTTAGTATTATTAATATACAGGCACATGATGGCATATTCCACTTTAGATATATTATCAATTCCTTATCATTTTTGTTCCTAGTGCCACATTATGTTGGCTCCTATGGGGGATATGCTCTGACCCATCATTTTCCTTGGTTGCTGATATTTCCTGTTTAAAATCAAGTTAAATAGTTAACATTTAAATGGAGTTTAATGTAGTAGTTAAAGTGTCAACATTCGATTAAAGGGTAAAAGCCAAAATAATAACATACACTAAAACTAGATAGACCATAACATGGTAATATAGACCGAGCAAAAGAGTGCTCAGGCAACTTAGACCAAGTAAAAAAGGGTCTCGAGCAACTTTGACCAAGCAAAAGAAGACACATATGATTTAGACTGAGCAAGAGTACTCGATCGCGTGTAGCTGAACGGATAAACATAAAAGAATAAAGTGGCAATGCTTGCCCGATAACTCTAGTATCAACTGTACCGAGTATCAGTAGTACGAGTCAATGATAAAGCCGGATTTTTATGAGAGAATCTTAAGACATTAACCCAATATTCGATATTCAAGCAGATAGTTATAACGGCTAATTAGCCATTTGATATATAATATGAGAAATAACCATTAATTAGGTATACTTATTCTGTTAAAATTACTAAAGAACTCTCTACTTTCACTCTTTTACTCTCAATAACATATCTAACTTGAGCGTCGGAATAACTGACCAATAGGTTACGGAACTCACTATTTTTTTTTTTGTTTACAGGTTTACTCGACACTTTGAATAGTTTTCAGAGGTTCACAGCAGCATCAATTAATTTAGCTATATATATATTCGGATGCAGGACACCAACAACCTTAACAATAAGTGGATTAACAAACCAATGAATCCACATCACCCATCTTTCAAATTTTCTTCTATCTAATCAACCAGAAAACGAAAGCATCACAAGATTTTCTTTTGTGTTGATTTATGCTTCAACAAGCAATCATGATCAGATAGATTCATAATATTATAAAACACACTTGGCCATTGAAATTAATAAACACAAGCATAAAAGAAATCCCAAGAAAATTAATCACCATATATATGAAAAGAAGCATAAGAATAAAAGTAGAGAACAGAGAGGATGCTCCATAAATGCAGTGTGATGCTATATATATAAATACCCAAGAATTTGTTTTCTTTCAATGTTAAAATTACATGAGAGATCATGAATTTAAAGTACATCAACTTAGGCGGCTTTACATAAAGATAAGTGAATATATGGAAGCTAGAATAGCTTAAGATGAGCATAATCCAAGGCGGCTAAGGGAGAATTGGCTTGCAAAGACCAGCTTGTTGTAGCCATCTGGTGAACAACCAAGAGGATGAGGGTAAAGAAAAGCAACAAATCCTTACAGAAATTGTTTTATTATCGATTAATAATAATAATAATAATAATAATAATAATAATAAATTAACTCTATTTATAGTACTTATTATTTAAATTAGAATTAGAAAACCCTAATTCATATCTAATTAAAAATATAAGATAAACTAAAAAATAATAGCCTTAATAACTATAAATTTCCTAAATAATAATAAAAATACTTTTCTAAATAATAAAACTCCTAAATTTTCTAAATTTACATTGAAAATAATTCACTACAACAAAAGTTAAAATTAATAGTAAAAAATTTTATAGCCACATTAATTTTGTTGCTATAAAGTTAACGTATAGTAGCAGCATAAATAGTTACTATTAACGGTATATAAAAAAGTTATGGTATAATTATTATTTTGGCAGTAATAATTATTGCTGCCAATAACTTTTTTCTTGCAACAATCACAATTTTGTTGTAAAATAGTTGTGATTATAATTTTTTATTAACATGCAACAATTCTTATATTGTTACTATAAATTTATAGCAACAAATTTTATATTTATGGTAGAAAATTTTATACTTTTAGCAGAAATATATGAATTACTACATGTTGCTATTAAAAAATTATGGCAGTAGTTATTTTATAACAAAATTATGATTGCCACAAAAAAAAGTTACTAATAATAATAATTATTGCAACTAAAAGTTTATTAATGGTAATAACAATGAATAATAATTGATGCTATATTTTTTTTTATATACCATTAACGTTAATTGTTGATATTGCTGTTATATGTTAATTTTATAGTAGCAAAATTAATATAATTATAAAATTTTTTTCTGCTAATTTTAATATTTGTTGTAGTAATTCTTAAATTGTATCATGATGTTTATTTTTCTATATTGTAGGAAAATTTTAAATTTAATTTATTATGAATATATATATATATCATCACACATGTTGCAGTTTGAATTAATGGTTCCAATTTCTAGTTAGAATAATACTTAATTCCAAAGTTTGAGTCTTTTCACTTCCTTATTTGAAAATGGGAAAAAGGAATAATATCTGATTCCACCTTCAGTTTTTCTTACTCTTAAATAGTTCCTTCTTATTCCCTCTGCTTTACAAGTTTTGTCCTCTTCTTCTTTTTCTTTGCCTTTTACGTACTTCTAATGTCCATGACCTTATATTAATAAAGTCAAGGGGCAGCACCATCATTCCTTCCAATTGAATATAAGGGAAAACAGACCTAGTCTCTTCTATCAAGTTGTTCCCTTTTATCCAATCAAGTTTTGAGCTAGCCCTTTATTTTGAAATTATTTAAGTTTATGATTTAATTAGTGAGAATTAAAGCAGAAACTTTTGAGATACATAATCTTAATTAAAATAGCAGAATATATAACAGAGCTCTATTATATGAACAATTGAAACAAAAGCATGCATAGTAACTGTTGAATTTTAAATACATTTTCATAAATTCGAATTATGATTTGACTTGTAAAAGTTTGTGTTGCGACTCCATTAAAATATTTTATGAAATTTATAGTAATAATAGAGTATGATATGATATTATATATATATTTTTTGCCTACAGCCATATTATTGTGAGAAATTAGAAAAATATTTAGAAAAACACATAAAAATTAAGACTTAGAATTTTGTTTGATTGTATTTTACTTTTTTTTTATATATTTTTTCTTATGTACTCATAGAAATAATCCTTTCGATAGAACCATGTAAATTTTGTATCTATTTTTTTTATTTTTGTGATTGTATAATTATGTATGCATCTTATATTTTGTGTGCCTGTTTTAACACTATCAAGCATCTTTTATTGATCACTTAAAATTAAATTGTCAGAAGACGAACTAAAAAATTCAAAAAAAAAAAAAAATACTGCACAATAAATAAACAAATATTGGATGCTGATATTAAAACAAGGGAGGCTGATTATGAAAGTTACGTCTACAGATCGATCTCTTATTTTGGTTATTTCCTTATAATGGGTGACATCAGGGGCATTCGGTATCTTATCACAATATGAGCATGCGTGCACCAGATGTACGGTGAAGATGCAGAATGGGATATTTTAAAATAGAAAAAAATTATATAAAAAAATGATCAATAATATACGTACTGATATAAATACCACTAACGTACACACCTACATGTCCAAGCACAACAGAAAGTAGGTGTATCAAGCTCGGATCGAAGGAGGGAAAAAAAAAAAAAAAAAAAAGAATGAAAATGGCGCAAGAAGAATTCAGAAAGGGTCCATGGACTGAACAGGAGGACATTCTCTTGATCAACTTTGTGCACTTGTTTGGCGATCGGCGATGGGATTCCATCGCCAAAGTTTCAGGTTTGAAGGTGGCGGGAGGCAAATAATAGGTATGGTTATCTTGGGATGGGTGGTTTTGTAAAAGAGCCACCTTTAACCACCTGGTTTTGTTGTAGGTTTGAACAGAACTGGAAAGAGTTGCAGGTTGCGATGGGTTAATTATCTTCACCCTGGACTCAAAAGGGGGAAGATGACACCCCAAGAAGAGAGACTTGTGTTGGAACTTCATGCCAAATTGGGAAATCGGTTTGATAAATTCTCATAATTCTAGTTTATAAATATTTTTCCCGCATAATTGTAGCAAATTTTTATTGAATGGAAAATTTTCGTCAGTTAGCAGCTGATGGTAGACGATCATGTATCAGGTGGTCAAGAATTGCTCGCAAATTACCAGGCAGAACGGATAATGAGATAAAGAACTATTGGAGGACTCATATGAGGAAGAAGGCTCAAGAGAGGAAGAGAGCTATGTCTCCATCACTGTCATCTTCCAACAGTTCCCCTACATCAAACATTACTACAGTGAATTCATCAACTTTCCCAGAGACTGGAAAAGTAAGCTTTTATGATACAGGGGGGCTTGAATCATCACCTTCAGGGGGAAAAAATATAGGTGAGGCAGTGCAAGGAGGTGAAAAATGTTACCCAATTGATGATATATGGAAAGATATTGAAAGCACTACTATTGAACCAGTTTATGATGGGTTCAGTGAAGAGGGTTGCAATTTCTCCTGTCTTTCAATCGCATCTCCATCATGGGAGTATTGTTCAGACACACTGTGGAGAATGGATGAAGAGGAGAGTAAGATGTTTCTCCCCTATGAGTATGGGACAGTGTTTTTAACTGGCTAATCAGAAATTCTTTATTTATATTTCTTCATAGAAGTCAAGTTTCTCTGAGGAAGCTCTAACCTGTATGGTATGGGTTTCTCTATGCTTTCTGATGTGTAATCATCTTATGCATAATCTATGTCCCTGTGTTTGTGTGTTTTCACTTTTCAGAGAGGAAGAGAGAACCTTAACAAATCTCCTGTGAGGAGATTGTTATGTTCAATGATGTATGATATAGCTTTTAAGTTTTAATGTTGGAATGAAGCTGGTGCAACATTAAAATCCCAATATCTTTTGATCGCACACACACACACAAAGAAAGTACAAATATATATGCATAAATTCATAGGATACAATATTTCATTTCATTATTTTTGCAGAAAAACCATGCGGATCCCCAGAATTTAAGCCTTCTTGGAAGTGAATTATGTGAATATGGCACCAGTTATACTTTCAATAAAGTATGTCATTAACTAGCTATTGCTTGATTGTGGAAATAAAGTAGATGGATTGATATTTAATGCATTAATCAGGACAGATCTGCTTGTTAAATTCAGAATAATTAAGCACAAGGTCTGCTGTGGACAAAATCATAAAAGATTCTACTTTGTTAGGGAATGTTTTCTTTGTTATCTTCCAGAAATAAGATATATAATAGCTTAGTGATTAGCCGTAAAATCCATTATATCTATTTAACAAGTTATTATTTGTACCTGTTGTGCATTTGCATTCTTTTGTCCAATGAAAAAGCTCATGCATGAAAAAAAATGGATAAAAAATGGAAGAAAGTAAAGGAAAAAATTAATTAATGCTCTCATTTAGTCAATTGTATGATTCTGACATGAAACTTTCACCAAAAATGGTCTCTCAACACCACCAATGCTATTAGTTAAAGAAAAAAAAACACCACTACTGTTAACAAGGCACTAGCAAGACTATCCAATCCCTAAGGAAGAAGAAGACAAAGTACCTAAGGCTAGGTATTGCACTTATGAATATTTAATAATTTATATCTCAAATTCTACCATTGGAAATGGCCTGTGACTATTATTAAATGCAAAGAAAACTAAAAATCATTGGGTTTTTCAGGTTTTCAAAAGTGCGGCATATATCAGATAGACATACCATTCCATTTAATTAAATTGTACTTTGCCATCGTTAATTTGGCTCAACAACACAGTGGGAGGTTTCTTCAATTATCTATAATGTATTCCTGTATTTTACTCCGATGGTTTGGACTATTCATGGGATTATTTTAGCTGGAAACTGTAGAATTGATAATTTAATTTTTTTTAGTGTGCTTATTTAATATGAAGATTTAAAATAATTATATAATCATACATAGTTCAATGAATAATATAGATTTTAATTCAGAGGATATGGTTCGTATGATTGTAAGAACTCTCAACTAACAATAACATATTCTTGAAATTTGCTTATATAACTCTTAAGAAGAAAGATCATGTCCGTAAATTTTGTTGAAAATTTGGCAGAATTTTTCTTAAAAAGTGGTATTCCCCAATTATAGACTGAAAAGATGGATAAAGAGAGAAGAAAATTATTAGAATTACTACTCAAAATCTTAGTGGGATTCGGAGAGAAACATTTTCCTAATTTGAGTGGAAGAAATAATCCTCAATAGGATGAAGGAACATTTTCTATATTAAGTAGAACTCTTATTTTATTATTATTTCTAAATTGAGTGAGACTCCTAATCAGATTAGGATTTAGGAAATTAACACAATAATAGGAGAATGGTGGAAAAGTTATTTGGCTTCGTCCATAGGGAGTGGTTTTATCCATGGAGAGTGGCTTTACCTATGGAGAGGGGTTGTCGCCCATTATATAGAGGGTTTTGCCAATTGCTAAAAATTTGGCTTTGCCCATTAATGAGAGGCATTTGCCCATTGTAGTGGAGAGAGGTTTTCGTCTAAAGTAGAAAAAAAAAACATAAAATTCAAGAGAAATGGATTATTGTCCATTAGTGAGAAGGCTCTTGCCCATGTATAATTGAAGACTGGTGTAGTAGTTGTAATAGTAAATATATTGGGTTTTATCTAAAGGAAACTAAAAAGATTAACTAATGTATTTATTATGAGCATTGAGTAATCTCTTGGGCATAATTGAGTTGATGGATGGTATAGTTTGAACTTGTAATTGATAATTATATTTGTTGATGATAGTGGAAGATGGCATGCCCATGGATGTAGCTCTATGTTGAGAGGGTGAACCACGTAAATATTGTTATTTTGTGTGTTTATTTTGTTTCTTTGCAGTTTACACGCTTCCGCGAAGCACAACAAAAATTGAACTAGGAAGCTTGACTATTCCCCCAAATCGATGGAAATTATAGGATGAATTTAAAATAGGCATGGAAATAATCTCTACAATTCCCACATGATTCCAACCCTATAATATATGCACATTAATTCCTAGCCTAATTTACAAAGTATAATCCCCAAATCTTAGCTCCAATCAAGCTGGAACATACATATCATAAGTATCTAGTTTGCTAGAAATGTCATCGATTCGAATGATCACCAAAAGAGGACAATGTTGTTAAGAGATCTTCCTACAGAGCATACTGCGAAGAAGAATCAATAGGTGCATACAGGAGAATGATAATACAATAGAAGTTGGATTAGGTTAGAGTTCCTCTGAGAATGATCCAACATTGTGAGATACTAATAGTGTCTCTTTTGAAGGCTTGCTTATCCCAATTGATTAGAATACACTTTGAGTTCCACTGTTAATTACACTGCTTTGAAGTGCCAATTCTACTGGGATTGCAATTGGGTGGCTTAATTGTTAGTCATCTGCCTTTATAGTTCATAGGATAGTGGATGAATTATCTATTTTGACGGTCACTAAGAGAATTGAACCTTTGACTTTCTCCCCATCCATGTGCTGGTCTTAACATTTAAGTAAATCATCTTTGGCAGGGATGGTGTAGGGACTCACAAGCCCTAGTTTTAATGGAGTTGGAGCATATACATGTTAACAGTTTCCTGGTAGGTCCTCCACCCGCTTCTTAAAATATGTCCTCTTTTTTTTTTTTTTTTCTAAGTTAAAATCTGTACTTGGATTACTTGATATACACACACAAATTAATTAATTTTTTTTCAAAATGTCATCTAAGTTTCAAAAGTAATAATTGTCTTGAAGTGTATAAATCAAGAAAGAAAAAAAAAAAAAGAATGAAGGTCAAGATTGCTAGTGAGATGATTATATTCTTTCCTCACTATAATAAATTTAGACTTTAACAATACTTTTTTAATATCAACTTTATATTATATTAAAGTAATAAATAACATCAATGTAGACATCAAAATTATAAATGAAGTAAAAAAATATATATATATACAACAATATACAATGTTATCCTACGAAATTATTGTTAAAACCTTTAGGTTAAGAGATTTATACACATTGCTGATAATTCATATCAACAGCATATTTTAAATTTTAAAATATAGATTTATTGTAGTGCATGATGTGAAAAAAATTTCCAATCCCTCCTGTTTGATGATTTCACAGATATTTGCAATTATCAATTTTTATCACTGCCTTCATATTTTACCCATCATTCAACAGAAAATTCATCTGCATATGGATTTTATCTACTGCATGGAATCATTCTCTCTAAATTCATTCATCTTATCATTTGGAACTCTTTGTATCAGGTTAGGCTTGTGATCTACCCGTTCCTTTGGTTCATTCTTTACCCGCATTCCCTAATGCAACAATGGTCGAACCTGGGTAAACACCATGAGAAGAAGTGAAATTTTTTTTTTCAGCTTTAATATATATATATATATATATATATATATATATATATATAACTTACATTCATGTTCCCATCTCCAAGTTCCTTGCATAAAATAAATAATTAGTTAACTATAAAACTTAGATGTAGAAACTATTTTTCTAATAAAATAAAACTTCTAGTACTATTTTGTTAATAAAACAAAATTTTAAAGACTAAATTATTTTAATTAAAAAACAATTAATAGAATTAACGGTCAATTTAGATGGCAAAATTAATTTGTTAATATAATTAAACTTTGAGATCAAATTGTTACTCAAAAACATATTAAGGACTAATATGTAAATTTTGCTATACCTCAAAAACTTAATTGTAAATTGCCTTAAAACTTAATATTTATATTTTTTTATATAATTAATTCTTATTGATATTCAAACATGAGATCTTACCATTCTAAATATGACTGCATATCACTAAGCTAAAGTAGCTTTAATTGATAATTGAAGTTTTGTATTATTGATTGATCATGTTGAAATATATATTGGAAAACTGGCCTGTATAGTCAATAGTAACTTGGTTGATCATAGGAGAGCAAAAGAAAGGAGCGGAGGAATTGTTGGGATTAGGAAATGGACATGTGAAAGAGAACAAAATTTAACTGATTGGAGAATCTAAAGAGAAATTAAACAAGGTTACAGGAATCAACAGTTGACAAGAATTACTTGAACCACATACAAACAACACCAACAGCACAACAATCAAACCAAAGTAAGAGATCCACCCAACTTTCAACCTTTTCTCTCTGAAGAATTCTTAAAAATCTGCAGAGGGAAACTGTTCATGCGTACTTGGGCTGATGAAGAAGACCTCATAAACAACGGCAGCAATGCCAGCGCCGAGGAATGGACCTAACCAGTAGACCCAGTGGTTATCCCATGTCCAGCTGACCACTGCTGGCCCAAATGAGACTGCTGGGTTCATGGATGCACCATCGAAGGCACCACCAGCCAAGATATTGGCACCCACGATGAAGCCAATTGCAATGGGTGCAATGATCCCTATGTCACCCTTCTTTGGGTCTACGGCTGTTGCATATACAGTGTACACCAAACCAAAGGTCATGACAATCTCGAAAACAAGTGCATTCCCTGCACCAACTCCAGATGATAGGGCAAAAGCAGATGTTTCCTAAACATTTATGCAAAATCAACCACATTAATGTTGCAGCCACTATTCAAAAAAAAAACTTTTTTTTTGACAAAATCTTTTAAAGAATCAAATAATTAATATGATTATTAGGTTAAAGGAAGGGGTTTATTACCCATCCACCAGTAGCAAACTTAAGAAGCAGGCAGGCAACCACAGAACCAAGCAATTGAGCAACCCAGTAGAGAACACTTCTGATCAATGTTATGTGGCCACCAACAAAGGCACCAAAAGTAACAGCAGGGTTTACATGCCCACCGGAAATATTAGCACCTACTGAAACCGCCACGAACAGTGCAAATCCGTGAGCCAGAGAGGCTGCTACTAGGCCGGCCGGTGTTGTTGACCCATTATCGGTCAGCTTGTCTGCCAAAAATACGAAGACAGCATTATTAATTGGATTAAAAAAATAGAGCAATATTAAGAAACTAAGAAAGATTAGAAAAATAAATGAAGCTATCTAGGCTCTTACTGAATGCCATGCCAGAGCCTTCACCGGCAAAAACAAAAATGAGCATTGAAATGAACTCTGCAAGAGCTGCCTTCAGGGCATCTGGTTGGCTAGCCTCCGCCGGAGATCCTATTGCAATGCTAGTAATTGCCATTGTTTCCAAATTTTAGTCTAGCTTTGAGATCGAGCTCTTCTGCTTTTAAAGCCAAAATATATATATATATTTTTTTTTCCTCTGCTTCTTGTTTCTAAAGCTCAGTAACATATATAGGGGCTCTGATCTAACCGTTCATAAACCGAAACAGCCGGTTTCTATCCGGTCACAGCTTAGCTTCTTCAACGAGGGAAAAAATTAAGGATGGCTATACTGGTAGCGACCTGTTCTTCCATAGTAAGCGAGCCTCCCATTTATTCCAATGGTGCCACGTGTATACATGATGTGACACAGACCGGCCAATCGGAAGGGGGAGAAATCCTCAACAACCCGACCAATGGAGGTGGCGTCGTGGGCCCTTCCATTGATTGTTGAGTGTTTTCGCTTACCGACCAAGCAAGGGACTTGTTTGTATTTATGCTGATGTGGACAATAGTGGTTAGCTTAGGAATGCACTAATTAAGCTTAATTGGTTTTGTTTAATTTTGGTTTGGTGGAGATCATAAATAAATAGAAAGTATGATGATAGGTTTAATTTTGTTTAATTAAGTTTTTTATTTATTAATAAAATTTTAATTTAAAAAAAGGGAGTCTAGTGGAATTCTTAATTTTAGAAATATCTCATTTTATTTTTGAATTTTCATAATTTAATAAATTAAAAGAATGTAAAGTATATAAATTAATTTCTGAACTTTATAAAATAAAAAATTAGTGACACTCTTAATTAATTTAATTTCTCTTCAATTTTAATGTTGATTAATTTTAACTTTGTTCATTAGACAATTTACAAATTCTTTATTATAATAAAATTATATATATAATAAAATTTTACATATCACTATAATTACAATTTATTTTTTATTTGGCCTTCAAAAATAATATTCTAGTTCCACACTAATCACGAAGGAAAAGACCACTTAGACTCCTCAAATAGATAAACACTCAAAGTCACGAATTTTTATTTGGTACAATTGTTGTACATACAACGATTTAATTATAATTACTAATTATGATAGAATTCACGTAAGATCCACCATAATCAGTGATTACAAGAAAATCGCTGTACATACATCAGTTTTATTATAAGTCATTAACATTAATAAAAAATTAAGTAGGTAATTTGGAGCAATGGTGGACTTAAGCATTATCATTAGAATAAATACAAGTGAGCCATTATCGAACTAATCAAAATCACGAGAATGAATTCATTAGTATAATAACACAATTATAAGTCATAACATATATAATCCAAGCATGTATTTAATAATATTGATTTTGATAAGTTGGTATCTTGTCCTGGAATATGTTTGATCTGCCATGTTTATGCAAGTCTAAGAATTAAAGAATGTTATATCACATGTCCCTCTCTACTTTCTATTTTCTAATCTTATCTGCCTGTCTTTGTTATATATAGTCATGGACGGCTAAGTGATCACTGCCTGAAAAATATTTATTTTTGCTTGCTTTTTTTCTCTTATTACTTGTCTTGATCTTGGAAGGAGAATATGGCTATAAGTGGCCTTACTATAGGGATTTTGATTTTTTTTTCTTTTATTTATTGACAACAAGATTCACTTTAGCATTTGGAGAATTGTTTAGAGTTAAAAATTATGGAATATATGTTCTCTCAATTCAATAAATTGAAGTCTTAATTTAAAAAATTTGTATATATACATATATTTGAATAACAAGATTACACGTATAATTAATAAAATTAAGAATAATTCATCATAATTACAATTTAAACAATAAAAATAAATAAAATTCACTTAAATATATCACCACCCAAATCTATTTAGAGGTTAAAGCCACTAACTATAATTGTTAGAATACAACATGAAATTATATATATATATATATATATATATATATATAAAAGATGTATTGAATTTATTCAAAGAAATACTTTAGAGATAAAATAATTGCTTAATTAAAAAAAATTCAAACCATTTTGTATTTTGGCAATATAATTCAAAGCGCTTGAATATTGGTCAATTGAATTTAAACGCCATTTTTTACTTTTTTTAATATTATCATTGAAAATTCAACAACTCTTTGATGAAAAAATACAATTTTTTTACAAATTTTTTTCTTCTTCATCCTAAAACTTCTTGTGTTCTTTGCCCCATTTCATGGAACCACCAAATCTAATAATTAATAGAGCTAGCTACTTTGTCTTTGCTGTCTAGAGACAGAATCTCTATTCACACGAGTGCGTGAAAAAGGAGACAATAGCAAGCTGCTGAGCTTTTTTTTTTTTCCTTTTTTTTACTTCTTTAAATCCACAGCTTCAACCACAAACCTACTTGACTACTTCTGCTCAAGACCAAACTCTAAAACACTACCCCAAAACGCTAAGAACGTATTTGGTGGAAAGTTAGAAAAATTAAGGGTTAATCCAGTCAATGCAGACACCTACCACTTTGGATGATTAACTGAGCACGTATTCAAAAATGGAACACCCTATCCTTTTATTAGCTGAAAATAGATTTAGGGTTTAGGGTTTATGTCACGACCCAACCTATGGGCCGGACCGGCACTAGGACCTGGGCCAGCCTAAAGCCCCCGAGGCCCGTAGTAAGCCTAACTGTTCATTAACCCAACTCTAAGGCTCATTTGGGTCCAATTTTAAGAAATCAACCGGACAGAGTCCGACCATAAAGTGGACCTTTTAACGGGGAGTTTTTGACTCACCCGACCTGTAAACAAAATAAATCATCAATTGGGGAGCTCAGCTCACCCTCCACATACTCATATCAACATAAAGATAAATGGGAGCTCAGCTTCCTCATCCAGTCCATCAATCATGCATATAATAATTTTACAGGTCCACATAACAATTTATATTACAGACCCGAATCATTTAAGTATTTCTAACACATGCGGAAATTCTAAGAGTAAATAAAATTACACAAATATTGATAAACAATCTGCGAAGGAGAAAAGCAGGTTAACCACAATAAAATCCTCCTGTAGCCTGAAAAAATATTGAACAGGAGTGAGCGTTCGACTCAGAGAGTAAAATATCAATTTTAACTATAATCTCTATAACTATCTAAAACTAATGCACCCTGCAGAGTGAAATGCAACATCAACAACATTTTCACATCATAAAGGTAATTTGGAGCACTCACACACCCAGTGATATCAATCATAATATATGGGAGCTGATACCCTATACAGCTCTCTTAAATCCAACCTGGTGCCAGCGAAGAACTCAAGCCGGACTTTCACTTAATAAACCAAATCGAGGGTCCCAGCGAAGAACTCAAACCGTGACTACCCCCCGAAGGATCGGGTCCCAGCGAAGATCTCAAGCCGTGACTACCCGTCCTATCCATAGTCCACACCACATCACACGCACGCCAACGCACGCACATTGCTCCAAATTACCACAGCAACATACATGGTACTTTCACAGTTATGAATGCAACATAAATTATGCCTAAAGTTTATCTACATAGATATATGCATATAAGTGATGCATGGACATGCTTGAACATATAATAATAGTGAAATTACAATTAAAATTAATATTTTACTCACAAACTTGACAACGGTTACTGTGGCGGCTGGGCGGAGGAAGAAGGCTATTCCGGCTCACCTGACAATTACATTACAATTATTTAATACAAATGACTCAATACAATTAAGAAAAGACCAAATACGTCCTAATTCGTGCCAAAAATCCGGCAGAGTCTCCCCTATACCTAGAACCTACCCAACCTGCAAAATGGCTCAAAACACACTTCTATATTCATAATCCATATATCCACAACTCAATCACATCACACAGCCCCTCCTGGGCCCATCAAATCAGTCATCCATCACAATATGTAAAATTTCAATTTAGTCCTTATAATTGATCATTTTTGCAAAAACTACCCAAACAAGCTCTAAAAATTCTAAAACTTTGCCCCGCGGTCCTTAGCAATATTACTAGGCTATTGCAAAAAGAATCATAATTTTCTGAGCTACCACGAATATTTTATGGATTTTTAATCCTATTTAAGCACTAGAAAATTACAAAAAAGCAAGGTTTGGATTTACCTTTGCCGATTCCGACTCTGAGGACACGCTCAGGACGTCTGACAATGGGGGGGTAGCCAAAACCTCGGTCCAATTCGGAGACTTTTCCGGTAACGGGTCTGTCTGGCCGGAAATTCACAGACCCGGTCAACTGTCGAATTTCCGCGAATTGAGGATACCTACACGAAGCCCACAACACGGGGGTTAGTACATAAATTTTTCAGAATTTTCTAAGCTCATTTAATGCTCGGAAAGACACTGCGAAGTTTCGTGGGACCCATCGAAAAACGGTGTCGGAAAAATTTGAAATTTATGTCGCCGTGAAACTCTCGACAAGTGGAGCGCTCTGGTACTCTCAGTTTTCTCTTGGGATTCACGGTTTGCGAGAAATCTAGCCCGAAAGTCAAAATGGGCTAAAACTTCCCGGTCAAAAATTGAACAAATCGCTCGATGGATTTCGGTGTTCTTGGTGTCTATGGAAAGCTCTCGACGAGTAGATGAGTTTAGACATAAGACCCGGTCCGATTGGTGGCCAGATCGGCCGGATTTTGGCCGGGAAGACGAACGGTAGCTCGCACTGCGCGTCGCTTCTGGAGCCGTTTTCCGGCGTTCCAGGCGGCGGCCGGCAGTGGTGGAGGGCTGAGGCGGCGCGCCGGCGAGGTGGGGAGGCAGAGGAGGTGGCAGAGCGGCAAGGGGAGGAGGGAGGAGAGAGAAAAGAGAGAGAGAAGGGGAGGAAGTCGGACGCTCGCGGGGAATGGAAGAAGAAAAAGAAAAGGCCGGTCCGATTCGATCGGTCCGATCCGGTCCGATTCGATTCGACCGGTTTGATTCATGATATAAAATTTTGAATTTTTACTCTGCCTCGGGACCGAAAACGAGGTCCAAAAATTCCGAAAAAATTCTAGAAAACTCAGAAAAATTCGTAGATTCCAAATATATTTTTAGTTTTGCCACGTGGTTTTTAAATTAATTTTTAAAAATCATCAAAGTTTATATTTTCGGAAAATCGAACCCGATTTTTAAAATCCAAAAAATCTCAAAAAAAAATCCTAAAATTTAAATAAAATTAAAAGACCAAAAATGCTCATAAAATAATAAAATTTAAAATTTTGGGGTGTTATATTCTTCCCCCCTTACAGAAAATTCGTCCTCGAATTTTACACAAGACAGAATAAAGTATAAGATTACACATTGAACAATAAGAGTACTTGCTACGCATGTCCCGTTCTGACTCCCAGGTGCACTCTTCCACTGACTGACTCCTCCACAAAACCTTAACCATAGGGATCTGTTTTGATCTTAGTTGTCTCACTTGGTAGTTTACTATAGCTACAGGTTGCTCCTCAAAAGTCAAGTTCTCTTTTGGCTCTATTACATCTGGTTGTAGTACATGAGAAGGATCTGGAATGTATTTCCTGAGCATGGAGATGTGAAATATGGGATGAACGTGAGAAAGGTTGGGTGGTAGCTCCAACCGGTAGGCAACTGCTCCAACTCTATCCGTAACCCCAAAAGGTCCGATATACCGAGGTGCCAACTTGCCATTCTTTCCAAATCTCATGACTCCCTTCATCGGAGAAACCTTTAGGAATACATAGTCGCCTACTGCAAACTCCACATCCCTCCGTCTGGGGTCTGCATAACTCTTCTGCCTACTGAAAACTGTTTTCAATCGTTCCCTGATTAAAGGAACTACCTCTGAAGTATACTGCACTAGGTCTACATCATGCACCTTCGCTTCTCCCATTTCCATCCAACACAGAGGAGACCTACACTTTCTTCCATATAGTGCCTTATAGGGTGCCATCCCTATGCTGGAATGGTAACTGTTGTTGTAGGCAAACTCCACCAAAGCTAGCTGATCATCCCATTGACCTCCAAAATCCAAAACACTCATGTGAAGCATGTCTTCCAGTGTTTGGATTGTCCTTTCGGAGAAGTGAACTGGGGCCATACTAAAGCCATACTAAAGTTCAACTGTGTGCCAAGTGCCTCCTGCAACTTCCTCCAAAACCGAGAAGTGAACTGGGGCCCTCTGTCAGATATTATGGAAGCCGAAACTTCATGCAATCTGACTATTTCTCGAATGCAGAGTCGGGCGTACTGTGCCACAGAATATGTAGTCTTCACAGGCAAGAAGTGAGCTGATTTGGTTAGACGGTCTACAATTACCCATATCGAATCATATCCTCGCGTGGTACGAGGCAATCCAGTCACAAAATCCATAGTGATCATTTTCCACTTCCATTCTGGGATAGGGAGCTCTTGCAGCTTTCCTGACGGTCTCTGATGTTCAAACTTCACCTTCTGACAAGTCAAGCACTTGGACACAAAGTCTGCTATGTCTCTCTTCATGCCATTCCACCAATAGCTATCCTTCACATCATGGTACATCTTGGTGGAGCCTGGGTGGACACTGTACAGTGTATAGTGTGCCTCTCGCATGATTTCATCTCTGAGATTGTCCACATCGGGCACACATATCCTTGAACCTTGCACTAGAGCGCCATCATTGGCAAATCCAAACTCACCACCTTCACCTTGCTGTACTCTTTCTATAATCTTCATCAATTGTTGGTCTCTGTGCTGGGAAACTCTAACTCTATCTCGCAAGTCTGGCCTCACTGAAAAATGAGCTAATAATACCCCCTCATCTGAAAGATCTAGGATTAAACCTTGATCCATCAACTCATGTACTTCCTGAATCAACGGTCTCTTCTCCACTGAAATGTGCGCCAAATTGCCAGAAGATTTCCTGCTCAAAGCATCTGCCACTACATTGGCCTTCCCAGGGTGGTACTGGATGGTGCAATCATAGTCTTTCAGAAGCTCCATCCATCTCCTCTGTCTCAAGTTTAAATCCCTCTGTTGGAAGATGTACTTCAAACTCTTGTGGTCGGTGTATATCTTGCACACTTCACCATACAGGTAGTGTCTCCAGATTTTTAGTGCAGAGACTATAGTTGCCATTTCCAAATCATGGGTGGGGTAGTTCTGTTCATGCCTCTTTAGCTGTCTTGAAGCATAAGCCACTACTTTTCCATTCTGCATTAAAACACACCCTAGGCCAACTCTGGAGGCGTCACAATACACAGTGTATCCTTCACCACTCCTAGGTAGTGTCAACACAGGGGCAGTGGTTAGACACTCCTTAAGCTTCTGGAAGCTCTTCTCACAGTCATCTGTCCAAATGAATGGAACATTCTTTCGAGTTAACTTAGTTAGGGGAGCCGCTATCCTGGAAAAATCTTGCACAAAATGCCTATAGTAGCCAGCTAGACCCAGAAAACTTCGCACCTCAGTGACTGTTGTAGGCCTAAGCCAATCGATTCTGACTTCAATTTTCTTGGGATCCACTTGAATGCCATCACTAGAAACCACGTGTCCCAAGAATGAGATGCTTTCTAGCCAAAATTCACATTTTGAAAATTTGGCATATAGCTGGTGCTCCCTCAAAGTTTGCAACACCATTCTCAAGTGCTACATGTGTTCTTCCTCGGTCCAAGAGTATACCAAAATGTCATCTATGAATACGATGACAAAACGGTCCAAAAATGGCATGAACACCCTGTTCATCAAGTCCATGAAGGCTGCTGGTGCATTAGTGAGTCCAAAAGATATCACCAAGAACTCATAATGACCATATCTTATCCTGAATGCCGTTTTGGACACGTCCTCATTCCTGATTCTCAACTGATGGTAGCCTGATCGCAGGTTTATCTTGGAAAAGAATCTAGCCCCTTGGAGCTGATCGAACAAATCATCGATCCGAGGAAGTGGATACTTGTTCTTCACAGTCACCTTGTTCAGCTGTCTGTAGTCAATACACAACCTCAAGGACCCATCTTTCTTTCTCACGAATAGAACAGGAGCGCCCCAAGGTGAAGTGCTCGGACGTATAAAACCCTTGTCCAAAAGCTCCTGTAGTTGCTCCTTTAGCTCTTTCAATTCTGCTGGGGCCATCCTGTAAGGTGGCATGGATATGGGGTTTGTACCTGGAACAACATCAATGCAGAACTCTATTCCCCTTTCTGGTGGCAACCCTGGAAGCTCCTCAGGGAAGACATCCATGAATTCTCTGACAACAGGAACATTTTCTATGCTGACACCTTCTACAGATGTATCTCTCACCAATGCAAAATACCCTTGACATCTACGCCTCAACATTTTTCTAGCACTAATTGTTGACACCGAGTTATATGGAGCCACGCTCCTATTACCATCAAAGCTAAACTCTTCCACACCAGGTATGTGGAAATGCACCTTTTTGTTCCTGCAGTCTAAAGTGGCATAATGAGTTGCCAACCAGTCAATTCCCAAAATTACATCAAAATCAATCACTGGTAGAAGAACCAAGTCTGCTGGGAGGATCTTTCCATCCACCACTACTGGGCTACCCAGAAAAACCATATCTACATCTATGTTGTCACTAAGTGGGGTAGTTACCGACAAAGGACATTCTAAGGTTGTAGGGTTTCTACCCAACCTCATGGCAAACACAGGGGAGACAAATGAGTGCGTAGCACCCGGATCTATTAAAACACGAGCCTCAAAGGAACAGACCAGAAGAATACCTGCCACAACTGCATTTGAAACTTGAGCATCCTGGTGGGTCAGGGTGAAAACCCGAGCTTGACCCTTACCCTGAGTGGCAGAACCCTGATACTGACTTCTACCTCCTTATCTGCCTCCAAATCCATGTCCCCCTTGTCCTCGGCTCTGTTGGCCACTAAACTGACTGCCTGCCATGCTGGAAGCACCCGGATACAACTGGCGAGGAACATTTGCAACAGAACCCTGTGACCCCATCTGTGGCTCACTGAACACGGGGCATTCTCTAGCAAAGTGACCCGGTTGGCCACACCTGAAGCATACTCCTGAACCCATCATACAAGGTCCTGAATGTCCTCTTCCACACTGTGCACAAGGTGCCAAGGAGGATCCAGAACTGCACCAGGCACTGCTCGAATCGTGACCATTCTTTGGATCCAGTATCACGGTGCGAACCCTCGAGGTTTATGTCTAAAATCACTCTTCTTGTTCCTACTTTTTCCTCTGTAATTACTCTGGCCACCACTATCTGGAGTACCCATTTGGGGAACACCGGTAGAACCCTCTGCTCTATTTTTCTTTGCTCTTCCCCTGTCATCCACAGCATAGCTAATCTCAATCTGTCTAGCTCGATTAACCACCACATCAAAAGACTGATCAGACATCATGGCCAGGTTTTCATACCTTCTGTCAAGCCCCTTTAGGAATCTTTTCACCTTCATACTTTCTGTAGCTACTGCTGTAGGGGCATATCTGCTCAATTCCAAAAATTCTGTAGCATATTCATCTATAGACCTGCCATTCTGTCTTAAGGCCTCAAAGGCCCACTGCTTCTGATCTCTAAAGCTTTCTGGCACAAACCGATTGATGAACAGTTCCACAAACTGAGTCCACGACAAACCCTCCATCCGAGGTAATATGTAGTCATTCATCCATTGTCTGGGCATAGGCCCCATGACATGCTGCATACACTTTATAAGTCTTCTATCGATCGCCAACTACATTTCTGCCTGTCTGCAGGAATCCAAAAACCGATATGCATCGTCTGACACATCATAAGTACCAGGCACCAACTTCTTAAAATTGATTATCTGTTTGTAAGGTTCCCCTCTTGGTGCGGTGGATTGCTGCTGCTGTGGAGGGTGGACCATATACTGCGCCATCATGTCGATGGTTCTCTGCAATCCAGCTAGAGTAGCTGCCATGGGGTCCATGGGACCCTGTGCCATGAAAGACTGATCCTGAACTGTTGGCAACTGCTCTTCTACTTGAGCAGCTCTAGGCCTCCTACCCCGCCTCCTCGGGGCAAGCGCCTCATCTTGTGCTGACACCTCGTCAGGCACAATTGGTTCTGGTGCAGTGGTAGCTCTCCTGCTTCTACGCATTTTCCTGAAATTCAGCAGCATTAGCCCACAAAATTCAAAATTACTCATTACACAGCTCTATAGACTCATATTTACACACAATATATGAAATAGAAACTAGAAGCAAATATGACAATGCAAGACAAATGTGGACCCTATTTTTTCGCATATGACTCCTAGTAGACTCTTCCCAACACTTAGACAATTTTTCCCTATGAATCTGGAGCCTAAGCTCTGATACCACATTTGTCACGACCTAACCTATGGGCCGGACCGGCACTAGGACCTGGGCCAGCCTAAAGCCCCCGAGGCCCGTAGTAAGCCTAACTGTTCATTAACCCAACTCTAAGGCCCATTTGGGCCCAATTTCAAGAAATCAACCGGACAGAGTCCGACTATAAAGTGGACCTTTCAACGGGGAGTTTTTGACTCACCCGACCTGTAAACAAAATAAATCATCAATTGGGGAGCTCAGCTCACCCTCCACATACTCATATCAACATAAAGATAAATGGGAGCTCAGCTTCCTCATCCAGTCCATCAATCATGCATATAATAATTTTACAGGTCCACATAACAATTTATATTACAGACCCGAATCATTTAAGTATTTCTAACACATGCGGAAATTCTAAGAGTAAATAAAATTACACAAATATTGATAAACAACCTGCAAAGGAAAAAAGCAGGTTAACCACAATAAAATCCTCCTGTAGCCTGAAAAAATATTGAACAGGAGTGAGCGTTCGACTCAGAGAGTAAAATATCAATTTTAACCATAATCTCTATAACTATCTAAAACTAACGCACCCTGTAGAGTGAAATGCAACATCAACAATATTTTCACATCATAACATCATAAAGGTAATTTAGAGCACTCACACACCCAGTGATATCAATCATAATATATGGGAGCTGATCCCCTATACAGCTCTCTTAAATCCAACCTGGTGCCAGCGAAGAACTCAAGCCGAACTTTCGCTTAATAAACCAAATCGGGGGTCCCAGCGAAGAACTCAAGCCGTGACTACCCCCCGAAGGATCGGGTCCCAGCGAAGATCTCAAGCCGTGACTACCCGTCCTATCCATAGTCCACACCACATCACACGCACGCCAACGCACGCACACTGCTCTAAATTACCACAGCAACATACATGGCACTTTCACAGTTATGAATGCAACATAAATCGTGCCTAAAGTTTATCTACATAGATATATGCATATAAGTGATGCATGGGCATGCTTGAACATATAATAATAGTGAAATTACAATTAAAATTAATATTTTACTCACAGACTTGACAACGGTTACTGTGGCGGCTGGGCGGAGGAAGAAGGCTGTCCCGGCTCACCTGACAATTACATTACAATTATTTAATACAAATGACTCAATACAATCAAGAAAAGACCAAATACGTCCTAAGTCGTACCGAAAATCCGGCAAAGTCTCCCCTATACCTAGGACCTACCCAACCTGCAAAATGGCTCAAAACACACTTCTATATTCACAATCCATATATCTACAACTCAATCACATCACACAGCCTCTCCTGGGCCCATCAAATCAGTCATCCATCACAATATGTAAAATTTCAATTTAGTCCTTATAATTGATCATTTTTGCAAAAACTACCCAAACAAGCTCTAAAAATTCTAAAACTTTGCCCCGCGGTCTTTAGCAATATTACTAGGCTGTTGCAAAAAGAATCATAATTTTCTGAGCTACCACGAATATTTTATGGATTTTTAATCCTATTTAAGCACTAGAAAATTATGAAAAAGCAAGGTTCGGGTTTACCTTTGCCGATTCCGACTCCGAGGATGCGCTCGGGACGTCTGACAATGGGGGGGTAGCCAAAACCTTGGTCCAATTCGGAGACTTTTCCGGTAACGGGTCTGTCTGGCCGGAAATTCACAGACCCGGTCAACTGTCGAATTTCCGCGAATTGAGGATACCTACACGAAGCCCACAACACGGGGGTTAGTACATAAATTTTTCAAAATTTTCTAAGCTCATTTAATGCTCGGAAAGACACTGCGAAGTTCCGTGGGACCCACCGAAAAACGGTGTCGGAAAAATTCAAAATTTATGTCACCGTGAAGCTCTCGACAAGCGGAGCGCTCTGGTACTCTCAGTTTTCTCGTGGGATTCACGGTTTGCTAGAAATCTAGCCCAAAAGTCAAAATGGGCTAAAACTTCTCGGGCAAAAATTGGACAAACCGCTTAATGGATTTCGGTGTTCTTAGTGTCTATGGAAAGCTCTCAACGAGTAGATGAGTTTAGACACAAGACCCGATCCGATTGGTAGCCAGATCGGCCGGATTTTGGCCGGGAAGACGAACGGTCGCGCGCGCTGCGCATCCCTTCTGGAGCCTTTTTCCAGCGTTCCAGGCGGCGGCAGCCGACCGTGGAGGAGGGCTGAGGCAGCGTGCCGGCGAGGTGGGGAGGCAGGGGAGGTGGCGGCGCGGCAAGGGGAGGAGGGAGGAGAGAGAAAAGAGAGAGAGAAGGGGAGGAGGTCGGACGCGCGCGGGGAAGGGAAGAAGAAAAAGAAAAAGCCGGTCCGATTCGACCGGTCCGATCAGGTCTAGTTCGATTCGGCCGGTTCGATTCAGGATACAAAATTTTGAATTTTTACTCTGCCTCGGGACCGAAAACGAGGTCCAAAAATTCTGAAAAAATTTCAGAAAACTCAGAAAAATTCGTAGATTCTAAATATATTTTTAGTTTTGCCACGTGGTCTTTAAATTAATTTTTAAAAATCATCAAAGTTTATATTTTCGGAAAATCGAACCCGATTTTTAAAATCCAAAAAATCTAAAAAAAAAATCCTAAAATTTAAATAAAATTAAAATACCAAAAATACTCATAAAATAATAAAATTTAAAATTTTGGGGTGTTACAGTTTAGTTAATTATTATGAGGTTAATTCAAACATACGGGAGAATCCTATGTTCTTAAACCCTGAACCCATATAAATGGGATTTTTAGCTTTTAAATGATGCTGTTTTTAGTTTGCTGTAACACCCCAAATTTTTAAATTTATTATTTTGTGAGTGATATTAATATTTTAATTTTATTTAAATTTTAGGAAATTATTTGAAATTTTTCAGATTTTCGAAATCGGGTTTGATTTCCCAAAAATATAAAACTTTAATGATTTTTAAAAATTAATTTAAAGACCACGTAGCAAAACTAAAAATATATTTGGAGTCTACAAATTTTTCTGAGTTTTTAAGAATTTTTTAGGAATTTTTGGGCCTCGTTTTTGATCCCAAGGCAGAGGAAAAATTCAAAATTTTATATTCTGAATCGAACCGACTGAATCAAACCAAATCGAATCGGACTGGTCGAATCGAACCGGCCCTTTTCTTTTCTTCCTTCTTCTCCCTTGTGCGCCCAACCTCTCCTCCTTCCCTTCCCGTTTTCTCTCTCCTCCCTCACCCCCAGGCCGCGCCGCAGCCTCCCCAGCCACCCCACCTCGCCGGCGTGCCGCCCCACCACCTCCTCATGGCCGGCCGACGCTCCAGGCTGCCGAAAAATGAGCGCAAAGACCACCCGATGCACACTCGCCTTTTCAGCTTCCCGGTCGAAATCCGGCCGATCCCGCTACCGATTGGGTCGGGTCTTGTGTCAAACACCATCTACATCTCGAGAGCTTTCCATAGACACCAAGAACACTAAAATCTATCGAGCGGTTTGTCTAATTTTTATCCGAGAAGTTTTAGCCCATTTTGATTTTTTTGCTAGATTTCTCCCAAACCGTGAACCCCACGAGAAAACTGAGAGTACCAGAGCGCTCCACTGGTCAAGAGCTTCACGGCAATATAAATTTCAAAATTTTTCGACACTGTTTTTTGGTGGGTCCCACGGAACTTCGTAGTGTTTTTCCGAGCATTAAATGAGCTTAGAAAATTCTATAAAAATTGTATACTAACCCTCGTGTTGTGAGCTTCGTGTAGGTACCTTCAATTCATGGAAATCCGATAGTTGTCCGGGTCTGTGAATTTCCGGTCAAACAAACCGGCTACGAAAAAAGTCTCCAAATTGGATCGAGATTTTGGCTACCCCACCATTGTCAGATGTCCCGAGCGTGTTCCCGAGATAGGAATCGGCATAGGTAAATACGAACCTTGCTTTTTTCGTAATTTTCTAGTGCTTAAATGGGATTAAAAATTCATAAAATATTCATGGTAGCTCAGAAAAATTATGATTCTTTTTGCATTAGCCTAATAATATTGCTAAGGACAGTGGGGCAAAGTTTTAGAATTTTTAGAGCTTATTTGGGTAGTTTTTGCAAAAAGGATCAATTATAAGGATTAAACTATAAATTTACATATTGTGATTGATGACTGTTTGGATGGGCCCAGGAGGGGCTGTGTGATATGATTGAGTTGTGAGTGTATGATTTGTGAATATAGAAGTGCGTTTTGAGCCCTTTTGCAGGTTGGGTAGGTCCTAGGTATAGAGGAGACTCTGCTGGATTTTCAGCATGACTTAGGACGTCTTTAATCTTTTCTTAGTTTGTATTAAGTCAAATTTATTAAATGATTGTAATAAAATTATCAGTGAGCGGAATGACCTTCTTCCTCCGCTACCGCCACAAAGGATCTTTGTCAAGTTTGTGAGTAAAATATTAATTTTAATTGTAATTTCGATATTATTATATGTTCAAGCATGCCCATGCATCATTTATATATAAATATCTATGTAGTTAAACTCTAGGCACGTTTTAAGTTGCATTCACAATTGTTAAAGTGCCATGGATATTGTTGTGGTAATTTGGAGCAGTGTGCGTGCATTGGCGTGCGTGTGGTATAGTGTTGGCTATAGACAGGACGGGTAGACACGGCTTGAGATCTTCGCTGGGACCCGGTCCTTCGGGGTAGACACGGCTTGAGTTCTTCGCTGGGACCTCGATTTGGTTTATTAAGCGAAAGTCCGGCTTGAGTTCTTCGCTGGTACAGGTTGGAAGCTGTATAGGGGATTAGCTCCCATATATTTATGATTTGACATTACTGAGTGTGTGAGTGCTCCAAATTACCTTTTTGCTGTTATGATGTGAAAATATTGTTGATGTTGCATTTCACTCTACAGGGTGCATTAGCTTTAGATAGTTATAGAGATTATGGTTAAAATTGATATTTTACTCTCCGAGTCGAACGTTCACTCATGTTTATTATTTTTCAGGCTACAGGAGGATTTTTGTTGTGGTTAACCTGCATTTCTCCTTCGCAAAGTTGTTTATTAATGTTTTTGTAATTCTATTAACTCCTAGAATTTCCGCATGTGTTAGAAATATTTATTTGATTTGGATCTGTAATATAATTATCATGTTTGACCTGTAAACTTATTATTATATGCATGTTTGATGGACTGGATGAGAGAGCTGAGCTCCCATTTATTTTTATGACATTTGAGTATGTGGAGGGTGAGCTGAGCTCTCCAGTTGATTATATATTGTGTTTACAGGTCGGGTAAGTCAAAAACTCCCCTTTGAAAGGTCCACTTTATGGCCAAACTCTGTCCGATTGAGTTCTTAAAATTAGGCCCAATGGGCCTTAGAGTTGAGTTAAGGAATAGTTAGGCTTATTATGGGCCTCGGGAACTTTAGGCTGGCCCAGGTC
The DNA here is from genome assembly GCF_030052815.1 of Hevea brasiliensis. Taxonomy (NCBI): domain Eukaryota; kingdom Viridiplantae; phylum Streptophyta; class Magnoliopsida; order Malpighiales; family Euphorbiaceae; genus Hevea; species Hevea brasiliensis. The sequence goes on along the minus strand of NC_079493.1, from coordinate 4,965,609 downwards.
TTAATGCCAGTCCGACCCATAGGTTAGGTCGTGACATTTGCAATATATTATGAAAAAAGTTTAACTGTTGTTTAATTATTATAATAATTAGAAACTATCATGAGTTGAGAATTCAAACCAACATAAACCCTATTTGCAATCTTGAAAGTAAACCCTAATTAATTGGTCATATCATGTTCTTCAATATTGTACTTCACCAACATTTTCACCAACATTATGATCTTTTTGTGTTAATGTATGCACTAGTATACATAATAATATTTAGCAAAATTTGTGAATTAATTAATAAATTTTAGCTTATTCATATAGTATGGTATAGCTTATTCATATAATATAGCTTATTCATATACCATTAATAAAATGGTATCCAAATATACCACCACCCAAATCTATTCAGAGGTTAAAGCCACTAACTATAATTTTTAGAATATATATATATAAAAGATGTATTGAATTTATTCAAAGAAATACTTTAGGGATAAAATAATTGCTTAATTAAAAAAAAAATTCAAACCATTTTGTATTTTGGCAATATAGTTCGAAGCGTTTGAATATTGGTCAATTGAATTTAAACGCCATTTTTTACTTTTTTTTATAGTTATCATTGAAAATTCAACTTTTCCATATTCAAAAACTCTTCTATAATTTTATTATAATAACTATTGAGTATTAAATAGTGATAAGTGATAGTGAAGAGAGAAAATATATGACTAAAATTATTCAATTTGACTAAATCATTATGAATTTTGATACATTATGGGCATCAAGTAAAGTTTGAAAGCATTTGATGGTAATAGTAGATTAGATCAATAAAAAATAATGAAGTGCAAGAATTTGTTAAAAAAATAAAATAAAATTGTAACAATTTTTCAAAAATTCAAAAAATTTGGATAAAATTTTTATGAAGTTTGAAAATCTAGCTAATTACACTAAAATTTAAACGTTTAGATTAGATTAAAAAAAATTGAATTATTTTTATAATTAGACCTAAAATAATTAAATTACTAACACACAAAAATGCACTTTTAATATTAAAAATTTATTCAAACTAAAAATTTAATCATACACAAATAGAAAAAATTGATAAATTATTTTATGAAATTATAAAAAAATATATGGAATTAAAATGAAGGGTAGATCAAAATGCAATGCAACATAAAATTATTTAAAAAATATGGAATCAAAACAAGGAAGGAAGGAGGCCAAAATGAAAACAAGTTTAGATTTTTTTAAACATTTAGGCTCCATTTATTTTATAAAAAATATTTTTTAAAAAAATATTTTTTATATTTTCTAATATTTGAAATATTTAGAAAAATAAATTAACAAAAATATTTTTTATTAAAGAGAAAACTAAATAATTTTTAAGAAAAATAGCTTTATCCTTTAAAAGAGAAAGTCATTTTATGAATTTTGATAATCTTATTAAAATGTGAACTATATTTATCATGAAAATAATTTTCATTATTTGGTTGTAATATTAAACTAATAATGAGCATTTATATTATAAATGTGTGACATTTTGATAAAATTGTTAAATTTGAAAAATGATTTTATTTTCTGAAAAGAGAAAGTTATTTTTTTTAAATGGTTTCATTTTTCTTTTAATAAAAAAATATTTTCTGTTGATTTATTTTTAAAATATTTGAAATATTAAAAAATAAAAAAAAAATATTTTTGAAAAAAAATATTTCTCTGAAAACAATTAGAGCCTAAGATGGATGATTCGGGCTCTTGTTTATAAATAGGAATAAAAAGGCCTAGCCAAATCATATATAACATGGAAAACTCTTTTGAGTTTTTATTTAGAAGCTTGTCTATAGTGTGCCACATGATAAATGCACTTCTCAATTTAAATAAAGCTTTAAATTTTATTATTATTATTATTATTATTACTTCCTCTTTTAACTCGAGAAAAGTTTGTATGTGAATGAGAAGCAATGTCTTAAGAGAGATACCCCACAATTTCAAATGGGTTGGCCCATAAAGGCCATAGATTTTTTATATATATATATATATACAATAAAGGTCGTAGATTCTTAACCAGTCATAAAGGCTTTCTTTAATATAGGTTTCAAGGATTAAGTTGCTCAGAAGGTGGGCAACTGGGCCTAGTATTTAATGTTAGGAAGCTACTAGTCCTATAACACCAAGGGCTAAATGCTGCATATACAAAAGTCTGGTTTCTTTCAACAATTTTATAGCAGTTTGATGGACAGTAATAAAGTAAATTCAATTTAATTTAATGAAGATTGAAGTATACAACTTGAAAGAAATACTTGTGCAGGCCAAAGTCACTTGAAAGAAAAGTGTTTGGCCACCATGATTCGTAGGTACTTTTGGTTACCATTCACAGGCACAGAGAGAAAAGCTTGATACAAGAACACACCTTTAAGCTCTTCGGTTATAATAATTAGACACTCTTTATCATGATTGATGTGCAAGTGTTTGTTGACCAGAAAACCTTTTAGTTTCTTGATTTTCTTTTCTAGATTTTTTTATTCAAAATTTAATGAGTTGAGTAATAACTAAAAGGCTATATATATTATGGAAAGGTAATTCTCTTTTCAACAACTCTTTGATGAAAAAATTAAAATTTTTTACAAATTTTTTTCTTCTTATCCTAAAACGTCTTATGCTCTTTTCCCCTTTTCATGGAACCACCAAATCTAATAATTAATAGAGCTAGCTACTTTGTCTTTGCTGTCTAGAGACAGAATCTCTATTCACACCAGTATATGAAAAAGGAGACAATAGCAAGCTGTTGAGCTTTCATTTTTTTTTTTTTTTATCAACAACCTCAACCACAAACCTACTTGGTTACTTCTGCTCAAGACCAAACTCTAAAACACTACCCCAAAACTGCTAAGAATGTATTTGATGGAAAGTTAGAAAAATTAAGGGTTAATCTAGTCAATGCAAACACCTACCACTTTGGATGATTAACTGAGCACGTATTCAGAAATGGAACACCCTATCCTTTTATTAGCTGAAAATAGATTTAGTGTTTAGGGTTTAGTTAATTACTGTGAGGTTAATTCAAACATATGGGAGAATCCAATGTTCTTAAACCCTAAACCCATATAAATGGGATTTTCAGCTTTTAAATGATGTTGTTCTTAGTTTGCAATATATTATGAAAAAAGTTTAACTGTTGTTTAATTATTATAATGATTAGAAACTATCATGAGTTGAGAATTCAAACCGACATAAACCCTATTTGCAATCTTGAAAGTAAACCCTAATTAATTGGTCATATCATGTTCTTGAATATTGTACTTCACCAACATTATGATCTTTTTGTGTTAATGTATGCACTAGTATACATAATAATATTTAATTAATTAATAAATTTTAGCTTATTCATAGAGTATTCAGCAAATTATATACTAAACTTGTAGCATTTACTTCTTCATTAGTACTCAATAATTTTCCACCAGCTATTCAGAAATCTTGAAATTTTTGAAAATCAAAATTTCAATGTATTTTAAACAAGAATATGAGAATTGAAAAGCATTTAAACTTTTTTACTAAAATAAAAGTCTTTAAATTTTGTTATCTTCTCTTAAATAAAAATTAATGTAGAGAAATAGATTGGATCTAATTTCACTCCTCAAAGCAAGAAGAGATTTGTCTAAGAATTATATATAACTTAAATAGCTCATGTCAAATCAATGTACGATAACAATATAATGAAAACAAGCAAGAAGTATTAACATAGCTAATATTTGAACAAAATATGAAATGAAGGAATTTTTAAGTTCAACCTTAGCCATTATAGACAAAATGGTATGGAATGCCATAGACAAGCTTACCGCTAATCCAACAACTTTAATTTCAACTTGGAATCCTAATTATGTAATTAATTAGAAGAATCAAAATAATCAATTAGCTGCACTCATTTCATCTTCTTTCTTTCTCAAATCCAGTTTACATGATGCAAATTAATATATCATGGGCAAAAATCAATTAAGTATATAAAAAATTTTATTTTTTCTTTTTATATATTAGAAATTTCAAAGAGAAAGTGACTTCTAAGATTTTAATTTTCAATTTTCTATTACAAAAAATTTAAGACTTAATTTTTTTAGTGTCATTATGAAATAAACATTCAAGTAAATCCATGTCAGACTCGAATACTTATGTTTTCCTATTTTCGCTAAAATTCCTATTTCTTATGGGATTCTTTATTTTCTTATATAAGTTTTATTTATATTTTCTATTTTATTTAGAACTCTAAAATATTATTTCTATTTAATTTAGGTTTTTAAATATATTTTCTATTTAGATTAAAACTTTTTAATTTATTTCTACCTATATTATGATTTACACTTTTATAAATACTCATTGTATTTATTCAATGAAATTTTTTTCTTTATAAAGCTATGCTTGCTTTATTTTATTCTTAAATTCTGTATTGAATCTTGTGTTTCTTAATATCTTAAATTAAATCTTATTTAGTTCAAGGATTTGATCATATGTTGGTCTTTTTTTCCACGTTACACGCTACGTCAAATTAGCCTAATTGAAAAACAAAAATAATGGTGTAATTGGAACACATCAAACCCAATTGAGAAGTTATAAATTCCAATTGCTTCATAGACAATTGCGTTCTAGAAAGGTAATAATAGAAAAGTCATTTGACTTTGCATCATTAATTAAGTTGGATTTTTTTTTTTCCTGCATCTTGACCTCTTTTTATTGCTCATTGCACTTAATTAAATTCCTTCTTTGAAAGCAACATCAATGGATTCTTTTTTTTTTTTTCTTTCTTTCTTTATTAAATGTATTTTATATAACATTTATTGCCTTTAAAGAATTTTCCTTGTTTTTTATCTAAAAAGGTATATTTTTTACACATGATGGGAACAAGATTAATGCTTTTATATTGTGTAAAATGATTCACATTATAAAGCATAAATGAATTATTAGAGGTGATAAACACATTGAATTTTGTGGATTCGAGTTCAAGTCATTTAGCTAATTCACATTATTTTGAGTTGCATGTAATTTTAAATTTCATATTTTTCATTTATAATCTATTTCAATTTTTGAATTAATTTAAATTATTCATTAAATTGATATACAAAAATAATGTTTTAATCAAATTCAAATTATTTTACAAATTATTTTGAACCAAAATATCAATTTTTTCAAAAACACAAAAATTAATTTTCTGCTTAATATTTGAATTCAGCAAGTTAGCATAAATAAAACAATTTTAAATTGAGCTATATGGATAACCCAATTGATCATCAATTAAACTCTCAATTTTGTGTGTCATTTAATTAATTTAGTTGATTTCAAATCTCATAAATTTGAAATAAAATTACAAATTACAAATTAAAATTGATCACCTCTAAATTGTATTCAACTTTTGAATGTTTATGTATATTAAGAGAGTTATTATTTTTAAATTTTAAGACAAAACTATTTTTTTGATGTTTACTGATGTGTCTAGACCTACGATTACGACCTTAGCATAAAAAGGAGCAGAGGTCGTTCACATTTCACAATCACAAGCTTGCCTGGGCCTGTTTCAAAAGGTCAGCCCAGGCCTAATGTTCCCACAACCTGCACGTGAGTTATGCAAAGCTCTTCTTTGTATTTCAAGCTCTTCCACAAGCACATTAGAATTCCTTCAAGAAGTGTCATGCACTCCAAGTTATCTTAACCCGACTGTAAATATTAAATAGTCGACTGAGCACATTAAATATTAAGAAACTTGAAGAACTTCTGCTTAGACCTTGCACTGACACGATTATTATAGTAAGACATTTATTCCAAAATAGTAAGTAATCATCATTGATAACTTTAAGGTACAAAGGTAACAACTACTCTTTTATAGGCATGGCAATGTTTAGTATATGTGCCAATCCAATCATATCTCCTGCTTGTTCACATCACTTAATAGGTTACTTGATGACTTTTCATTGGATAGGTAACATTATATAACCCTTTAATGAATGTTGGGTATAGATTTGTTTTTAAAAATATTAATTTTTAGTATTTATTTTTTTTATTTATTTATCTTTATAGACTTAATTATCACAAACTTGAACATCAGAGTCTTAAGTAGCGAAGAATCTTTGGACTCTTAACCATTTTTTGTCTTGCATATCGGTAAAAATGACCTATAGTGGATCCGACCATGAGAAGATTCAAGAAGCAGAACATGTGGTGTTTCCCACAAAGACAGAAGAGAAAAGAGAAATGCCGTTTGCAGACTGGTTTCCTCTTCAAAGACTTGACAACATTACTTGCTAGTTTGTCTTCCACTAGCTGGAAGCGAATAGTGATTTAGCCAGGTCAAGTTTTTCTAATTAGAAATGCTGAGGCACGTGCAACCGACCAATGGCACCACATAATCGCATGTGCCACCGCTGCTCATTCTACACGCCAAGTGTCGTGTAAGAAGCGCCATGCATGGCACGCGTGCGACTCTTCAGGGTCTCTGGGTTTTTACACGTGTCTTGTCATTATCGGTTCCCACATGACTTTGTACCTAATCACCATGTGCTGCTTCACAACACGACAATCCTCAATGGCCCACACGAACCTCAGTGCCATAGTAACCGTTAATTTACATGAATATCATATTTTATTAAGTAATAAAATAAAATATCTAAATAAATAAAATTTATTATTATTATTAAATGACTTGTACATGTAGTACCGGCAAAAAAACAAAAGTTGCAGAACAATATAGATTCTCCTAGGTGTTACGCGACACGTGGCACGTCTAATTGTGAGGGAAATATTTGTTAATTTTTTAATGTATATTATATTTATATATGTTTGAGGGATGGAATTGAGTTGAGCTCAATAATATCTGACACCATTGAATTTATATATATATTTTTAAGATTTTTAATTTATGAATTAATTTTTAAATTAAACTTAAAGGTCCAATGTGATTTTGTTCAAGAAGGGAACTCGCCTATTTCTAAAAACTTAATAGTATTTATAATTATTAAATTAAATATTTAAATTTAAATTTATATATTTATTATATATATTAATTAATTTTAAATAAATTTAGTATAAATATTTAATTAAAAATTATAAAATATATTCTTATACGAGGTGAAATTTGTGCTGGATTGTACCTAAAATTTAATTTAATAATCCAAAAATTAGCTAGATGAGTTGACAAGTGCATTTGCTCCTATTTATTTATTACAATTTCAATCTTATGTCAAATTATAAATAAAAGATATATTCTTATCCTCAGAAAATCTCTTAAATATAAATGATTTATTTTTAATACAATAAAAAAATAATAATTATTAGCATTACCATCAAATGATATAATTCACAAATTAATTAGTTAGCACATAAATCTTTATTATTTGGTGTGATCAAATCAACTAATTCAGACTAAAAATTAAAGTCTAAAATTCATAAGAAAAATAGTCTTCATAGTGACGTATTAATGTGCGAAACATATAGAAACACATTATCTTATATATTATAGTTGACATAAAATTAATTTTTACAAACACTTAACAAAGTCTGAATTAATCTTCCAGAATCACCAGTAGAAATGCAATCTTTGACTATAGAATTTAGGAATTAAGTAGCTAAGATTGCCATTAATTTTCAACTATAATGCACTAGCAAGCTAGAGGGTCAATTAATGGAGTTTTGGCTAAATTCTCCAACTTACTTACTGCACAAGTTTTAATTTCAATGAATCAAGTAAATAGCCAAAATGGTCAACTGATTAATGAAGGATAACCAAATGATTAAGCAAAACATAAATAATTAATCACTATTATATTATGTTACAATTAGCAGCTACATACATTGTATTAAGAAGATAACCATATATATTAAAAAAAAAAAAAAAAAAAAAAAACCAGCTTTGTCGTAAACTGGCTATTTTATAATCACCACCTTTGTGCCATTCCCACTTAATTAAAAGTGAACTCACTAAATTAAATATTAAGTTATAAAAAAATGTTAAGGATGCATTTAGTGACAAATAATAATAAATTTTAACGATTAGTTAGCACTATAATTAATAAGTGAATTAACTTTTTAATTTTTATTTTATTATTTGATATTCGAATTCTGAAGTTAAATTATAAGAAATTAAACTCTAATGTGATTGATTTATTACATTTAACCAAACAAAAAAGTAAATATAATATGTTGCAAGAAACTTGACTTATAATTCTTGATTGCCTGAAATCAAGAATAAAGTGAAGTCGTTAGCCATTTTGATATTTAAGACAGTAAAGATATTGAGATGACAATGAAATAGTATTTCAATCGTTTATTAAAAAAGAACATATGCAAATAAGTGTTTAGAAGTCCTTTTTATATAATTATAAGTGATATTTTAATGTGATTATCGGGATCTTATACTAATTACAAACTTATATGCAACCATATGTCACGAAAGAGTACTGTTAGCATGATTTTCGATGAGGATCTTATTAATAGTATTTAAAAACAACAATTTTATCTATATTATTTTGATCTTATCTCGAAGTGTCAATCTCCTTATCATCTATTTATTAAGAATCCAAATTATACTGTTCGTATTGCCTTATCAATTTTTCAAAGATTGAAAATCTCTCAGATAGAAATCGAAAGTTAGTAAACCTCTATATTCAACATTCTTACCCTTATAAAATCGATAATGGATGCAAGCCAATCCAAACACCCAGAGTTTAGATTTTAGGATAAATCATACAAATAATATTATTAAAATAAAAGAAAACAGTGAGAAAATAATAAAATTAAAAATATTGGACTCTAAGGCACTTTTTAATTAGTAGCCACCAGATGTATATAAGACGTATACAACTACAAGAAGAACAGCTGGATTAGGGAATAATGACATAATTTATACAGAATATTGGCATCATTAGAGTTAATCTAATGACTAAGATTGAAGTTGTATAATACTTGCATGTTACATGTAGTTAGTTTATGATTATTATTATTATTATTATTATTATTATTTTTTAAATATATATTTTTTTAATGTGAAGAGTGCCGAAACCGCTTGTCTGGGATAAAGAACAAAGGAAATTCCTAGTTTTGTCAAGATTAGCATCTCATCCATGTTCATTGTCTCTGTCAGAGAACAAGGTTTTATCAGGTTGGTTTTGTTCTTTCATTAGAGAATTTATTTTTTTTAATTAAATATGGAAATAAATTAAATTAAAATGGTTTTTATTTGGACCTTATTAGCTATCCATGCACTTTTGTTGCCACCTGTGAGGTAAGGTTCTATGTTTCATTAGCTATGGGAAAATGAGAAATTTTAAAATACAATATTTTTATGTACAATAATTTTGTTGGGAAATTTTGTCAGTCTCTGTTTATCATGGATCTAAAATACAATCATGTAGCATCCATATATTTAATAGATGGATTCCATCATATATTTTATGTCTTCAATCCATGTAAACGAGATCTATACAAGAAAAATCTAATTTTGTTATTATAGTAATTGATCGTAGTAGATTTTACATAAATTCCACTATAATTAATAGTTAAAATTAATTTTTTATATATATAATAATTACATAGAATAATTTCTTTAAGAATAATTTCAATTATTTAATTTGATACTTATGAATTTAAATAATATATAATAATGATATGAGATGAGTTTGAATTTAGAAAATACTATTTATATTAGATTTAAATTTTATATGTTGAGTATTTATTATTAAATTTATATTTATAAATAATAATAATAATAATAATAATAATAATAATAATGGATAATAAGTCAACTATAATATATCTATATAGATATGGTTGATTTCAGTTTTCTCGAGCAGTTCAATAAGAAATCTAGTACAAGCCCTAGCTAGAAAGATAATATAAGAAAATGCTTACATCTTTCATTCTTAAACTGTAAATCCAAAACTCTTCAAATGATATAATTAATATATTGCAATGTTTTCAACCGTTAATTTTATGCTTTGGATTTTTTTTAATTTTCTCACACTTATACGTTATGTATATGTTCCTTGCATGTTTCACATAAGACAAAGAGGCATACCAATTTTATGTTTTTCTTTTATTTTCTTTTAAGCTATAGTATTTTTTTCATATTGCACAGATATCCTCAGCCTAATAAATTAAAATTAATTCTATTCTTGTTGGGTCAGCCTATCAAGAAGTACTAAGCGTTTCTAATGTACGTTATTTCTATTCACGAGGATTGAATACTTAATTTCAATCAAAGGATAAGAAAATAATGAAAAAAAAATTTATATAGTCAATTTCAATTAATTTATAAGTAAAATTTAATTGTTATTTTAAGGGATATTTTTCCTTAAAATCAAGAGATTTTATATAAAATCTCTTTGTTATGGAAATAATATAAATATAAAAGTGTATTTTATGGTTATTTCGTTTAAAATAAAATAAAATTATTTTGTTATAGAAAATAATATTATTTAATAAAATTTTAAAATTCATCTTATTAAATTTTTGTAAAATGTTTTTTTTATGAAGTAGTCGATTATGAAAAATTTATTAATTAATAAAAAAAATAAAAAATTTCAACATTTTAAATTATCATATTTTTTTTACACCATCTTAAATTTTAATTAAACTAATAGATGTTAAATGTGAAATACTATAAGTGTACCTTATTTAAATCTATATAAAAAAAAGTATACCTTATTTAATTTTATTTATAATATTTTTTAACTATATGGGTTATTTTACGTTAAAAAAATATTTTTTATTGAGTTAATAAATTTTTGTAATCCATTATTTTACAAAAATTTAATGAGATGAATTATAAAATTTCTTTATTACCTTAATTTTCGTAATAAAATAATTTTAATTTATTTTAAATCAAGTAACCGTAAATAAACTTATATAAAAAAAGATTTTATATTTTGTTTCTATTTTTACTGAGTTATTATTCTAGTTTTGCATACATATCTAAAAAAAATAATATCTTGTGCTAATGTTATTGCAATTTTTTTTTTTTAATTCATGTTAGATAGAAAATTATCTGTTATTATTGTCAAATATAGTCCAGTCTCCTCATAAATTAATAGATTTATTCGCAAGATTATTGGTTTTAGATTACAACAAATAAAAATTCATGCAAGGTTAAGTAGGTATGGCAGCGGTTTGATTCTAATTGGAATTTAAATTAGATCGACGATTTCAATCCTACGGATTGGAAGTTTGGGATTGAATCGAAGGATTTCTTAAAATTTTTTTTTAATTTTGATTTTAGGTTGATTCCAATTTAATTTATTCGGTTTGATTAGAATTAATAAATAATTTTTTTAAAAAAGTGAAAAATTTAACTTTTAATCTAAAATTAAACGAAATCGATTAAATTGATTTGATCTCATTTCAATTTTAATTAATTCAATACAGTTTTAATCAAATTTAAATTTAATTAATTTTGATTCAGCTATGATCCAAATCTAGAAAGCACTCATGTATTAATTGAATTTTTATTATTTGAACTCATTATTAGGCTACTAATTTAATAACAGCAGATTTTTTTTTTTTAGCAAAATAACAGTAGATTCTTTAATTTATTATTAAATATTAAAATGATAAAAACAACCTAAAATTTATGTTCACATATATAAATCTAAACAATTAAAAAAGAAAACCTTAAATTTCAAATTCATCCACTTAAAACACAAATTTTCAAATCCATCCAATAGATATGTCACCACACCACAAAGTTTGAGACTCTTCAGGCTAAATGAACATTCTTTATAGCCTAGGTAATTTTTATAACTCATTTTTTCATTTTGTCTTATACTTCACTTCTGTTTCTTGATTTCAATTTATTATTAAAAAATCTTAAACTTTAATTTTATTTCATAAAAATCTGTCTAATCTCCTTTCCTCTCACACTCATAAAACACAGATTATTTCAATCGCTATTTGAATTCATTACAAAAATATTAATACCGTTATAATGATTTACTTAATTTCTAGAAAAGATGAGAAATTACCTTTTATCAGAAAGTATGAGTTGCATTTGTAAATGTTACATTAGAGTTCAGAAGAATTTTTTAATTTAAAAATTTATAATTACATGGTAGAGGGATTTTTTATAAAATAAAATTAAAATTTATAAATTTTTTAATAATAAATTGAGTAAGGAATAAAAGTAACGGGCTAAGAAAATTACTCCGTTAACCCCTTGAGTACCTCAAACACAAGTTTAATGTTAAAGTAATTGAGTTTGTACGGCAATGACAAATCTAGAGAAAACAACATCAGCAACACTCAAAAGAAGGAAATTTTGTTAAAAAATGGAGGATAATTATGGAAACTCATCTCACTTAAAACACAAAACCGCGTAAAGGAAAACAGCCGTTTGCATTTGCATATGTACATAAGCTTAATGGTTGCATATAAGGAAAATCTAATTGGATTTTAGCTATTGACCCCTCTGCACTGCACTCAAAAATTAAAATTTTTTATTTATTTTTATAGAGAATGAATGTGAGAGGTGTATTATTTTTAGCAAGTAATAGGCAAGGACCCTTAAAAAATGGGGTGTAGTTTAAAAGAATTTAATATTTATAAGTTTTGTTTACAATGGGAAGGTTTTATTTTTGGTCATTCCTTGATTTTTTCCTTGATTTGGATTGGTTTCTCTAGAACTTTATTGTAAAGCCATCCCTTCCCTTCCCTTTTGTCTTTATGTGTACCTTATTCTCTATAAATCACTCACTGCCCACTTTTCTTCAACTCCCCCCTTATTTTTTTATCTTGCTGGAGCAGGAAAATGGAGGAGTTGGGTTCTTTATGGAGTTTTCAAGAGGTGGGTTTTATTCTTTACTCTCTTTTCTCGTCTTTTATCTCTTTCTAAGTTCATCTGTTCATCTAGGTCACATTTCTTCATCTGGGTCTTGCTTAGTTTGGCATTTAAGGCTTATGCCTTGACTTCAATTGTATGTTTATGATGAGCCATGCACAATATTTTGAATTCATTCAGTGTTTGTTTTTATGATGATTTACTTTGTTTTTCTTTCAATTCATTTGGTTTCTTCATTATTCCGTTACGAGTAACTCTTTTCATGAATCTTTTATATCAAATATATGGTATCTGTTTGACTGTTTGTTATATGGCGTTGTCCCTGGCTCTGCCCATGAATGGTAGAAAAGCCTACTTTTATAAATAAATATGGCATTTTGCTATCTAGTTTGTTTCTCTTTTCTTGCTAGGGAATTGCAAATTATGCAATTGTATGGTGTTGTCTCTGCCTTTGATGGCATTGGCTCTGTGTTTATCTAACAGAAAAGGACTTCCCTTGGCGTATGTTATGCAGATATTTAAGGGTTTTCTTCTTTCTTCTGTTTTCCTAACAAATCCCTTACGTAAATGGAAAATGAATTAACGTCGTTCGGTGACAAGGTGGGCCTCGATTTTCATTTTTATTTTGTTTTTGTTCTGGAAAATGTGAACTTGTTTTGTCCAGCAAGGAATAGAACATGCTATCAGTTGAAACTTAAGAGAACAGAATTGTCTGTATTGATAGAAACTTGTGATATTTCATGGCATTAGTTATGGTGACCAAACCCATGTCAATTTTTGTTTTAATGGTAGGTTTGTTTGGTCATTCTCTCTCTCTCTCTCTCTCTCATTTCCTTTCCAATTTTTTTCTGGAAAAAATGAAAATTGAAAGAGTCATCATTTGACTTTGAAGGACTTGTGATCTGCATGGGTCTAAGTTGAGACTTGAGATAATAATATTTCTCCCTCACCAGTGAAAATCTTTGTTCATCCATTGGATTTATTTGGAATTTTTGTTTGTAACAAGCGAATGAGATCCTTTGATTTTTCTAACAGTATGTTTGGTGCTGATGTTAAGGTACTGATGACGATTTTAGTTCTGAATTTGAATGAAATTTACAGTGCTTTATAACTCTCAAACTAATAAATTTGTTTTGAATTGACAGAGCAATGATGAGTTGAGGCAGAAGCTTTTGTACACAACCATTGAATTGGAATCACTGAAAGCTGAAGCAAGTGAAGAGATGAGAAAGCATAAGGAGTATGTGAAGCATTTAATTGGTCTCCTAAAGATTGCATACAAAGAAAGAGATGAGGCAAAAGATCTGTTGCAGAAGCTTCTTAACAAGCTAATGCCTTCTAATTCTGCTCAATTGCATCCCACTGTTCCTCAAGCTCAACCTGAAAGCCCCCTTGTTATTCCCATGAAGGCAAACTCAAGCATTACTGAATCTAACAGTCTATCAGATACATATAATCACCAATCACATGGCTCTTCCCCTGTGGATTCCTTCTTTGATGCAGTTACTTCACCGGATTTCTCAAGCATGAACATGGCTGATTCGAGTCACATAAATTTTGTGAATAAGACCTATGTTCAAGAGTATACTGGTTCTATGTCAACAGGTTTGGTCTCTGCTTCAGTTCCCAAGATTGATCCTGCTGATGCTGCAATTGACAGTCTTATTAATGGAAAAGTCCTGCCTCAAAAAGGGAAACTGCTACAAGCCGTTACAGAGGCAGGTCCTCTTCTTCAATCGCTTCTTGTTGCAGGGCCTCTTCCCCGGTGGAGAAATCCTCCTCCACTGCAACACTTCAAGATTCCACCTTTTTCAATCAAAGAAAGTGAGACTGCAATACCAATTAATCCGAAACCTGCTGCAAATTCAAATTCTGTTGCTCAGAAACCAATGAATTCATCGTCTTATCCTGATATGTCTCGTGGTTCTTCTCAAATGTGTTCAGCTTCCATGTTAAATTTTAATAGTGGTGCTTCTGGTTCAGTTTTAGGCAGTTTTTGGCCATTAAACTCTGCCAAGAGGCAAAGATTTCTCTGAGATTCTAAAACTTTGCTTCCTCTTTCTTTTTTTTAACTTTCTTTTTGTAAAAATCAAAGTTCAGTGGTTGGTGGTGTAAATGTGATATTTTGTTTTGGGGGTTTGACTGGCATAGCTAGTCAGTTTATTTGCCTCCTATATTACTGTTACATTTCTTGCTCCTAGATTAATTAAAAAAAAAAATTCCCACTCATCTTCACTTGAATCAGAATTGCAACGGAAGAATCTCAAGAAAATGCCTATTGGCGAAATAAATCCAATTTTTATGATTATTGGTTATATTCAAAACTTTTAATTTTTGATAATTTAATTATAACTTTTAAAATTAAAGAATTTTTATCAAAAATTCAAAAATCAAAAGTGTAGGGATTCCCCATTAGGTGAGCTTCATTGCTTTGAGAGAGAGAGAGAGAGAGAGAGAGAGAGAGAGAGAGAGAGAGAGAGAGAGAGAGAGAGAGAGGAATCAAATAAAAAAAATTAAAAAATATGACATGGCATGCCACATGACAATTTAGGTGTAAAAAGTCAAAATTCTCATATCAATTTTTGAATTTTAGATAAAAAAATCTTTAATTTTGAAAGTTATTATTAAATTATTTAAAATTAAAAGTTTTAAATATAATCAGCAATTAATATAAGAACTTGACTTGGTGAACAAAAATGTATAAATAGGGGTAATTCATTAAATTTCAAATACTTTTTGAATGTGCAATGTCTATTTATCACTTTATGAAATTTTCATATTTGAATTTCAAAATTTATAACTTCTCTCTCTTCTATTATTAGCCATACAATCTAACCTATTAGAGCTCATTATCGCTTTAATCTAGTAGAGCCCACAATTACTTTAACCACTAACTTCATAACAAGGAATGGCAACGGGTCGGGTTTTTGCAGGTACCCAATCTGACTGAACCCTAATAGGAAGAGTTTGGGTATTATATAATCGGGTTTGGGATGGGTTTGGGTTTGAAAAATAATACCCGTGACGGGTTCGGGTCGGATTCGGGTTTTGCATATTGAGTATTCGTTACCCGAACCCGTTTATATAAATATTTAATTAAATATAAAATATATTTTTTTAGAATAATATTTTTAAATTTTTATATATTTTATTTTATATTAAATGGCATTTAAATATTTTATGAAATTATTAAATTTTTAAAATATAAATTATTAATCAAAATAATTTTTTATGCAAAATATTAATTAAAATATATAAAATTAAACGGGTTCGGATTTTTTTCAGATAAAAATAATCGGATTTGGGACGGGATCAGATAGTTGAGAATAAATTTTAATCGAGTTTGGGACAGGTTCGAGTTTTGATAATGTTAATCGGATTCGGGTTTGGATATGGTGATTTTCGTGGATACCCTATCCGTTGCCATCCCTATTCATAACCCATCTCAAAACATCTTCTTTAGGTATCTATTTCCTCTTTTTTTTACCTGAATCAAATTTATATTTTTCATCTCATAAATCCTTTAAACTCTACAACAATGGGAGACGATTCGATTTTTATAAGAGGGAAGAAAAGTAAAAAAAGAAAATGTTAAGTTGTCTCCAAAATCAAACTGAATAAATTGAAAAATTCAAAAATAAAAATTGAACCAAACTAAATTTATACAAAAATCGAACCAATTTTTCCCGTCGATTATTTTCATTTGAATCAAATAATACTCACATTTATCTAATTTATTAATTACTTATGATGTAATTGATCTTAATTACTTAATTTATGATCTAACTGACTATGATCTATTTGATTAATTGGTAAAATATCAAATAGTATTTGATTATGATGTAATTGATCGTTATTACTTGATTCATGATCTAATTAACTAATTGATAAAATACTCAATAGTTTTTGTATTATGATGTAATTGATCATAGTACTTGATTTATGATCTAATTAAATATAATCTACTTGATTAATTGATAAAATACCCAATAGTACTTGATTATAATATAATTAATCGTTGTTACTTGATTTAGGATCTAATTGATTATTATCTACTTGATTAAATGATAAAAATATCCAATAACACTGGATTATAATCTAATTGATCATATTTACTTGATTTAATATTTAATTGATCGATAATTACTTGATTAATTGATTTAATTGATTATGATATAATTGATCATAATTATTTGATTTATGATCTAATTGTTAATAATTACTTGTTAATTGAACTAATTAATTATAATATAATTTGTTATAGTTACTTATTTATGATTTAAATGATTAGGCGATCTGATTTTCACAAGAGAGAGGAAAAAAAATATTATGTTATCTCCAAAATCAAATCAAATAAACCAAAAAATTCAAAACCAAAAACTAAATCAAACTAAATTTCTAAAAAGGGGAAACTGAATTTCTGAATTAATTCAATTCAATAGTCGATTATTTTGATCTAAACTGAATAATGCTCACCCCTATCTAATTGATTAATTAATTATGATGTCATTAATTATAGTTACATGATTTATAATATAATTGATTATGATGTACTTGATTAATTCGTAAAATATCCTATAGTAATTAACTATAACATAATTCATTATAATTATTTGATTTATGATGTAATTAATTATGATTTACTTGATTAATTGATAAAATATATGATAGTAATTGGTTATAATCTAATTGATCATAATTATTTGATTTAAGTTTAATTAATTAATAGTTACTTGATTAATTGATCTAATTGATTGTAATGTAATTGTATCATAATTACTTAATTTATGATCTATTTGACTAATAGTTATTTAATTAATTGATCTAATTTATCATAGTTACATAATTTATAATCTAATTGATTAGGTGATTCGATTTTTACAAGAGGGAATAAAAAAAGAAAAATATTATGTTGGCTCCAAAACCGAATCAAGTAAACCAAATTTTTCAAAATAAAAATTGAACCTAACCGAATTTCTAGAGAAGCCGAACTGAATTTCTGAATTAGTTTGGTTTGATCAATTATTTCATTCTAAATCGAACTGCTCACCCCGATCTAATTGATTAATTGATTATGATGTAATTTATCATTACTTGATTTACAATCTATTTGATTATGATATACTATATTAATTGATAAAATAACCCAGTTATCCTTTATTATGACATAATTGATCATGGATACTTAATTTGTGATCTAACTAATTATGATCTATTTGATTAATTGATAAAATATCCGATAGTACTTGATTATAATGTAATTGATCATATTTACTTGATTTACGGTCTAATTGATTATGAACTACTCTTAATTGTTGAAATATATTGTAGTGCTTGATTATGATATAATTAATTATAGTTACTCGATTTATAATTTAATTGATTACGCTGTAATTGATTAATTGATAAAATACCCGATAGTAGTTGATTATAATATAATTGATCATAGTTATTTGATTTATGATCCAATTGATTATGATCCACTTAATTAATTGATAAAATAAACCGATTATACTTGATTATAATGTAATTGAGCATAATTACTTGATTTGTGATCTAATTAATTATGATCTATTTGATTAACTGATAAAATACCTTATAGTACTTGATTGTGATGTAATTTTTCATAATTATTTGATTTATTATCTACTTGATTAATTAATAAAATACATTATTATACTTGATTATGGTGTAATTGATAATAATTACATGATTTATGATATATTTGATTAATTGATAAAATACTTATAGTACTTAATTATTATGTAACTGATCATAATTATTTGATTTATAATCTACTTGATTATGATTTACTTAATTAATTGATAAAATACATGATTATACATTGATTATGATCTAATTAATTATAGTTACTTGATTTATTATTTAATTTATTATGATCTTTAATTGATAAAATATCTTATAGTACTTGATTATGATCTAATTGATTACTAGTTACTTGATTAATTAATCTAATTGATTATAATATAATTGATCATAGTTACATGATTAATTAATCTAATTGTTAATAGTTAATTAATTGATCTAATTACTATGATCTAATTGATCATAAATATTTAATTTATGATCTAATTGGTTCACTAGTTACTTGGCTAATTCAGACGGGTCAACTTTGGTTTGCTAAACAAAGGTTTAAAATTTGAACCGAACTAGTCAAACTGAACTGATCATTATTCTGGTTCTTGATTAAACCAGTTCGACCGGTCCGATTCTAATAACACTATATAAAATCAACTATAATTGGTTGAATTTTTTATGTAATTAGATATAATTGATTAAATTTTTGGTACGCTATAATTGTTTGAGGTAACCATTTACCTCATTTGTACATTTTTTGTAAACATTTTTATTTTTGACACAAATGTTTTTCCTTAACATAAATATCTGACCAAAAGACACCAAAAAAATAAAAAATTTGCACATGCACCAAATTTTGATTTAATATATAGGCCTATAGGGTACCAGAAATTTTCCATCGAAAACAATCATTTGTATCGGTTGACAAATGCCATTGTAAACTGATCATCCTTGAATTTAGCCCTTTAAGTCATTGGCTACAACCTTAATTTCTATCAGCATAATGTTCGGATTGGAATTTTCATTCAATTACGGACCAAGTCTTTCTTTTTTCTAGTCCAATATCGGTAGTTATAATGACCAACTCTTTCCCATTTTTTTAAATTGAAAAAATATACAAATGATTATAACTAGCAATGTGTAGAAGTAATTTTCAAAATCCAAGTATAAAAAACATTTTAAAAAAAAAAGTAAAGAGCTTTTCACAATTACTAAAAAAATTTTTGTTTTGAGGAAGCAGGAGAGGTAATTACTGAATCTTTTATTAGTATATAGACAACTATGTGGACCGATGAGAAAGTGATCGTTACAAGGGATGATGCTATAGCTTCGAACCTGTTCTCGCTGAATCTTCTATTGATACATGAATAACTTTGTGGACCGATGGACTAGATGGTGTTGAATCTTCTATTGGTACATTTCTTATGTATCCATAGATAGTATGTTGGATTTGGATCAGATTTAGGATCCATTGCTCACAGTTCAATATCAGGTACAACTGTCTCCCATGAACATTGCAGCATTTTTTGCCTTGCACATGGTTCTTTCTTGCGAGCTCAGTGACATTCGGCATCAACTGTAACATCCTATGGTTAGCTGTTTGATGTTTAGAGGGACTTTCAAATACATTGAATCTGAGGCTAGCTAGCCATGTTCATCTTTCTGCTTTAGTTATCAGATAATCTTGCAAACGCAAAGTCAATGAAGCCGCAATAATGTTGGTCTAAAAGGTTGTTTTCTTGGTGTTCTCATGTATAATTTACTGGGTTCTCCCAATTCTTTCAGATTTCTTGACTCCTTATATTGCAGAGTCCTGATTCAATCAACCTGATCCACGGCAAAAGAGTGGGATCAGATTGTTCAGTAAAAGAAAAAGAAAGAAAATTGAAAAAAATTCTGTGAAAAGTACCATGAATTTTCTCTTAAGATGCTACAATTCAGGTGTGCACATACTGAAACTCAGGATCTCAAACCTCACCTAACCAGAAATTTGTCCCTCCATCTCTAATTCTCTAGGTTACCAAAATAACATACATTATGCTTGTGAATAAGAGGATGTACATGGGACAAAATGGGATACCTATTGATTCCAGATGCTTTAATGGTGACAGATGATATGACTATTTTATGCTTTTACTCCATATTGTCCGATAGCTTGGTTAGAAAATCAGCAAGTGACAAATTTTTGTATAAATTTGGATGCGTGCTCTGGCAAAAGATCCAATAGGATCTCCTCAAACTTATCAACAACCTTGTATGTCTATTATCTGTTTGTACATTGATTTATCCGGTGCTCATGATTTCCAAGAAAGACTGTCTGGAATTAGAGTTGTCCTGGAATAAGCCCTTCTATGTAAATCAATGGATTCAGCTAAGTTCAAAGCCTTTAAGAAAATTTTAACCTGCCATTATAATATTGGTGATCTAGAAACTCAAACATAGCATGCCTTTAAGTCCAACACCAGCTGCACAACATCAACTTGAAAACTCTCCGGAATGGAATCCATATGTGATTGGTCCGGTTGTTGCTGTCTGCACTTTCATTGTCATGTTCAGCTACTACAGAATACTAAAACGACTTTGCTGCTCACTGAATACTCTAACTTTCTCCAGAAACAGATTTCAAATGAGGCGTATAGGTGAGAATAGCTTGGGAGATTCATCATTGCAGTATTACAGCCATGGACTGGAATCTGCCATCATGTGCTCTCTACCAATCTCTCAGTTCAAGAAGGAGAAAGAAGAGGAATCGAGAACAAGCAACAGTGAATGCGCGGTTTGCTTGGGTGAATTCGAAGAAGGGGAATGGCTGAAACATTTACCTATCTGTGCTCATGTGTTTCATGTTGCCTGCATCGACACTTGGTTTCAGACTCGCTCAAATTGCCCTCTTTGCAGGTCTCAAGTCTATGATCTAAGTCATGAATATTCTATTTCTATGAGCATATTGCTTGAGACTCTGAGAAGGGAAGACTTTCTCCATGAAAGAGCAAAGCATTACCAAATCCTACGTCCTGAGATCCTGGGAAACCCTGCGCCTGCGACTGAAGAAATAGGTGCTGGACTGGTTTCATCCCGTTAAGTCCTTTAGTAAGAGCCCGATGATGATTTCCCACAATTCTGTTGATTAGAAAAGGTGGGCTCTACAGGCAATTCAATATCTAATCACAGAGCACCCCAGCTTTTGGCGCATAAAATAGGGTTTACTTTGTAGTAGCATAAACCAGATAAATCATTTCTTGGAAAATGTAAATGACCTTGTAAATCCAATTTCAGTGGTGCAAGGAAACAACCACCTTTTTTTCTATCATTTTCCACCAGCAATTAAATCATAATATTTTTATTTTTAACTATTGGAGAACATACTACTTATAAACGTATTTTTCTTATAATAAAATTAACAAAGAAGAAAAGGGTAGTGGAAGCTCTCATTCCTGTCAATGTAAAATCAGCCATAAAAAAGATGCACGACGCTAAAAGTTATGACAAATCCAATAGATTGTAGCCTCACTGAGGCAGTTTTTGTATTTTGTGTAATCACCCACAATAAATTACTCTAATTGCCCTCGCTGCCCATTTAAATTTTCATTTATATATATATATATATATATATATCCACCAAATTCCAAATTGCTTATTCTTACCCCTAAAGAGTTTTAAGTACACCCCATTCAAATCAAAGTAAGAATTTTTTAGCACATAATTACATGTTTATACATTGCCCCAACTAAAATTTTCTGGATCCACCACTGTACCTAATAGAAACATTAAATGGATCATGCGGCCACAAAATGCACAAGCAGGTCCCGCAGAGTAGACAGTCAATTTTCATCAAGGCAATCAGCTATTATCCAACATCATATGACAGGTAATCCAATGGCATAATTCAAAACAGGTAAATAGAACTTCAAGCCTACAAAGTATCCAATGACATTGAAAATGATGGAACATAACCAGAAAGCAGTAACACAAGTCTACAAGTTTGAAGTAATTCAACAAATCTCTCCGCTTGATGTCAACAAAATTACTTACTTCGGTACAAAACAAAACGATGAGAACTAAAGAGACAAAGCCAATAACAAATTTAGATGATTCCAATTTTGTTTGCCACATCCAAGGCATCAAAGTCTGGTGTCAACCTGACATATGCTTTCTTCGTACCATCAGGCCTGGAACACAGAAAGGTTCATATAGAGTAAGTTTCTAGACATTCGCTGGATAGAAAAGATAACAAGAAAGAACCATACACAACTTAATACAACATTATAGTTCATATGTTAGAATGAGAAATTGAAAGGTCACCCATTTCCACTTGATTGTCTTAAACATACAAATAATCTTGGACTCCAATTTACATAAGAAAAAGGATGCAGCATTTTTTACATAAAGTAAGATTGTAAGAGGGTCACAAACTCTCAATGAGAAGTAATAATCAGATCAAGAGTTACTTGCATCGCATTCATAAATATCTAATGACGACAGTTTAGTTTATTCTTGATCTATCCATGTGATGCGGCAAAGATGACTGTGACCTACTTTTCAGATGCCGAACATACCATTGCTTCAATTTGATCATATATACCCACATTTCAGGTCTAGTTCATATGTTAACAAAAGAATAAGGAAAAGGAAAAGACAAGTAACCATTGGCTAATGCCATCAATGATATTCTCCATATTGTCAAACACTTATGAGCTTCCACACAATTACTAAGGCAACAATAGCACCCAAAATATATGTCAAACCTTACAAATCCAAGTTTCAAAATTTGGCCATTCATCTACAGAAAGATAAGGATTAAGGATCAACCTGATTAATGTATTAACTTTCTTGGCCTGAATATCATACATCTTCTTGACTGCATCCTTGATCTTTTTCTTGTCAGCACGAATATCAACAACAAACACAAGCGTATTGTTGTCCTCTATCTTTTTCATAGCTGACTCAGTAGTCAGGGGAAATTTCAAAATCTGATAATGATCAAGCTTGTTCCTTGGTGGAGCACTAATGCGAGGGTACTTGGGATTTCTTTCCTTCTTCAATGTTTTTGGGCGATGAAATGTAACCTTTGTCCTGATCTTGTTGGCCTTCTTCTTAAAGGTTGGACCAGACTTCACTGCTTTTGCAGCCTTTACAGCCTGTGCCTTTGGATCAGGCTTCTTTGAACTGTCAGCTGCACATATATCACATATGCTAAATGATCAAGAAAATACAAAGGCGTGCATCGCATGACATCATGGCTTAGAGGGTAAAATTTCCTGAATTAATAAAATATGGGTGAGAATCATCTAAGTCCTCGGCGATATTAAAAAAAAAAAATATATATATATATATATATATATATATATATATATATATATATATATATGCACGAACTATTCAAGCAAAAAACAGACAAATCCTCGTAAACGCTACTTCATCAACAGTCTTTCCCAATTCCTATTGTTGAATTATGTAGTCAATAGACTAATTAGCAGCCAATCACAAACTACAGAATACGGCTGCCACAAAGAAAAGATTAAAATCTTGAACATGCTTTTCATACTGACCCCAGTTTTCTTACAGGAAAGGATATGAATTCGCCATAGAATTTATTTGCCTCAGTTATAATCAATGAAACAAAGTCTTTATGAACAATACAAAGATGGGAAACCCATTAGAAATATATACTTCATTATTACAAGGGGACAGCATTCCTCATTTTTCATGGCATTCAGTAAATTGTAAAATTAATACATGCTTGTGGTCAGGCAGTAAAAATTTTGTTTAAAGAAATAAACACAATAAATACTGCAAATCCTTTTAACAAGAAAAAACCTAAAACCAGCATAGCAACCTATTAACAATTCACATGGGTCAAACAAACTGATTATGTAAATTTTGAGCAAACCATAAGAATCAAATGTTTCTACCAATCCTTATCATCTGCCAAAAGACTAAGTACGTGAGATAACAGTCACTAAAAGGTGAAATGAACTTATCTAACTAAATTATGCATTTCTTGTCACTGCATTTTGGAGACTGAGACAGAATTCAGGGCAATAAATGGTTCATTAAAAGAGCCAAAAAATAAAAATAAAGAAGGGAATAAACCTAGTGTGCTAGAGCTCAAAAATCATACCTTTAGCTGGTGCCATTGCTACTTCCGCTAAACCCTTCTAATCACTTGAAACCCTGATTAAAAAGAAAGAACAGAAATGTTAATCGTTTAGCTAACGACCCTCAAATGAATGCATGCGGCACGGAAGAAAAAGAGATACGGAGACAAAGCACCTTGGGCAAACAGCGGTCTAGGGATTGGAAGAGCTGAGAAGAAAGGCCAGAACTAAGAAGGGCTCATAAAGAGAGGAGCATTGGAATTACCATAATATCCAGGTCTCATGTATTATTCACTGGATCGAGATGGGCTACCTCAGGCCCAATATTTTGGGCTGGATCAGGATGGATCGTATAAATAAAGATTTGTTTATTAGACTCATGATTTTCTGATCTCGCTGGTTGTTCAACGATACAGAATTACCATTGTCCAATTTTAGACAAACAAAATTTTAAAAACTAAGGCTCCTTTGTTTCACGAAAATAATTTATATTTAAAAAATAAAAATATATTTTTTATTATTTAATTATAATATTAAATTAATAATATATATTTATTTTATGTAAATATAAGTATGTTTATATTCTAATAAAATTATTAAATTTTAAAAAATAGGAAATATTTTTTTTTAAAAAAAATAAAAGTTAATTTTTAAAAAATAATTTAATTTTTTCTTTAATCAAAAAAATATTTTTTTATTAATTAATTTTTTTAAATATCTCAAATATTAAAAAGTATTTTTTCAAAAAAATACTTTTCATAAAATAAAAACAAATTTTTGATTTTGTTAAATTTATTTGAACAATTTTAATTAGAGATTTAAAGTTTGGGTCTCACTCACCGGAAAAAACTATTTTCATCCGACGCATTTTATTAAACAGATTTGTAGGGAAAATAATATATAATTTAAATAGAGGAAAGTCAATGTTTTTGTGGCTGTAGTTTAGTGGTAAGAATTCTACGTTGTGGCCGTAGAGACCTGGGCTCGAATCCCAGCAGCCACAAATTGCTTTTGTTTATCAAGAGATTAATTGAACTGATATACTAAATAAAATATTAAATACATGTTATGTGATTAATGATTTTTTTGATAAATTAATAATAATTTATTAAATTATATTAAATTAAAATTAATATCTTTATTAAATTTTCATAAATAAATTATTAAAAAAATATTAAATAAATAATTTTTCATAATTTATTTAAAATTTTAATTAAGATTAAAATATTAATGATTTACAATATAAGAAATAGTCAATTAATTATATATATATCAAAGGTTTTCAATGCAAATCAAATTGACTTTCTCTTTCACAGCAAATTCTCTATGCTTGATACACTATAAAAAAGGAAATTTATTATTTAATTTATTTATTTTAATCAAATTAATTATTTAATTTTCTATTTTAAAATATATATTATTTAGTTTTTTTTATTTTTTAATTCTTTTGTCCAATTTAAATTAAAATTTCTGTTAATTAATATATTTAAATGAGAAATAAATTATCATTATAAAAATTAAATAATTTAAAGTTTAAAAAGTAGAAAAAAAAGGAACTAAGAATAAATTGAAAAAAAAAATATATGGACTAAATTAATGTATTTTTTAAAATAAAAAATTAGCTTTGTTAAAATAGACTGTAATAAGTAATTTTTTTATTATTTTATTTTAAATAAATAATTTTATGAATTTTTTTTTAAGAATGAATTAAATTTTCATGACTTAATTAAATTAGATTTACTTTGTTTTGTTAGAGAATGAAAAATGAAATTTAAATTTATCTTGTTAGCATTAACGCTAGTGCTAATTTTGGATTTATTTTTCTTTAATTTGTCTATTTCAATTAATTAACAATAAATGGTGATGCCAATCGATATTAATTGAGATTTTGATAGAGAAAAATGTCAGAATGGCAGTTCATCTAGGCTAATCATAGATAGATGCAAGTCAAATACTATTAACACTTCACCTGCCAACAATTCTAATGTATGGTTGTTGTGTCTCTCTTGATCTATGTCAATCTTATCGCCACATCCTCCATTGCTATCCTCAAGTTTTAACTTCAATTTTCTGCACTTATTGTACCCTGTGACAATTCTATTTCGAATAAATTCATCACAGCTTTAATTACAAAAATTTATATAATAAAATGAACGATTTTATTATAATAATTGATGGTAATGAATTTTATCATAATTAATAATTATAATTAAATTATTATATGTATAATAATTATACCAACTAAAAATTTTTTTATTATTGGTTTCTTAAGAGTGAAGATCAATATTAATGAATAATTGATTATAAATATCTCCATACTATAATATTAAATATAAAAATAAATTGAAAATTTGAAGCCGGAATAATTGTAGCGTAGTAGGTAGCGGTTGGTTGTGGATGTCCACTTCATACTGGCGTCCATCTCTGTTCCTCTTGCGTTGACATTGAAAAAATAAATAAATAAATAAAAACTGCAATGCATGTTTACATTGGTTTCGAAATCAGTTTAGGTATGAAAATTAATATTGATATTGAGTTTGGATTTTATACGTTAAATAAATATTATTTTATTTATAATTAATTAAATATAAAATATATTTTTATAATAATAATATTTAAATTTTTTATATATTATATTTTAAAATAAATGAAATTTAAATATTTTATAAAATTATTAAATTTTTAAAATATAAATTTTTAATAGAAAAAAAAAATATATAAATTATTAATTAAAACATATAAAATTAAATAATTTGGATATTATTCAGATAATAATATTTATATTTGGGATATCTTTAGAAATATTAATTAATTTTTTTTTGTGTAGAATAATTTTCATAAATACTCTATCAATTGTTATCCTTAAAAAAGATTAGAGAACAAAATAAATACCTAACCACCGTTTTAATTTAGGAATCTCAAATGGAATTGAAAATTCTACAATTTGAGATTCCTTATTTCAAAAAATCTTTAAAACAACGCAATCTATTT
The DNA here is from genome assembly GCF_030052815.1 of Hevea brasiliensis. Lineage (NCBI taxonomy): Eukaryota > Viridiplantae > Streptophyta > Magnoliopsida > Malpighiales > Euphorbiaceae > Hevea > Hevea brasiliensis. The sequence continues at coordinate 4,938,138 of NC_079493.1, read as the reverse complement.
CAATTCCCATGTAGTACTTCTCTATATAGGTAATGGGGTTGGCTGCATGTATTCCAAAGGTTGAAAATTTTCATTCATTCAAAGTATAAGGAAAATTTTTGTGTGGGCATGGAGATATATATATATATATATATATATATATATATATATATATATATATATATATATATATATATAATTTTATTGTAAATGATATATAAGCAAAAGAATGATTTATAATATTAATTTATTGTAATATAAAAAAAAAAAAAAACTAACAAAGAAAACAAGTTTTTGTATTGACAGTAATGGATGATTCAACCCTTTTAGGTTTATCAATATATTTCTATTCTTTCAGGTTTATAGTTGTCTCTCTATCAATATTTTTTTCAAAAATTAAATCTAAGTCCTTTCTTGAGAGTGCAATAATAAAAAATAATTTAATATTTTAATATAATAGATACAGTCATCATGAATTACACAAAATACATGATAGAACACACTTATTAAATATATGTATTCATATATTTTTGTTTTGAATTTATAACAAATTGATATAAACAAAAACTTTTCTTTCTATATATGATTTATAAATTTCACGTATTTTTTATTAAATTTATAATGGATGGAGGCAAAAATTTTTCATTTTTTTCTTTACATAAATTTTTAATTTTATTACCAAAGATGAACTGTTTTTCAAAATAGCAATTTTGTAATCAACCGTTTTAAAAATGATAACAACAGAATTTTTTTTTTTTTTGTTTTTAAATTACATGGCAGCTATAGAATATAACAACAATGATAAACAGATGCTACACGCAATATATAAATGTATATGGTGTCCAAAGTAGAGAGGGATTTTGTAGGCATTAGAAAAAATGATCATTGAGCTATCCTTGTTTGCTATCCTCTTGTTTTTGGCTTTCTTCACAAGGAAACAATGGCACCACCAGCTTCCTCCAAGCCCTATGGCTTTACCGATTATAGGTCATCTCCATCTTCTTGGACCACTAATTCACCATTCCTTTCGCGACATATCATCTCGATATGGTCCTCTTATTTATCTCAGGCTTGGTTCTGTGTCAGTTGTTGTAGCTTCCACCCCAGAACTAGCCAAAGAACTCCTCAAAACTCATGAACTCACCTTCTCTTCTCGCAAGCATTCTATAGCCATCGATCGACTTACCTATAACTCCTCTTTCGCCTTCGCTTCCTATGGTCCTTACTGGAAATTCATTAAAAAGATAAGCACTTTTGAGCTCTTAGGCAACCGAATGCTTAACCAATTTCTGCCCATCAGAAAACAAGAACTGCACCATTTTCTTGGAGTATTCTACAGCAAATCCAAAGTTGGTGAAAGTGTTAATATCACTCAAGAGCTGATAAAATTATCCAACAACATAATCTCCCAAATGATGTTGAGTATGAGATCTTCTGATACGAATGGTGAATCTGAGATTGCAAGAACGGTGGTGCGAGAGGTAACACAGATTTTTGGAGAATTTAATGTATCTGATTTTATATGGTTTTGCAAAAACATAGATTTTCAGGGTTTTCGAAAGAGAATCGAAGACATATATAACAAGTATGATGGGTTGCTCGAGAAACTCATCACTAGCCGTGAACAGCTGAGGAAGAAGAACAGAAGCAATGAAGTAGTGCACGAGGCCAAAGATTTTCTTGATATAATGCTTGATGTTATGGAGGATAAGAATGCTGAGATAAGGTTAACCAGAAATCATATCAAGGCCTTGTTTTTGGTAAGTAAATGAATTATGAACCCTTTTTTTATTAAAAAAATTCTACTTTTTTTAAATCCTTTTTTTTTATTATTTTTTAACCAAATCTCTCTTTTATTTAATTGGTTCAAATATAAAAAAGCCATGATGGTGTTTGGAAAATCAGTCGACTGATTTGAATTTTTAACTAGAATATTGTTGTGATTCCTTTTGTACTTTATGCAAAGTGCTAGGGCCAGGGAAATAAATATTTTAAAAAATTTTAATTAAAACATATTATTAAAAAATAATTTTAAATATTATTTAATTATGTTAAAATTTTTATGAGTAAAACATATTAAATTTAATATTTTTACTCCCTCAAACAGAATCTTATAATAGTTCAATACTGAAATTTTTTTTCTTTGCAGGATTTCTTCACTGCAGCAACTGATACAACGGCTATTACAATTGAATGGGCATTGGCAGAACTGATCAACCAGCCGAAAGTTCTTGAGATAGCTCGTGAGGAAATTAATAAGGTTGTAGGAAATGGCAGAATTGCTCAGGAATCAGACAATCCCAATCTTCCGTATATACAAGCCATTTTGAAAGAAACATTTCGGTTACACCCACCAATCCCTATGGTTGCCAGAAAATCAATTCAGGATTGCAAGATTAATGGGTATACAATACCAGCAAATACTTTGCTATTTGTGAACATGTGGTCTATTGGAAGAGATCCCAAGTACTGGAAAAACCCTTCACTGTTTCAACCTGAAAGGTTCTTGAAATCCAATATTGAAGATGACCTCTCTAGCTCTATAGATATCAGAGGCCAACATTTTCAATTTTTGCCTTTCGGCACTGGGAGGAGGAGCTGCCCTGGAATTTCTTTAGCCATGCAATCTTTACCTACAACACTTGCAGCTATGATTCAGTGCTTTGATTGGAAGGTGGTTAATCCCCCTGGAGTGGAGCTTAACATTGGTGATCATCATCATGTTCTTGATATGACTGAACGCCCTGGATTGACTGCTCCAAGAATCCATGATCTTGTTTGCATTCCTGTGCCTCGTTTACCTTCAGATGTTCTCGATCCAGTTTGTGCCAATTAATGGGATATTTTATGTGTGTGCTGTTTTAGTTTTTAATGTATTTAGAAGTATTTATTTTTTCTATTTGAGTTATTAAGATTATTATGAAAATAATCTCTCTGCAAAATTGGTCAAGTGTAAAATGTTTATACACCTTTTGAGTTATTAGAATTGTTATCATTCTATCATATTAAAAATTCATGATGTTGTGATTTTTTTCTAACTATTCAAGTCATTCGATTAAATTTTATTGGTTATAATTTAAATTTTAAAGTTAGACTATAAGAAAAATACATTTATTATCAAATATAAAGCAATTTTTTCTAGGGATATTATAAAAGCAGAACTCTCATTTGTCAAATGAGTAATGTGCTTTCAATTACTGAGTTAAATCAAGTTAAACTAAAAAATAATCACAGTATTATTCTTTTAAAATAAAGTTATTTTTGTCAAAATTTGATAATTTTTTTTAGATTGAATCTCACATTTTATAAATAATATAATATTTTAAAATTGATTTATAAATATATTTTTAAGATTGTTAAAAAAAATCATACTAATGTAAATAACATGGTTTGCAAATACTATATATATATATAAACGCGGAATGACCATATTTCATCTTAATATGATTGTGACATCAACATCCCGCAAAAGAGTTAGTGTCTTTGATTTTGATTGAGTGATTCTTATTGCAATGGTTTTATAAATTTTAAATTTTATAAATTATAAATTCAAATTCAAAAAAATATCAAAATATCATGATAAATTAAAAATTACATATATATAAAATTTATTATCCCACATTAATTTAAGATAAAGTATTTGCGCTATATATAAGTGTAACACCCCAAAATTTTAAATTTTATGAGCATTTTTGGTATTTTAATTTTATTTAAATTTTAGGAATTTTTTTGAGATTTTTCGGATTTTAAAAATCGGGTTCGATTTTCCGAAAATATAAACTTTGATGATTTTTAAAAATTAATTTAAAGACCACGTGGCAAAACTAAAAATATATTTGGAGTCTACGTATTTTTCTGAGTTTTCTGGAATTTTTTTGAAATTTTTGGACCTCGTTTTCGGTCCCGAGGCAGAGTAAAAATTCAAAATTTTGTATCTTGAATCGGACCAACCGAATCGAACCGGATCGGATCGGACCAGTCGAATCGGACCGGCCTTTTCCTTTTTCTTTTTTCCTTCCCCGCGCGCGTCGACCTCTCTTCCTTCTCTCTCTCTTTTCTCTCTCCTCGCTCGCCGCCGCCACCACCTCGCCACCTCCACCCGACGGCCGGCGCCGCCTCCTCAGCCCACCGCCTCCCCAAACGGCCGGAAAACGCGCGCGAACTCCCTCCCTCGCGCGGGCGGCCTTTCGGCTTCCCCGGCCAAAATCCGGCCGATCCGGCCACCAATTGGATCGGGTCTTGTGTCTAAAATCATCTACTCGGCGAGAGCTTTCCATAGACACCAAGAACGCCGAAATCCATCGAGCGCTTTGTCCAATTTTTGCTCGGGAAGTTTTTTGCCCATTTCGACTTTTGAGCTAGATTTCTCGAAAACCGTGAATCCCATGAGAAAACTGAGAGTACCAGAGCGCTCCACACGTCGAGAGCTTCGCGGGGATATAAATTTCAAAATTTTCCGACACCGTTTTTCGATGGGTCCCACGAAACTTCACAGTGTTTTTCCGAGCATTAAATGAGCTTAGAAAATTCTGAAAAATTTATGTACTAACCCCCGTGTTATGGGCTTCGTGTAAGTATTCTCAATTCGCGGAAATTCGATAGTTGTTCGGGTCTGTGAATTTCCGCCGACATGCACTGCTACGAAAAGTCTCCGAATTGGATCGAGGTTTTGGCTATCCCCCCATTGTCAGACGTCCTGAGCGCATCCCCAAAGTCGGAATCGGCAAAGGTAAACCCGAACGTTGATTTTTCGTAATTTTCTAGTGCTTAAATAGGATTAAAAATCCATAAAATATTCGTGGTAGCTTAGAAAATTATGATTCTTTTTGCAATAGCCTAGTAATATTGCTAAGGACTGCGGGGCAAAGTTTTAGAATTTTTAGAGCTTATTTGGGCAGTTTTTGCAAAAATGGTCAATTATAGGGACTAAATTGAAATTTTACATGTTGTGATGGATGATTGATTTGGTGGGCCCAGGAGGGGCTGTGTGATGTGATTGAGTTGTAGACATATGGATTGTGAATATAGAAGTGTGTTTTGAGCCCTTTTGCAGGTTGGGTAGGTCTTAGGTATAGGGGAGACTCTGCCGTATTTTCGGCACGACTTAGGACGTATTGGTCTTTTTCTTTGTTTGTATTGAGTCAAATTTATTAAATGATTGTAATAAAATTGTCAGGTGAGCCGGGACAGCCTTCTTCCTCCGCCCAGCCGCCTCAGTGACCATCGTCAAGTCTGTGAGTAAAATATTAATTTTAATTGTAATTTCACTATTATTATATGTTCAAGCATGCCCATGCATCACTTATATGCATATATTTATGTAGTTAAACTCTAGGCACGATTTATGTTGCATTGATAATCATAAAGTGCCATGATGTTGTTGTGGTAATTTGGAGCAAAGTCGTGCGTTGGTATGCGTGTGATGTGGTGTGGACTATGGACAGATCGTAGTCACGGCTTGAGTTCTTCACTGGGACCCGATCCTTCGGGGGTAGTCATGGCTTGAGTTCTTCGCTGGGACCCCGATTTGGTTTATTAAGCGAAAGTCCGGCTTGAGTTCTTCCCTGGCACCAGGTTGGATTTAAGAGAGTCAGATAGAGATCACCCCATATATTATGATTGATGCTACAGGGTGCGTGAGTGCTCCAAATTACCTTTTTGATGTTATGATGTGAAAATATTGTTGATGTTGCATTTCACTCTACAGGGTGCATTAGTTTTAGATAGTTATAGAGATTATGGTTAAAATTGATATTTTACTCTCTGAGTCGAACGCTCACTCCTGTTCAAAAATTTTTCCAGGCCACAGGAGGATATTTTTGAGGTTAACCTGCTTTCTCCCTCGCAGGTCGATTACTATTGTTTGTATAAACTTGTTAAATCTTAGAATTTTCGCATGTGTTAGAAATGTTTATTTGATTTGGGTCTGTAAACTAAATTATTATTTTGGACCTGTAAACTTAATATTCTATGCATGTTTGATGGATTGGATGAGGGAGCTGAGCTCCCATTTATTTTTATGCTGATGAGTATGTGGAGCGTGAGTTGAGCTCCCCAATTGAGTATTTATTGTGTTTACAGGTCGGGTGAGTCGAAAACTCCCCGTTGGAAAGTCCATTTTATGGCCGGACTCTGTCCGTTTGGTTTCTTGAAATTGGGCCCAAATGGGCCTTAGAATTGGGTAAATGAACAGTTATGCTTACTACGGGTTTCGGGGGCTTTAGGCTGGCCCAGGTCCTAGTGCCGGTCCGGCCCATAGGTTGGGTCGTGACAAATGTGGTATCAGAGCTTAGGCTCCAGATTCTTAGGGAAAAATTGTCTAAGTGTTGGGAAGAGTCTACTAGGAGTCACATGCGGAAAAATAGGGTCCATATTCGTCTTGCATTGTCATCTTTGCTTCTAGTTTCTGCTTTATATATTGTGTGTAAACATGAGTCTATAGAGCTATGTAATGTGCAGTTTTGAATTTTGTGGGCTAATGCTGCTGAATTTCAGGGAAATGCGTAGAAGGTGAGAGCCGCCATCGCACTGCAACCAGATGTGCCGGACGAGGTGTCGGCACAGGATGAGGCGCCTGCCCCGAGGAGGCGGGGTAGGAGGCCTAGAGCTGCTCAAGTAGAGGAGCAGCCACCTCCAGTACAGGATCAATCCTTTATGACACAGGGTCCCATGGACCCCATGGCAGCTACTCTCGCTGGGTTGCAGAGAACCATCGATATGATGGCACAATATATGGTCCACCCTCCACAGCAGCAGCAGTCCACCGCACCAAGAGGAGAACCTTACAAACAGATCATCAATTTTAAGAAGTTGGTGCCTGGTACTTATGATGTGTCAGACGATGCATATCGGTTTTTGGATTCCTGCAGACAGGCAGGAACAGAATTACAGTTGACTGATAGAAGACTGATAGAGTGTATGCAGCATGTCATGGGGCCTATGCCTAGACAATGGATGAATGACTACGTGTTACCCCGGATGGAAGGTTTGACATGGGCTCAGTTTGTGGAACTTTTTATCAATCGGTTTGTGCCAGAAAGCTTCAGGGATCAAAAGCAGTGGGCCTTTGAGGCCTTAAGACAGAATGGCAGGTCTGTAGATGAGTATGCTACAGAATTTCTAGAACTGAGCAGGTATGCCCCTACAGCAGTAGCTACAGAAACTATGAAGGTGAAGAGATTCCTAAAGGGGCTGGACAGGAGGTATGCAAACCTGGCCATGATGTCTGATCAGTCTTTTGATGTGGTAGTTGATCGAGCTAGACAGATAGAGATTAGCTATGCTGTGGATGACAGCGGAAGGGCAAAGAAAAACAGAGCAGAGGGTTCTTCAGGTGTTCCTTCCATGGGTACTCCGGACAGTGGTGGCCAGAGTAATTACAGAGGAAAAAGTAGAAACAAGAAGAGTGGTTTTAGACACAAACCTCGAGGATCTGCACGAGTGCGGATCTAGCGGTGGTCACGATTCAGCCTGGTCCAGTTCAGGATCCTCCTTGGCACCTTGTGCACAGTGTGGAAGAGGACATTCAGGACCTTGTTTGATGGGATCAGGAGTATGCTTCAGGTGTGGCCAACCAGGTCACTTTGCTAGAGAATGCCCCGTTTTCAGTGAGCCACAGATGGGGTCACAGGGTTCTGTTGCAAATGTTCCTCGCCAGTTGTATCCGGGTACTTCTAACATGGCAGGCAGTCAGTTCAGTGGCCAACAGGGCCGAGGACAAGGGGGACGTGGATTTGGAGGCAGATCAGGAGGTAGAAGTCAGTATCAGGGTTCTGCCACTCAGGGTAGGGGTCAAGCTCGGGTTTTCACCCTGACCCACCAAGATGCTCAGGCTTCCAATGCAGTTGTGGCAGGTATTCTTCTGGTCTGTTCTTATGAGGCTCGTGTTTTGATAGATCCGGGTGCTACGCACTCATTTGTCTCCCCTGTGTTTGCCATGAGGTTGGGTAGAAACCCTACAACTTTAGAGTGCCCTTTGTCAGTAGCTACCCCACTTAGCGACAACATAGATGTAGATATGATTTTTCCGGATAGCCCAGTAGTAGTGGGTGGAAAGATCCTCCCAGCAAACTTAGTTCCTTTACCAGTAATGGATTTCGATGTAATCTTGGGGATGGATTGGTTGGCAACTCATTATGCCACTTTAGACTGTAGGAACAAAAAGGTGTATTTCCACATACCTGGTGTGGAAGAGTTTAGCTTTGATGGTGACAGGAGCGTGGCTCCATATAACTTGGTGTCAGCAATTATTGCTAGAAAAATATTGAGGCGTGGATGCCAAGGGTATTTGGCATTAGTGAGAGATACATCTGTAGAAGGTGTCAGCATGGAAAATGTTCCTGTTGTCAGAGAATTTATGGATGTCTTCCCAGAGGAGCTTCCAGGGTTGCCACCAGGAAGGGAAATAGAGTTTTGCATTGATGTTGTGCCGGGTACAAACCCCATATCGATGCCACCTTACAGGATGGCACCAGCAGAATTGAAAGAGCTGAAGGAGCAACTACAGGAGCTTTTGGACAAGGGTTTTATACGTCCGAGCACTTCACCCTAGGGCGCTCCTGTGCTATTTGTAAGAAAGAAAGATGGGTCATTGAGGTTGTGTATTGACTACAGACAGCTGAATAAGGTGACTGTGAAGAACAAGTATCCACTTCCTCGGATCGATGATCTGTTTGATCAGCTCCAAGGAGCTAGATTCTTTTCCAAGATAGACCTACGATCAGGCTACCATCAGTTGAGAATCAGGAATGAGGACGTGTCCAAAACGGCTTCGTGACAAGATATGGTCATTATGAGTTCTTGGTGATGTCTTTTGGACTCACTAATGCACCAAAGACCTTCATGGACTTGATGAACAGGTGTTCAAGCCATTTTTGGACCGCTTTGTCATCGTATTCATAGATGACATTTTGGTATACTCTCGATCGAGGAAGAACACGTGTGGCACTTGAGGATGGTGTTGCGGACTTTGAGGAGCACGGTATATGCCAAATTTTCGAAATGTGAATTTTGGCTAGAAAGCATCTCATTCTTGGGACACGTGGTTTCAAGAGAAGGTATTCAAGTGGATCCTAAGAAAATTGAAGCTGTAACTGATTAGCTTAGGCCTACAACAGTCACTGAGATGCGAAGTTTTCTGGGTTTAGCTGGCTACTATAGGCGTTTTGTGCAAGATTTTTCCAGGATAGCGGCTCCCCTAACTAAGTTAACTCGGAAGAATGTTCCATTCATTTGGACAGATGACTGTGAGAAGAGCTTCCGTGCTTAAGGAGTGTCTAACCACCGCCCCGTGTTGACACTACCTATGAGTGGTGAAGGATACACTGTCGTGGACGCCTCCAGAGTTGGCTTAGGGTGTGTTTTGATGCAGAGTGGAAAAGTAGTGGCTTATGCTTCAAGACAGCTGAAGAGGCATGAGCAGAACTACCCCACCCATGATTTGGAAATGGCGGCTGTAATCTTTACACTAAAAATCTGGAGACACTACCTGTATGGTGAAGTGTGCGAGATATACACCGACCACAAGAGTTTGAAGTACATCTTCCAACAGAGGGATTTAAACTTGAGACAGAGGAGATGGATGGAGCTTCTGAAAGACTATGATTGCATCATCCAGTACCACCCTGGGAAGGCCAATGTTGTAGCAGATGCTTTGAGCAGAAAATCTTCTGGTAGTTTGGTGCACATTTCAGCAGAGAAGAGACCGTTGATTCAAGAAGTACATGAGTTGATGGATCAAGGTTTAATCCTAGATCTTTCAGATGAGGGGGTATTGCTGGCTCATTTTTCAGTGAGGCCAGACTTGAGAGACAGAGTTAGAGTTTCCCAGCACAGAGACCAACAATTGATGAAGATCATAGAAAGAGTACAGCAAGGTGAAGGTGGTGAGTTTGGATTTGCCAATGATGGCGCCTTAGTGCAAGGTTCTAGGATATGTGTGCCCGATGTGGACAATCTCAAAGACGAAATCATGCGAGAGGCACACTATACCCTGTACAGTGTCCACCCAGGTTCCACCAAGATGTACCATGATGTGAAGAATAGCTATTGGTGGAATGGCATGAAGAGAGACATAGCAGACTTTGTGTCCAAGTGCTTGACTTGTCAAAAGGTGAAGTTTGAACACCAGAGATCGTCTGGTAAGCTGCAGGAGCTCCCTATCCCAGAATGGAAGTGAGAAATGATCACCATGGATTTTGTGACTGGGTTGCCTCGTACCACGCGAGGATATGATTCGATATGGGTAATTGTAGACCGCTTGACCAAATCAGCTCACTTCTTACCTGTGAAGACTACATATTCTGTGGCACAGTACGCCCGGCTCTACATTCGAGAAATAGTCAGATTGCATGGAGTTCCAGCTTCCATAATATCTGACAGAGGGCCCCAGTTCACTTCTCGGTTTTGGAGAAAGTTACAGGAGGCACTTGGCACACAGTTGAACTTCAGTACGGCTTTCCACCCTCAGACAGATGGACAGTCCGAAAGGACAATCCAAACACTGGAAGACATGCTTCGCATGAGTGTTTTGGATTTTGGAGGTCAATGGGATGATCAGCTAGCTTTAGTGGAGTTTGCCTACAACAACAGTTACCATTCCAGCATAGGGATGGCACCCTATGAGGCACTGTATGGAAGAAAGTGTAGGTCTCCTCTGTGTTGGACGGAAATGGGAGAAGCGAAGGTGCATGATGTAGACCTAGTGCAGTACACTTCAGAGGTAGTTCCTTTAATCAGGGAACGATTGAAAACAGCTTTCAGTAGGCAGAAGAGTTATGCAGACCCCAGACGGAGGGATGTGGAGTTTGCAGTAGGCGACTATGTATTCCTGAAGGTTTCTCCGATGAAGGGAGTCATGAGATTTGGAAAGAAGGGCAAGTTGGCACCTCGGTATATCGGACCTTTTGAGGTTACGGATAGAGTTGGAGCAGTTGCCTACCGGTTGGAGCTACCACCCAACCTTTCTCACGTTCATCCCGTGTTTGACATCTCCATGCTCAGGAAATACATTCCAGATCCTTCTCATGTACTACAGCCGGATGTGATAGAGCTAAAAGAGAACTTGACATTTGAGGAGCAGCCAGTAGCCATAGTGGACTATCAAGTGAGACAGCTGAGATCCAAACAGATCCCTATGGTTAAGGTTTTGTGGAGGAGTCAGTCAGTGGAAGAGTGCACCTGGGAGTCAGAACGGGACATGCGTAGCAAGTACCCTTATTTGTTCAATGTATAATCATGTGCTTTATTCTGCCTTGTGTAAAAATTCGAGGACGAATTTTCTGTAAGGGGGGAAGAATGTAACACCCCAAAATTTTAAATTTTATGAGCATTTTTAGTATTTTAATTTTATTTAAATTTTAGGAATTTTTTTGAGATTTTTCTGATTTTAAAAATCGGGTCCGATTTTCCAAAAATATAAACTTTGATGATTTTTAAAAATTAATTTAAAGACCACGTGGCAAAACTAAAAATATATTTGGAGTCTACGTATTATTCTGAGTTTTCTGAAATTTTTTCGAAATTTTTGGACCTCGTTTTCGGTCCCGAGGCAGAGTAAAAATTCAAAATTTTGTATCTTGAATCGGACCGGTCGAATCGAACCAGACCGGATCGGACCGGTCGAATCGGACCGGCCTTTTCCTTTTTCTTCTTTCCTTCCCCGCGCGCGTCGACCTCTCTTCCTTCTCTCTCTCTTTTCTCTCTCCTCCTGCCCCTGCGCCACGGCCACCACCTCCCCACGCCACCCGGTGCCGGCCGCCTCCCCAGCCTCTGCCGCCCAAACGGCCGAAAAACGAGCGCGAACTCCCTCCCTCGCGCGCGCGGCGTTTCGGCTTCCCCGGCCAAAATCTGGCCAATCCGGCCACCAATTGGACCGGGTCTTGTGTCTAAAATCATCTACTCGGCAAGAGCTTTCCATAGACACCAAGAACGCCGAAATCCATTGAGCGGTTTGTCCAATTTTTGCTCGGGAAGTTTTTAGCCCATTTCGACTTTTGGGCTAGATTTCTCGAAAACCGTGAATCCCACGAGAAAACCGAGAGTACCAAAGCGCTCCACACGTCGAGAGCTTCGCGGGGATATAAATTTCAAAATTTTTCGACACCATTTTTCGGTGGGTCCCACGGAACTTCGCAGTGTTTTTCCGAGCATTAAATGAGCTTAGAAAATTCTGAAAAATTTATGTTCTAACCCCCGTGTTATGGGCTTCGTGTAGGTATCCTCAATTCGAGGAAATTCGACAGTTGTCCGGTGCAGAATTTCCACGCATGCACTGCACGGAAAAGTCTCCGAATTGGATCGAGGTTTTGGTTATCCCCCCATTTTCAGACGTCCTGAGCGCGTCCCCAAAGTTGGAATCGGCAAAGGTAAACCCGAATCTTGCTTTTTCATAATTTTCTAGTGCTTAAATAGGATTAAAAATCCATAAAATATTCGTGGTAGCTTAGAAAATTATGATTCTTTTTGCAATAGCCTAGTAATATTGCTAAGGACCGCGGGGCAAAGTTTTAGAATTTTTAGAGCTTATTTGGGCAGTTTTTGCAAAAATGGTCAATTATAGGGACTAAATTGAAATTTTACATGTTATGATGGATGATTGATTTGGTGGGCCCAGGAGGGGCTGTGTGATGTGATTGAGTTTTAGACATATGGATTGTGAATATAGAAGTGTGTTTTGAGCCCTTTTGCAGGTTGGGTAGGTCCTAGGTATAGGAGAGACTCTGCCGGATTTTCGGCACGACTTAGGACGTATTGGTCTTTTTCTTTGTTTGTATTGAGTCAAATTTATTAAATGATTGTAATAAAATTGTCAGGTGAGCCAGGACAGCCTTCTTCCTCCGCCCAGCCGCCTCAGTGACCATCGTCAAGTCCGTGAGTAAAATATTAATTTTAATTGTAATTTCACTATTATTATATGTTCAAGCATGCCCATGCATCACTTATATGCATATATTTATGTAGTTAAACTCTAGGCACGATTTATGTTGCATTGATAACTGTTAAAGTGCCATGATGTTGTTGTGATAATTTGGAGCAGTGTGCGTGCGTTGGTATGCGTGTGATGTGGTGTGGACTATGGACAGGACGGGTAGTCACGGCTTGAGTTTTTCGCTGGGACCCGATCCTTCGGGGGGTAGTCACGGCTTGAGTTCTTCGCTGGGACCCTCGATTTGGTTTATTAAGCGAAAGTCCGGCTTGAGTTCTTCGCTGGTACCAGGTTGGATTTAAGAGAGCTGTATAGGGGATCAGCTCCCATATATTATGATTGATGCTACAGGGTGCGTGAGTGCTCCAAATTACCTTTTTGATGTTATGATGTGAAAATATTGTTGATGTTGCATTTCACTCTACAGGGTGCATTAGTTTTAGATAGTTATAGAGATTATGATTAAAATTGATATTTTACTCTCTGAGTGGAACGCTCACTCCTGTTCAAAAATTTTTCCAGGCCACAGGAGGATATTTTTGAGGTTAACCTGCTTTCTCCCTCGCAGGTCGATTACTAATGTTTGTATAAACTTGTTAAATCTTAGAATTTCCGCATGTGTTAGAAATGTTTATTTGATTTGGGTCTGTAAACTAAATTATTATTTTGGACCTGTAAACTTAATATTCTATGCATGTTTGATGGATTGGATGAGGGAGCTGAGCTCCCATTTATTTTTATGCTGATGAGTATGTGGAGGGTGAGTTGAGCTCCCCAATTGAGTATTTATTGTGTTTACAGGTCGGGTGAGTCGAAAACTCCCCGTTGGAAAGTCCATTTTATGGCCGGACTCTGTCCATTTGGTTTCTTGAAATTGGGCCCAAATGGGCCTTAGAATTGGGTAAATGAACAGTTAGGCTTACTACGGGCCTCGGGGGCTTTAGGCTGGCCCAGGTCCTAGTACCGGTCCGGCCCATAGGTTGGGTCATGACAATAAGATTTGAATAAATCTTCTTTATTTAAATTAGCTTTTAAAGGTGAATTAAGATCAATATATTTTTTTTAAGATAGTATCCATCTCTTCAATCAATGTTGAGTCTCTCACAATTATTTTACAATCCAGGTTTTTAATCTCATATTGACTTGGGATAGGAGTAATATATGTTTTCTATGGTCTTGGGACTCGTTCCTTGAGTTAACTTTTAAGGTAAAATTAAATCTGATCCATTTTCTTTAAAAATAAAAATTTATACTATTTTTAAAGTTTTGAAGTTAAATTATGAAAGAAAAAAATTTCTTTTAAATTATAATTTTCATTAAATAGATTTTTTTTTATTAATTTTATTCCTATAATATATATAATAATTAATTTGTTATGGCATCAAACTACAATTAAATAAGAAAAACCTCAACTACCCAGTTAATTGCTCAATTGCCTTTGTTCTGTGTAAATCATGTTGAAGATTTGCCATTATAAATAATTTCTTTGGCCATTTGATCGATGGACATCATGAAGGATATTTTCTTGTGATATTTAACAAAATTAGAAGATCAAATCTTTTCCCATATCTAATTCAATATGGGAATTTCAAACTTATTAGACTTTGAAGCTTCAACACATATATAATAATTAAGATATCAAAGTCAAATAAATTGATAACTGCAACTTTACAATTGAAAAAATACTGACATAGAAAGTCAATTACAATTAATTATTTAAATCTAAGATCAATTGAATCAGTAAAGGGGCAATCCAGAAAAGGACCTTTAAAAAAAAAAAAAATTGCACTTAGCCACTGAAAGTAAATGGTAGGTTTAATTAGGTTAAGAAAATAATTAATTAAGTTGCTGGATGAAAAGACAACTCCACATATTTATCCAAAGAGATGGTTTGTAGATCTGCTCTCAATTCCTCTCTTTCATTAGGCTTGAATATTGGGGTTTGGACTCATTTTCAAATTCTTTAAATTAAATGTCAATAAAAGGATAAATGCGAGCAAATAAATGGCTAATATAGATAATGATGAGATACCGTTGGTTGATTACAACAGATTGAAAGATAATTGCTCATCACCATCTCTCCTTTAAGAATTACTTTTTAATATATGAATTTCATTTATTATATGGTAATTCACACGTCAATTCAGTTTTAATTGTAGGAATATGAAAACAAATAAGTTTTGTGTGAAGACAATTTTTTTTAAAAATTTGTATTCTGTCATGTTCTTATAACCAATGATAGCCTTATGTTTAGTATTTAATCAAATAAAAATTGTTGGAAGTAATTAACAAAAAAAATTGCAAATAACTTTTTTTAGAGAGAGAATGCCTTCTATATGAAGATCTATTCTTTTCTTTTTTTATTTTTTTAATAACTTTAATATATATATATATATATATATATATATATATATATATATATATATATATATATACATTTAGAACAGTTTTTGACATATCTCATCAGATTTATCATTGTTGATAGATTTTAAGTGAATAAATTCTAATATCTAATATAGGAATGATAATTATTCCTGAACTCAATTTGACTCACTCAAAATCTGATCAATTTTCTCCGATCTCGATATTGTGTGAGGCATAAAAAAAATTATTTTTACATATTTATATATTTAAATATTATAATTTTCAATATATATATATATATATATATATATATATATATATATATATATATATATATATATTAACGTTATGTTTACAATTTAAATTTTCAACTTATAATTTATTTTTAATGAATAAATTCATATTATTTAATAATAAATTAAAATAAATAAAAAATCCTCACGAAAAACTTGCTCTTGAAGGAGATGAAGCATGAAAAACATAAGTTTAGATAATTGAATTCAAAAAAAAAACTTCATCTAGGGTCACATGTATCATGCAAGATTCATTTTTATCTATTTGATTTGAATGATAAACAGCATATTAAAACTCTTTTAATATGTTTTTGGATTTATATTTGTCATTTAAGATTTTAGAATTAACAGATTAATTTATTAGAATCCTAGATTAGATCAAGAACAAGTGTACTAACCTTTTTTGGTGCACTGCAGTGTATTTGACACATTTGGAATGCACCTAGGATACTAGATATTGTCCCTCTAGCTTGTCCACACAAATATCACCAATGGCAGCCCCTTGAACAGCTTCTAAAGCTTTTTCAATCAATTAGAAAATCAGGTTTTGCCTTTTGAGATATTACAGATATAAACAGGACACTAGAAATAATTTCTAGTATTTTTAATTCAAGAGATTGTTGGCAAATCTCCTTGAATTGATAAGAGATGAAGAAGATGAGAAGAAGAGCACTCCAAGGGTGGCGGCACCAAGAGAATACAGCAGCTTGTATTTTTTGTTCTTTCATCCTTACACTTATATAGCTAGGTCACCACTTAAAACCCTTGCCACATGTCACTTTTTGATTGGCTCTAGGTTTAATTGACCGAATCACATTATGCCAAGTGTCAAACATATATTTAATCTTGACTTTAATCATCTTACATGATTAAAAGACAATTGGCAAGCTTATGTGTAGTGCCATGTGTCACCATCTCATTGTGTCACATGTCACCCTGTGAAATGACCAAAATACTCCTGTGCCTTAATTTTGAGTTTTCAACCTAAAATAATTATTTCTCTTCTTCTAATCAATTTATATATCAAATATAAATTAATTAATTAATCTCTATTAATTAATTTCTCATTAATTAAATACATATTTAAACACTTTAACTTATAGTATATATCCAATAACCTAGATTTAGTTTCAAGCCATGCTAGGGACTTTGCAATCTAATTACAAATCAAACCTATTTAATTAATCAATTAAACTCTTTAATTAATTAATTAAATCATATTTAATTTGGTGATTACTTATGTATATGTGCGACTTACTAGGCTCATCACTAATTGGCAATGAGACATGATATCAACTCTTAATATCATCAGAACTCTTTCTTACCATAAATGATTTCTCTAAATCATTTTATGCAGCTCATAGACTATGGTTAACACCTAGCATAGCATGCCATAGCCACCTAATCAGTAATAAGGTTTACCTTAAATGAACCTATAATCATATATTACCATGCACTAGAATCTCTCTGTTACAAAATCTCAATTCGAGCTGGAGTCATGGTTTGTGTCAAACCCTATTTACTATG
The DNA here is from genome assembly GCF_030052815.1 of Hevea brasiliensis. Taxonomy (NCBI): domain Eukaryota; kingdom Viridiplantae; phylum Streptophyta; class Magnoliopsida; order Malpighiales; family Euphorbiaceae; genus Hevea; species Hevea brasiliensis. The sequence continues at coordinate 4,921,050 of NC_079493.1, read as the reverse complement.
AATATTATGTTCTCTTTTAATTCCAGTTCTTGATTAAAAAGATTTTCTCATCAGAAACTCTTTTCTGATTAAATCTATCTGTCCTGACCAGGAACTTGAAACATCAAGAACAATTAAATGAACATAAGATTTTATCCCTATTTACTTAGGGTAACAGATTCCATCTTGATCAACACCTACCTCCATATATAACTAGTAGGAGCCAACGGATGCCCATATACCCATATACAGTATAAGTATGAAAGCAGTATCAAACTCAAACCACCTATACACAAGATAACTGTGCTATCTCAGGTCTAAAGATTATATGCGCTGATATGATTTATGACAATACATTGATAAGAGTAAACTCCATGTGTTTGTCATAAATGTCACTAATTCGACCTACTTATCATGTATAATTGCCTATCATGTTTGTTATATGGCATGAGAGTCACAATTCCATCTTATTTACATCTCATATAAATAACTTGAGAAAAAACATGATTACAATCTTTCTGGATAAGTCATGTCCTTATTGTGAAGTATCTTCGATTGTGAACTATCCTCGATTGTGAACCTATTTATAATACTTTGTACTAGAAATACTATCACTCATATTCTTAACAACTTAAGAATAAAATTTCTAACAAAATATCAATGGACCTTTTCTTTTACACATAAATATATTATGTAAACGGAAAAGTGAAAATGCCTTTTATTAATAAAAACATGTACAAGATACATACTAAATAATATGCTCTAGAGTATACTACTAACAATCTCCCACTAGCACTAGAGCCATTCATTACAATATCTTAGACCCATCTTCTCAAGATGTCGGTCTAGCTGAGTTTGTGACATAGGCTTAGTGAATGGATCAGCTGGATTTTCAGCTGATGCTATTTTCTGCATGGCTACATCGCCTCGCCTAACTATTTCTCTAATAATGTGGTAGCGCCTTTCTATGTGTTTGGATTTCTGGTGAGACCAGGGTTCCTTAGCCTGTATGACTGCTCCATTGTTGTCACAGTGAAGTGGAACTGCTCACTCAATGGAAGGAACTACTGCAAGTTCTGTCACGAACTTCTTTATCCAAACAGCTTCCTTTGCAGCATCTGATGCAGCAATATACTCAGCTTCGGTAGTGGAATCTGCAGTTGTACTCTGTTTAGAACTCTTTCAACTGATTGCATCTCCATTACAAATAAACACATACCCAGAGGTAGACTTTCTATCATCAATATCTGATTGAAAATCAGAATCAGTATAACCATCTAATTGCAAGTCTCCACCTCTATAAATCAAGAATAAATCCTTAGTTCTTCTCAAGTACTGAATGATATTCTTGACAGCTATCCAGTGTTCCAAACCTGGATTGGCTTGATACCTGCTAGTCAAACTAATAGCATATGCGATATCTGGCCTAGTACACAACATTTCATACATCAAACTTCCAATAGCTGAAGCATATGGAATCCTGGCCATTTTATCTCTTTCTTCAGGTGTCTTTGGAGACATCTCTTTAGAAAGGTGGATACCATGTCTCACTAGTAACAATCCTCTCTTGGAATCAAGCATGTTAAACCTCTTTAACACCTTTTCCAAGTATAAACTTTGGGATAAATCAATTATTCTTTTCGCTCTATCTCTATAGATGTGAATCCCAAAATATAGGTTGCCTCCTCTAAGTCTTTCATAGAAAATGTATTTGATAATCATACCTTTACAGTTGTCAACATATCTGTGTCATTATCCTTCAACAAAATGTCATCCACATATAAGACAAGGAAAGTGACAGCACTATCACTAACCTTCTTATATACACATGGCTCATCCTCATTTTTTATAAAACCAAATGACTTAATGGCTTCATCAAAACAGATGTTCCAACTCCTCGAAACTTGTTTCAACCTATAAATGGATCACTTTAACTTGCATACCTTGGAACCATCTTGGGATTAAAAATCCCTAGGTTGTTCCATGAAAATTTTTTCTTCAATGTATCCATTGAGAAAAGCTGTTTTGACATCCATCTGCCAAATCTCATAATCATAGTATGCAGCTATTGCTAATAGAATCCTAATTGATTTAAGCATGGCAACAAGCGAGAAAGTCCCCTAATAGTCGATTTCTTGCCTTTGGCGAAACCTTTTCGCCACTAGCCTTGCCTTATAGGTCTCAACCTTTTCATCAGAACCAATTTTCTTCTTGAAAACCCATTTATTCTCTATAGGTACAATACCTTCAAGTGGGTCAATAAGATCCCAAACTTGATTCTTATACATGGAATCAATCTCGGATTTTATAGCATCAATCCATTTTGAAGAGTCTATATCTGATATAGCTTCTTCATAGGTAAATGAATCATCTCCATGATCTACTTCTTCATGAGCAGACAACTCTTGTTCTTCTTCATGAAGGAAACCATATCTCACTGGTGGGTGAGATACCCTGGTTGTTCTACGAGGAACAGCTGTAGATGTTTCATTAATAGGTGTAGATTGACTAGATGGATCTATATCCATCTAATCTGTTGGTGGGTTAGAATTCTCCAATTCCAACTCTATTTAACTTCATTTGCCTCCTTTTTGAACAAATTGTTGTTCAAGAAATGCGGCATCTCTACTTATCACAACCTTTTATGATGTAGGCAAATAAAAATAATATCCAAAACTATCTTTTTGATATCCAACAAATCGACCCTTTTATGATCTGGTTTCCAATTTATCAGTGTTCAGCTTTTTGATATAAGCTGGACAATGCCAAATCTTAATATGCTTAAGACTTGATTTTCTTCCATGCCATATCTCATAAGGTATGGAAGATATTGATTTTGATGGAATCCTATTCAGAATATACAAAGCTGATTCTAATGCAAATCCCCAAAAGGAGATTGGCATATCAGTATAGCTCATCATACTACGTACCATATCCAATAGGGTACGATTTCTCCTTTCAGATACAACATTCAGTTGTGGTGTTCCTGGAGGAGTCAGCTGGGAAACAATGCCATGCTCTCTCAAGTATTCATTAAATTCAGTACTTAAGTATTCACCTCCACGATCTGATCGAAGAGTTTTAATACTTTTTCCTGTTTGATTTTCTACTTCAGATTTAAATTCTTTTAACTTTTCAAAGGATTCATGTTTGTATTTCATCAAATACAAATATCCAAACATTGATTTATCATCAGTAAAGGTAATAAAATAATGAAAATCGCCTCTAGCCATTTCTTTAAATGGACCACATACATCACTATGTATTAGCTCCAAAATATTTTCAGCTCTTAACCCTTATCCAACAAAGGGTGATCTAGTCATTTTGCCCTGAAGGTAGGATTCATAGGTTGGAGTAGGTTCAGAACCCAATGAGGATAAAATCTCCATTTTCTCTAGTTTTGTAATCCTATCTTTTGCAACATGACCTAACCTTAAGTGTCAAATATATTTTGAACTTGAGTTGATTTTCACCATGGCATTGCATTCATTTAGATCACTTGCATTCATTTTGTGTTTGTCATTATTATCCAAATAATAAAGACCATCATTTATATAACCCGAACCAACATATTTATTTCTAAAATAAATATTGCAAACATCATCTGTGAACTGAAATTTATAGCCATTTCTAGTCAAACTAGATATAGAAATGATGTTCTTAAAAGCATCAGGTACATATAAAATATTATCCAAACACAAAACATGTCCAGACATGTAAAAAGATTTAGATCCTATGGCTAAAGCTTCAATAGTTGAGCCATCGCTAATTCGTAGTCTAACATCTCGAGAATGCAAGCTGCTACTATTTGCTAGTTTCTGCATATCATAAGAAATGTGAGAACTGGCATCAGTATCCAAAACCCAAGCTGTAGATGAACTATGAGTATCATCAGAATCTAAATAACAAGATATGGACATACCTTCCGAAGGTGTATCCTTCTTGTCCTTTAGAGAAGCAAGATACTCTGGGCAATTTCTTTTCCAGTGCCCATCCTTCTGGCAGTGGAAACACTTTCCTTTGCCTCCATCAGCTTTAGTCTTCCCTTTCTGTTTAGCTATTTTTTTAGAAGGATCAGGAATCTGAGGTTTCTTTTTCTTATTGCCCTTCTTCTTGTTAGACTTTCCAATAGAAAGAAATGCAATCAAAGCTACCTCTTTTTCTTTATTGCCCGGCATATTCTTTTGGACAATCACTAGCATGTTGAGTAAACCAGCCAAGGTGCATTCCTGCTTAGTCATATGAAAATTTGTCACAAAATTCCCAAATGACTCAGGAAGGGACTGAAGGATCAAATCCGTCTGCAGTTGGAAATCCATGTTAAAGTCAAGATGTTCCAATTGCTCAATCAGCGGAATCATCTTGTGGACATGATCCCCAATGTTTTGTCCCTCGGACATCCTCATGTAGAATAGCTGTCTAAATATCTCATACTTAGCATTCCTACTGTGCTCACCATACAACTCTTGTAGGTGAAGGAGGATCTCACTCGTACTCTGCATGTTCTCATGCTGCTTCTGTAACTCATTACTCATAGAAGCAAGCATGTAACACTTAGCTCTCATATCAAGCATGTAACACTTAGCTCTTATATCATGCTCCTTCCACTTGTCCAAAGTTTCATGTTCCTCTTGAGTGGCCTCTGGAGTTAAAGGACCAGGAACATTTGAATCTAGAATATATTCTATATGTTCAAGGTTCAGGACAAGTTTCAAATTTCTTAGCCAATCAGATAGATTAGGTCCTCTCAACCTGTTTTGAATAAGTATGCTTGCAAGGATATTGGATGGTGGTGGTTGTTCTGTGCTCATTATTATCAGAAAATTAACTACAGAAAATAACCAGATTAATTAGTAAATGTATCATGTATTTAATCAAAATGATTATACTCTTTAAATCAAATTGGTCATCTCACTAACTTAGCGAATCCTATACTTCCAAAGTAGAAAACGGAAATCCTAGTTGGATGGATTTTTAGTGGGTGATTGAATTCTTATAATTCTATTGATCATCCTTAGGTACATCTATTATTGGAATTACAATAAACTATAAGTGAGCAACTCCTTGCCCATCACATCTCATGTGAGGTTCAATCCTTTACCTAGCCTCTAATGCTCAAAATCTCAGGTACATCCATTATTGACTTATCTTGCATTAGTTAAGTTGATCCCATTGAGTCAGTAATTACGCAAATAATTTTAATGTCCTCAGGTACATCCAATATTGGCCACCTAACCATTTACATATTAACAACATCTCATGCTTAACAATTATTCTTAAGAAAATCTCTTAAATTAATTGCATCATATGCAACTATTTAAAATTTCTTAAAATAATTGCCCCAATGGAGGGCCCATGTTATAATTACTTTAATTATACCATTTCCAACTTAATCATTTGTTTGGCAGATTTTGTAGTCGTCCTAATTACTATTAAGGTCTCACTTTGCACATTATCCAATTAGCATGCATATATCATATACTTGCATACATTCCCATACATCTTGTGCATTCATGGATAATAAATATGGTATGATCATGGACTTTCTAAGGGATTCAATTCTGAGCCACCGAGAATTGAATCAGGGCATTCCTAGGTGCATTTCATTCATTTATATTACAAGAGTTGCTGAAGGAGTATATAATCAACACTTGATCTTGAATTCCTCCCACTGGTCCCACCAATACTCTTGACCTCCTTGATCTTTTTGCAATCCAATTACATAGTAATCCTTAGCATACTAAGGTAAATTTACAAGAACTAATATATGAAATTACAACCCAAAATTATTACAACCTTAATAATATATGCCTAAAATAAATTAAAATAAATTAATTAATTTACAACCCAAAGAAATATAAAAGAAATAAATCTAATCACATTGGTCTTTTATAGTCCATGATCATCCATCATGCATATCACTATTTAATAATTAAATAAAACATACATACTTAAATTAAATTGAATATCTCATATTCAACTTAAAAATCTAGATTTGAATATGATTCAAACAAATTTAAAAATTCAGATTTGAATCACATTCCAACAAATTTAAAAATTCAGATTTGAATCACATTCAAATAAATTTTAAAATTCAGATTTAAATTAAAATTTAATTGTATGATTAAAACTCCTAATTAAACATTTTAATTAGTCATGGGCCTCATTATGGGCCTTGGAACCAAGCCCACAAACAAACCCAAACAGCTATGCGCATGGTTGAATGAATCAAACCATGCGCACCATGGTGTTATTCATCAAGCCGCAACCTTTGTCATTGCAAACAGCAATGATTTAATCATCCCATGATCAAATCACATAATTAAATCATATAATCAACAATCTAAATGGCAAATATAATGGATCTGATACTAATTGAAGGAGCGGAAGCATGAAAAACATAAGTTTAGATCATTGAATTCAAAAAAAAAAATTCATCTGGGGTCACATGCATCATGCAAGATTCATTTTTATCTATTTGATTTCAATGATAAAAAGCATATTAAAACTCTTTTAATATGTTTTTGGATCTATATTTGCCATTTAAAATTTTATAATTAACAGATTAATTAATTAGAACATTAGATTAGATCAAGAACAAGTGTACTAGCTTTTTTGATGCACTGAAGTGTATTTGGCACCTTTGGGATGCGCCTAAGACACCAGATATTGTCCCTCTAGCTTGTCCACACTAAGATCACCAATGGCAGCCCCTTGAACAGCTTCTAAAGCTTTTCCAATCAATTAAAAAAATTAGGTTTTGCCTTTTGAGAGATTACAGATGTAAACAAGATACTAGAAATAATTTCTAGTATTTTTAATTCAAGAGATTATTGGCAAATCTCTTTGAATTGATGAGAGACGAAGAAGATGAGAAGAAGAACACTCCAAAGGTGGTGGCACCAAGAGAATACAACAGCTTGTATTTTTTGTTCTTTCATCCTTACACTTATATAGCCAGGTCACCACTTAAAACCCTTGCCACATGTCACCTTTTGATTGGCTCGAGGTTTAATTGACCCAATCACATTGTGCCAAGTGTCAAACCTATATTTAATCTTGACTTTAATCATCTTACATGATTAAAAGACAATTGGCAAGCTTATGTGTAGTGCCATGTGTCACAATCTCATGGTGCCACATGTCACCCTGTGAAATGACCAAAATACCCCTGTGCCTTAATTTTGAGTTCTTAACCCAAAATAATTATTTCTCTTCTTCTAATCAATTTATATCAAATATAAATTAATTAATTAATCTCTATTAATTAATTTCTCATTAATTAAATTTATATTTAAACACTTTAACTTATACTATACATCCAATAACCTAGATTTGGTTTCAAGCCATGCTAGAGACTTTGCAATCTAATTACAAACCAAACCTATTTAATTAATCAATTAAACTCTTTAATTAATTAATTAAATCATATTTAATTTGGTGATTACTTATGTATATGTGTGACTTGCTAGGCTCATCATTAATTGGCAATGAGACATGATATCAACTCTTAATATCATCAGAACTCTTTCTTACCATAAATGATTTCTCTAAATTATTTTATGCAGCTCATAGACTATGGTTAACACCTAGCATAGCATGCCATAGCCACCTAATCAGTAATAAAGTTTATCTTAAATGAACCTATAATCATATGTTACCATGCACTAGAATCTCTCTGTTACAAAATCTCAATTCGAGCTGGAGTCATGGTTTATGTCAAACCCCATTTACTATGAATATTATGTTCTCTTTTAATTCCAGTTCTTGATTAAAAAGATTTTCTCATCAGAAACTCTTTTCTGATTAAATCTATTTGTCCTGGCCAAGAACATGAAACATCAAGAACAATTAAATGAACATAGGATTTTATCCCTATTTACTTAGGGTAACAGATTCCATCTTGATCAACATCTACCTCCATATATAACTAGTAGGAGCCAACACATGCCCATATACCTATGCACAGTACAAGTATAAAAGCAGTATCAAACTCAAACCACCTATATACAAGATAACTGTACTATCTCAGGTCTAAAGATTATATGCACTAATATGATTTATGACAATACATTGACAAGAGTAAACTCCATGTGCTTGTCATAAATGTCACTGGTTTGACCTACTTTTCATGTATAAGTGTCTATCATGTTTGTTATATCGCATGAGACTCACTATTCTATCTTATTTATATCTCATATAAATAATTTGGAAACAAACATGATTACAATCTTTCTGGATAAGTCATGTCCTTATTGTGAAGTATCCTCAATTGTAAACCTATTCATAATACTTTGTGCTAGAAATACTGTCACTCATATTCTTAACAACTTAAAAATAGAATTTCTAATAAAATATAAATGGACCTTTTCTATTACACATAAATATATTATGTAAACGAAAAAGTAAAAATACCTTTTATTAATAAAAATATATACAAGATTCATACTAAATGATACGCTCTAGGGTATACCACTAACAGCTCTGACCCGCTCTTTGATGGGGAAGTCCACGCTTGATCCCAATCTCTTATGGGGCGGGGACAGGGAGAGCGATCCTTGCCCCTAACCTGTCCCGTTGTCATTCTTAATATGTCATTGTCGATCTTAAATATGATTTTATTGTATTTTTCTCCTTTAATAAAGTTATTACATGTTTTTTTTTTCTATGAGTTATTTTATTTTTTTGGAGAAGAATGCTTTACAAGTTGCAAATCATTGCTTCAATGGGAAATTTAAATTTGGAAGTTATCTGATAGAGCTCATAAGAAGATAATAAAGTCCACATTTAGTTTATTGACCAACCTCATATTCTGTTAATATTATTAAATTTTTTAAATTCATTGTGTTATTTTTTTATTTAAATAATTAATTTTATTTATGCATAAGTATAATATATTAATTTGTACTTTGCATTTATACTCTATTTTCAATTAATAAAATAACTTTCTTATTCTATCAAAAATAAAAATTATAAACAACTTAACTCTATTTGCAGAAAAAATTGCATGGAATTAAAATAAAATAACAAATAACAAATATATAATTTTTTATATATTTCAGTTGTCCGACTTTTTAGTGTTTTTTTTTTTTGAAATTCCTTTATTATTATTTTTATTTATTATATAAAAATACTAAAAATATGGTATTATTAACATTATGTGCATAAATATTTTCATTTTATAATTACTATATGAAGGAGCAAAATCATATCATTTTTTTAAAAAGTAAATATAAAATATGTTAACGATTAGTGTTATTAAACTCGGAATGGATTGCTCTGTTGAATCAGTGTATAGAATCTCAAGTTAATTCATGTTTATAATTAAATAAAATAAGAAAATAACTCAGTGTAAGCAAGTTATTCCAGCCAACATATATTAATAAATATCTTTGTAAATTTATAATTACAAAAGTAAATTTTTATTTATAAAAAGTCCTAAAATAATAATTTTTATAAATTTATAATAAAATAATATTTTAGAGATTGAATATTGATAGAATTACTTTTAATATAAGAATTTCGTTTATTACATAGTAATTCACACGTAAATTTAATTCTAAGTTTAGAAATATGAAAACAAAATAATTCTAATTTTATCATGATATTATATAAAAAATTTATAAATTTATAATTATAAAAGTAAATTTTTATTTATAATAATTTCCTAAAATAACAAATTTTATCATTTCAAAAAATTTACATAGTCCTCTTATTCCCTAATAATACAATAAATTTTAATATGTATATGTCTACTTATTTTTTAACTTATCCTTAATATTTCTTAAATATTAAAAATTCAATTTTTTTTTTTTTTTTGTAGAGGGATTAGAGTAGTGTAGTGTCACAACCCAACCTATGGGCCCGACCGGCACTAAGACCTGAGCCATTCTAAAGCCCCCGAGGCCTGTAGTAAGCCTAACTATTTCTCAACCCATGACTAGGCTCATAATTTAGGCCCAATATGCATATAAAATAATTTAAATTAAACTGTTATAATTTTATTTCGGGCCATCTTAGCCCAGTACTTATCAGAAACTAAAATTAGGGGAGTCCAGCTCAACCCTGTTATATCATTTACAAACTATTTAAAACTCATAAAAATTTTTCATTTGTTAATACAAAAATTTAAATGTATGCAGTCCCTGACAGGATTAATGCTACTACTAGTACATGCGGAGTCTTAAATTACTAATTTAGAGAATAATAATACAATTAAGTAATCTTTTCATAACCTGCGAGGAAAGGGACAAGTTATTCTGAAAAAGGTCTCCTCCTATAGCCTGGAAAAATATGGTGAACAAGAGTGAGCGTTCGACTCAGAGAGTAAAATATCAATTTTAACCATAATCTCTATAACTATCTAAAGTTAATGCACCCTGTAGAGTGAAATGCAACATCGGTAATATTTTCACATCATAACAGCAAAAAGGTAATTTGGAGCACTCACACACCCGATAATGTCAAACAATACATATATGGGAGCTGATCCCCTATACAGCTCTCTTAATCCAAACTGTGCCAATAAATAACTCAAGCTCGGACTTCCACTTAATAAACGAAATCGGGGTCCTAGCAAAGAACTCAAGCCGTGTCTACCCCGAAGGACCGGGTCCCAGCGAAGATCTCAAGTCGTGTCTACCCGTCCTGTCCATAGTCAACACCATACCACACGCACGCTAACTCACGCACACTGCTCCAAATTACCACAACAACATCCATGGCACTTTAACAATTATGAATGCAACATAAAACGTGCCTAGTGTTTAACTACATAGATACATATTTATAAGTGATGCATGGGCATACTTGAACATATAATAATATCGAAATTACAATTAAAATTAATATTTTACTCACAGTACACTGATGACTATTGTGGCTGCTGGATGCAGAAAAATAGCTGATCTCAATCACCTAATAATTAAATTATAAATTTATTAGTACTAAGTCAAAATAAAACTCTAAAGAGGCAACAGACAGCCTAATTCATGCCGAAAATCCGGCAGAGTTTCCCCTATACCTGGAACCTACCCAACCTGCAAAAAGATTCAAATAACACTTCTAAATTCTCAATTTCCACAATCACATCTCATCAACATCAACTCCAAATCAGACAATAGTCATAAACTTGAAAAATTACGTTTTTAATCCCCATAACTAGCTCTTTTACAAAAACTACCCAAATGAGCTCTAAAAATTCTAAAATTTTACCCCGCGGTACTTAGCAATATTACTAAGCTAATGCAAAAGGAATTATAATTTTCTAAGCTACCACGAATATTTTATTCAAGAATATTACTCAATTCCATAAGTTTTCAATAGCTAACATATTCTTAATTCAACCCAATTCAATATTCACATATTTAAACCACCATTCTCAAGCTTCAACCAATCATATAAAATTTAAATATTTTAATTTCAAATAATCTTATATGCCCATATGCTAAAAATCTAACTAAAATCCATATATATTTTTCAAAAATATTCTACAATCACTCAAAAATTCAACAAACACCATAGAATATCTCCAAATAATTTTACTTTCATTATATATTTTTCTTAGAATTTTTCTCCAATTTTTCCTGTTTAAGAAACACTGTATTTATGCTCCACAGATAGAGAAATAATGAAAATAGTCTTACCCAAAGTTTATCTGTGTCTCAAAAATTCCAAAAATTTATGAGAAAGCCTCTGGAAGTTGAATCATCTCCAAAGCCTACCGGAACCACCACCGGAACCACCATGTACGGTGGCCGGCCGCCGATCGCCGGCGACATTTGCCAGATCTAATCATACCATCATGTTCCTCTCCTCTCCCTCAGTCCATAGGTGGTCTCGGATCGTTAATCCAACGGTCGGATCGTCGGAAATCTCGTCGGAAAGTCAAAGAAAAACTGATTTTCTCTCTCCTAGCTGGCGCCGGAAATGCCACCAAATCCAGCGATGCTGGTCTCATCTGAAAGGGCTCGCTCTTAGGAGTCCATAGTCGCTGGAATCACTCTAATCGGACATCGGGATCACCGGATACGAGCATTCAAAGTTTAGGACCCTTTTCTCTCTCTCTCTCTCTACTATTGGCCGGATTCCGGGTTGGTGCCACCGCTTGGGAGGTTGCCGGCGGGGTGGGGAGCTGCTTGGGAGGTCGCCGGCCGGTCACCGGAGAAGTAAAGAAGAAGAAGAGAGGGGAGGAGAGGAGAGGAGAGGAGAGGGGAGAAATTGGGTGGGGGGGGGGCTTCCCGATTTTGTTTTGAAATTTTTTTTTTTTAATTGGCAGTGACAGTGGAAATCCACTGTCACATGCCAAGTCCCATCCCCCTTCCCCTTTTTTTTTTTTTTTTTGTTACATGTAGACTTGAACCTGATATCTATGAGATGAGTTACATGCTTTAACCTATCAGATCAAGTCAGACTAGACTAGGAAAAAAAAATTCAATATTAAAACATGTATACTTAACACATTTTCAAACTTTAAAATTGAAGGATTTTTTTTTTAATAAAAACAAATATTATTAATTAAAGCAAACCATAAAGAGCAATATCTAAAATTAAAGTAAGGGAGACAAGATCCTACTCTTATAAATTAGATACATAATTAATTGTATTAGTCTTATGTTTCTGTGTGTGCGTGTATCTTACGAAAGAAAAAAAATAAGAAAACGACAAAACTCACTAATCTTTTAGCAAAAATCACAAAGCAATCATTAAACTCATTCGTAATAGCCAGACAATTAGCAACTAAAACACAGAAGTAAGATGCATACTCAGATAATCGTCTCAAATATATTTTCAGAACAACACACAACAAAGATTGTGCCTTCAATCAATTGAGCGATTTTTAAAAATAATTAATTTGTCTCGACTAACTTCGAAACCAAAGGGCCATGGAGATTCATATAGATGATATTAATTTTTTCTTTCAAGTGGTTATTGGTACTTTCTTTGAATTGGACGACAAAATAACTTTATAGATCTTTCATATTTAGATTATTATTAGTATAGAAACTTGGTAATTGTAGCATTTTGTCAAAAAAAAAAAAGAAATTATTGAATAAAATACTTGCTTTGCTAACAAAGTGGTACGAGTGTTGCTGTTTATTGAATTAAAAAATAAAAAAAAAGTATCAGTGCGTATTAGAAAAATATTTGAAAGAATAGCTTGACATAAATACTTTTACAATTTCAATAATTGAAAATTCATTATATATCCATAATTAGTGGTGTTATTGTTAGAGCTAAGACAATAACCTACAAATCAGATTTCAAACATATTAAATAATGGATTTTTTTTTATCTAAATTTGGTTTATTATGAATTTAAAATGCAAAATATATAATGGAACTCATTTATTAAATGTATGAATCTACATATTTATGTCTTAACTTCATTAGAAATCAAGTCTAGACAAGAATTTTTCTTGAATGATAACCAAAATTTTGAACAATACGTAGGCTAGAAAGGACCGCTAAGGCCTCTCCAATATGTATTGGGTACTCGCCCGTATGATTGCAAACGACACCCAAGCCTATTGTCTTTTCACTTGAGGGCACTGAGACATCAACATTTACCTTCACCATAAATTCAAGCATGGAAGATTAGGATTCGAATTATGAATACAGTAGTACAACCACATAGCATATCTAAATCTTATAAAAGTGCAACGTATCAAAGTAGGATGTTTTATAATACGTTGCCATAAGAATTTGTTCTTAAACTCAATTAGGAAGCTAAAGGAATTTAAATATGAGATTTTTCTTAAGGGAAAAAATGAATAGTCATGCAATATTTATAATAAAATAGTCTTTTAAATCTAAAATATAATAAAAACAGATTTGATTTTTCGTATATAATGTCTCAAAAGGACACTTTAACTCCATTTGTGCTAGAGTCTAATGAATTTTGACTCATTCAGTGTTGGGTTAAGGAGAAAAGATTTTTTTTTTTTTCTTTTATGAAAAATAACACTTTGTTTGGATAGGTGAAAAAAGGTTTAGAAAAATAAGATATGGAAAGGTAAGATAATAGTTTATTTTATATTTGTGAGAAAGATAAAATAAAATAAGATAATTAAAGATTTAATAATATTATTTTATTTGGAGGGAACGTTTTGAAAAGTAAGGTTAAATATAAATATTATAAATATTCCCTTTTTATAAAACAATTAACATAAAAACAATGAAAGGATAATTTTGGACTTCTAAAAATTAAAAAAGGATAAAATAGAAATATAAAAACCTTAACCCCCTCAACCCAACAATTCTTTAGAAAATAGAAGGATTTAGCCACCAAAAAACCATCCATCCTACATATTCTCATCCCAAACAAACTAAAAATCTCACCTTACTTCACTTAACTCCCAAAACCTTTCCGTCCAAACAATTTATAAAGAATTTTTTTTAATAGGCAAAATAAACTATTATTAAAAGAGACTAGAAAGAACAAGAGTATGTTGCAACAAAACTATAACTTAACCAGCAGGCAGCCCCAAATGAGTAGCGACTTGCAGGAAAAAAATTGGCCAAGGTTACCATTTGTAACCATACAAAAAGATTCTAATCAAACAGATAAATTATTCACCAAAAAACATGGGAGAGTTGACAAGGGTCATCCCCTAAAATTTTAAATTCTAATTTATAAGAGTTTTAAAATGGAACTTAGCCCTAAAAAATTTTTAATAAAAATTTTTAAAAAGTTGATTTTTTAATATTAGTTCAATTAAATAAAAAAATTAATAAGCTTATATTTTAATAATTTAAAATATTATTTTTTATTAGCCTAGATAAAATTAAATATTAGTGGTTCATATTTTTTAAATTTAATAATAAAAAAAATTTTAAAAAAAATTAAATTGTGGGTGAGATATAGGTCTAGATATTGTTGACTATAAATGTTTTTTATTTACCCAATTAAATAAAAACTTTAATGGATTAATATTTCAATAATTTAAAATATTATTTTTTTATTATTCCAACTAAATTGAAAAATTTAGTCTTGTTATATAGGAATTTTGGTCGTATCTTTGTCAGTTTTTTCCACTTAGCATAATCTGTTCTGGAGGTTTATTGGACTGAGTATTTTATGCTATGTTTTTCCTAATTTTTTTTATTAATAAAATCTTTTCTTATAGAAAAAATTAAATTGAAAAATTAATTACCTATATTTTTTAAAATTTCTTTTTATTTTAAAATTAATTTTAAATAAAAAAAGAATTAAAAAGATTTAAATTGTGACTAAGGTACAATTAATACAATACCATTTAGGTACAATTAATACAATACCATCTAGGCTACAATAAATAAAAAGAGAAGATGAGTTAAAGCTGAATTGGATTCCTTTATTAGGATTGTAATATATTAGAAGCAGTTATTATAATACTTTGTATAAAAGATATTGTAACTGAACGTTAAAGCATGGGGAATAAGAATTCTCTAGTTGCTTCTCACTATAGTGTTCTTTGAAATTTTTCTAAGTTTCTTCCCTTTTGATTATTTTTTCTCTAGTTTGCTTCAATGGTATAGAATACTTAAGCCTTTAAATGCTATATCCATCATTGGATATACTATTTTTTTCTCTAAATACTATGTTTGTTACTCACCAGAAAATACAATGTTATTAATCACAAATGACTAATTACGCAAAAAAAAAAATCAAGATAGGGTTTGCTTAAATTAATGGATCTTTTTGAAAGATTACTCATCTATATCAAAATAAGAGTAAAATTTTTCAAGAACTCAACCGGAGAAACACATGAACAATAGAAGAAAAAATGAAACCAAAAACATGAAAAAGGAAAAGAATTACAGACATTAAAAATCCATGCAATGGCATCCAATCTAGTAAATTTTAACTAGTTATAGCCATTTTCACTAACATTGAAATAAGAAGCTTAATCGTTTTGACACACGAGATCAAACAGAGTGGGCCATGATTCAATAAAAGCCCAAAAAGCAGAATGAGTATTTATAGGATTTGAACGAAGCTACTAAGAAGGCCATAAGAGTAAGGTAGCAAAGCCAAGAACTCTGTTATACAGGATATGAAAACAAATGCAGCATATATATATATATATATATATTCAGTTCATTTTTAGTTAAAACCAATAAATACTTACCACTAAATTCCAGTCCCCTTGGATGGTGTGCTTTTGTCATTGACTAGCCCTCCACTACTATCCCTGCTTTATTTTCGTTGATTGCTGCTCCCCTTGATTTCGGCCTCAGACCGTGTTTTTCAAAGAATATGTGCGTATGATTTATTAATTTTATATTTTCTATTTCAAAATTATCATGTTTCTTGATTTTGTGATGAGATTTAAATTTCATTTCTTTTGTTTGCTTTGTATTGATGTATTTTGTTGTACTTTAAAATGAGATACTGATGTATTAGAATATGTTAATTGAAGAAACAGGGTGAAAGACAGAAATGGAAAGTGTGAAAATAAGAGATATATGAATAAATAAATAAAAAAGAAAGAAAGAGCAATGAATAAATAGATGCACGAATAAAGTATTCATGAAAATTAGCTTATATTATATCATGGATAAATTATTATAGAGCATTTGTCATCATCCATGAATTTGCTTTTGCACTAGATACAGGAAGCAAAATAACCTTGTCAATTCAAATAGAACACCAAAAAATCACAACAAGCTCTAAAAAAAATAACTTTTTTTTTCCTAACACTACGCATGTAAACATATTTGTTGCTTTTACTTCTCTCATTGTAAGCCTGATAAGTGTGGTTTTATATATGTATGTGAAAAATAATTGAAGACTAAAGCAAATAGGAATTGAGGAAGATGATAACAGGACTATAGACAAGGATACAAATGAACAAATCAATTTTTGTGTGCATAATGCAAATAAAGCAGGAAACAAGAGAGACTATGCAAAAGTGGAAGATTATTCATTCTCATAATATGTATATATATTTGAAATCTTAAGTGCATCTTAATTGACTAAAGTAAAATTAATATCCTGATAGGCAATCAACACAAGGCTTATCCCTCCCATTTATATATAGTTGGAATAGATTCAACAACCGCTACTCTAGTACCAATAGAAAAGTGCTATCAATAATTAATTTCCTTAATTAATCCTTGTCCTCCATTGAAAAGATCCAGTTTATTGAAATGATGGGAAACTTGAATCTATATAATTTACATTTACATAAATATAATAAACCTGATTTCAAAATAGACTACAACAAAATTGACAAGTTGTGCTTTATTAGATTTTTCCATTTATCTATTTTGTCTCTATTTCTTAAACAATTTTACAATATTGACATTTAAATACTAATAGACTTATAAGATGTTAATAAAAAAATTATGACAATAGTTACCATTTAATTAATACTAGAAAAGCTATAAACTATATAAATCAAGGCAACTTTTTCATTTTTCATTACAATTATAAAAATCATGTACTTAATTTTTATAATAAAAAAATTTATTACAATAATTACAATTTAATTAATATTAAGAAAATTAAAAGCCATATATATAATCTATATTCGAATCAACTCAACTAAGCCTTTATCCCAAAAATTTAGAGTCAGCTATATGGATTCGCTTTCTCCACTCTGAACGATTTTGGGTTAAATCCTCAGAAATATGTAATGCTTCTAGGTCATGTTGTACTACTCTCCTCCAAGTCAATTTAGGTCTATCCCTTTTTTTCTTTTTATACTCTAACCTAATGTGCTCTACTTATCTAACTGGAGCCTCTGTATGTCTACGCTTCAAATGACCAAACCACCTCAATCTCCCTTCTCTCAACTTATCTTCAATTGGCACCACTCCTACCTTTTCTTTAATACTCTCATTACGGACTTTATCTAGTCTAGTATGGCCACTCATCCACCTTAATATTCTCATCTCTGCAACTCTTATCTTAGATACATACAACTCTTTCAGTGCCCAACACTCACTACCATATAACATTGCCAGTGGTATGGCTATACGATAAAATTTTCCTTTCAATTTATTGGGAATCTTACGATCACATAAAACTCCCGTGGCACGTCTCCACTTCAACCATCCGGCTTTAATCCTATGACTAACATCCTCCTCACATCCCCCATCTACTTGAAGGACTGAGCCTAGATATTTAAAGTGATTACTTTGGGACAGTACCACTCCATTCAAACTAACTCCTTCCCTATCACCAATTTGGCCTTCACTAAACTTGCAATGCATGTATTCTGTCTTCGTTCTACTTAACTTAAAACTCTTTAACTCTAGAGTACTTCTCCAAAGTTCTAGCTTTCTATTGACTCCTTCTCGTGTCTCATCTATCAGAACAATATCATCCGCAAACATCATGCACCAAGGAATACTCTCTTATATATGTTTCGTCAGTTCATCTAAAACTAATATAAAAAGGTAAGGGCTTATGGCTGATCCTTGGTGTAATCCAATTGAGATCGGAAAATCTCTTGTGTCCCCTCCCACTGTGCGTACAATAGTAGTTACTCCTTCATATATATCTTTTAATACTTGTATGTACCTAATAGATACCCTTTTTTATTCTAACACATTCCATAAGACCTCTCTTGGAACACTATCATAAGCCTTCTCCAAATCAATAAAAACCATGTGTAGATCTTTCTTCACATCTCTATATTTCTCCATCAAGCTTCTAATGAGAAAGATCGCTTCCATAGTTGAGCACGTGCATGAAACCAAATTGATTGAGAGAGATAGAAGTATCATGACGTAGTCGATGCTCCACAACTCTCTCCCACAACTTCATAGTATGGCTCATGAGTTTAATTCCCCTATAGTTTGAGCAACTCTGTATATCTCCCTTATTTTTAAAAATAGGTACTACAATACTCTTCCTCCATTCATCAGGCATTTTCTTTGAGTTTAGAATCTTATTAAATAATTTAATTAACCATGCCACTCTCATATCTCCCAAATACTTCCACACTTCAATTGGTATTTCATCGGGTCCACAGGCTTTACGCACTTTCATTCTCTTAAGTGCTTCCTTTACTTCTAAAGATCTAATCCTTCTAGTATAATTCACATTCTTTTCTATTATTCTATAATCTATATTCGCATATTAAAAATTAAATTAGTCATCTTTTAATGCAAATGGAAAATATTATATCTAATTAAGATTTTTTGCAAACCTATCAAATAATATTTTAATAACCGAGACATTAGAAAAAGATTATGAAAAATTTACACAAATATCACTAATATAATATTCATCTTATAAGAATTTATTTATATACATTTTATTCATATCTTATTATTTATTATTTATTATTTATTCTTCATATTTACTTTCTTTATATTTTCATAATTTTTTTATAAACTATTCTTAAAACAATTTAAATAAATTAAATATAAATATATAGAAAAAATCTATATAGCTAAATATTTATTTAAATAAATAATATATCTCGCCTACAATGTCTAGTCTTATATCAAATGAAGAGTTTATAGAGATAATTGATGCAGTGGAGCAGCCAAAAAAAAAATGAAGTTATGCAACATGTCTTGCGAGTATACTTCTTCCAGTGTATGCTCATAATGAACCACAACAATAGCCATAATCTACATAAAAATCCATGAATCATAATCAGCAATAAAAACAAAAAATTAATTTACCAATGTGTATATATATATATATATATATATATATATATATATATATCAGAGAATCCATATTCATATCATATTCTATCTGTGCTAAACTGTTATGTGATCGTATTATTCTTGAATTACACTACTCTGCTCAAATTGTTGTTTAATAGGAATCTTTTACTCCACCACACCCGTAAAATTGTTTCTCAAACTCTGTACACGCTATTTGCTAATGATAGCCAGAAATGTGGTTCTCAAAGCTTTCATTTTCAGTTGTGATTTTATTTTTCACTGCGTGCTGTTTCTTTCAAACGCCTGCTTTTGCTGCTGAAAAGGCAGCAAAGAAGGTACGTTGTTCTATATTTGCTATTGCTATTTCTCAGTCAGTTTATATATATGGATATACTCGTTTGAGTTTGATCTTTTTTTGGATAGTAGTCTTACATAGTTTACTTGGGATCGCATCCCCACCGTCATCAAGTTACTGGGGAAAATTACTGTACAGTCGGGTGTATTATGGAAAAGAAAATATTGAAAAAAGGGTTGAAAATTCAAAAATTATTAAAACGGGGTGAGTTGAAAATACAAACGCGAGTCAAAGTAATATTTTTAGTTGGGACGCTATCAAGGATAACGTGCGGAGGCAAACCAGTTAGACACTGTTCTTAACAGCGTTCTAAGAAACACGACCATTCACATCCAAATTTAAAAAATAAAAAAAAAATCTAGACGCTATTATAAGTAGCGTCCACCATTTATTTTAATTTTTTTAATATTTTAAATAAAATATAAATATTATTTTAATAAATAATATTATAATAATTAATATTATATATTATAATATTTTTATTATAAAAAAATTATTTTTTAATTTAAAATTAAATTTTAATTAAATACAAATATTATAATATATAATATTATTATAATAAAATAATTAAAAAAATTAAATAAAAATTTGAACACTACTTATAGTTGTGTCCAGCTTTTTATTTAATTTTTTAATTATTTTATTTTTATATTTTAAATAAAATATAAATATTATTTTAATAAATAATATTATAATAATTAATATTATATATTATAATATTTTTATTATAAAAAAATTATTTTTTTATTTAAAATTAAATTTTAATTAAATAAAAAAATTAAAATATAAAATATTATTATAATAAAATAATTAAAAAAATTAAATAAAAATCTGGACGCTGCTTATAGTTGCATTCAGCTTTTTATTTAATTTTTTAATTATTTTATTTTTATATTTTAAATAAAATATAAATATTATTTTAATAAATAATATTATAATAATTAATATTATATATTATAATATTTTTATTATAAAAAATTATTTTTTAATTTAAAATTAAATTTTAATTAAATAAAAAAATTAAAATATAAAATATTATTATAATAAAATAATTAAATAAATTAAATAAAAATCTGGACGCTGCTTATAGTTGCGTCCAGCTTTTTATTTAATTTTTTTATTATTTTATTTTTATATTTTAAATAAAATATAAATATTATTTTAATAAATAATATTATAATAATTAATATTATATATTATAATATTTTTATTATAAAAAAATTATTTTTTTATTTAAAATTAAATTTTAATTAAATAAAAAAATTAAAATATAAAATATTATTATAATAAAATAATTAAAAATTAAAATAAAAAATTTGAAAAATAGCGTCTAGATTTTATTTTTAATTATTTTATTTTATATTTAAAAAAATATAAATATTATTTTAATAAATAATAGTATAATAATTAAAATTGTATATTATAATTTTTTATTATAAAAATTAAAATTATTTTTAAAAATTTTTATATTTTTTTAATTTAATTTAATTTTAAAAATATAAAAAATAATTTTTTATAATAAAAAATTATAATATAGTATAATAATTAAAATTGTATATTATAATTTTTTATTATAAAAAATTATTTTTCAATTTAAAATTAAATTAAATTAAAAAATTTTAAAATTTTTTTAATTTAATTTAATTTTAATTTTTAATTTATTTTTAAATTGAAAAATAATTTTTTATAATAAAAAATTATAATATACAATTTTAATTATTATACTATTATTTATTAAAATAATATTTATATTTTTATTTAAAATATAAAATAAAATAATTAAAAATAAAATCTAGACGCTATTATAAATAACGTCCAGATTTTTCATTTTAATTTTTAATTTAAAAAAATTGAATTTAATTTTTTTTATATTTTTAAAATTTGGACCCGAATGGTCATGTTTCTTCCACTGGTTTGCCTCTGCACGCTATCCTTGATAGCGTGCCTAACTAAAAATGTTACTTTGACTAGCATGTTGTATTTTTAACTCACCCCATTCCATTCTGATAATTTTTGAATTTTTAACCATTTTTTCATATTTTCTTTACATCCGTACGGTAATTTTCGCAAGTTACTGAGGCTGATCTTGAAGCGGTGACCCAGTCTCATTATGAGTTTCTTGGCTCCTTTATTGGAAGGTACCGTAAAGAAAATTCATTCATGTCATGCTTTAGATTGCATACACGATAATAATAATAGTAATGCATTTTTATGCAGTACTGAGAAGGCCAGAGATGCAATTTTCTACTCGTACAAATTTCATATCAATGGATTCGCTGCTCTTCTTGGAGAGGAAGAGGCAGCTCAAATTGCAGAGCATCCAAAGGTTGTATCAGTTTTCCAAAGCGGGGTAAAACAGCTGCACACAAGACATTCATGGGAATTTATGTCGTTGGAAAATAATGGCGTCGTCCACCCTAGTTCCTTGTGGATCAAAGAAGGTATCATCATAGCTAATGTTGACACTGGTACATATTTTTATATTGAATTTGATTGATGATGAGGAAAGAAAAGAAAGACAAAATATTGAAATGTATTCAAGTGTGGGATTTTGTTCCAGGTGTTTGGCTGAATCAAAGAGTTTTAGCGATAAAGGTTTTGGCCCCATACCTTCAAGATGGAGAGGAATATGCGAGAATAACACCTTCTCTGGAGTCCCTTGCAACAGGTTAATTAGGCTTTATCATATTTGTATTTATATCATTTACCTTCCAATTTGTTGTTATTGGCCTACTAATTTTATTGCAAATCATGAACAACGGTTGCAGGAAGCTTATTGGAGCAAGATACTTCAACAAAGGTTTACTTTCCGAAATAGAAGTAGCACCCTCTGTACTCTCTAGCACTGCTTGTGACTTCAAAGGCCATGGAACTCACACGCTGTCAACAGCCGCTGGTAACTTTGTTCCTGGGGCCAATGTGTTTGGTGTAGGCACTGGAACTGCTAAAGGTGGTTCTCCTAAAGCTAGAGTTGCTGCTTACAAGGTGTGCTTTCCTCCTTTAATCCATGGATGTCATGGTGCTGATATAATCGCAGCAATTGATGCAGCGATCGAGGATGGGGCGGATGTGCTTTCAATTTCGATTGGTGGAGATCCTACTGATTACTACAAAGACCCAATTGCAATTCCTGCACTCCATGCTATCAAAAAGGGTATTGTAGTAGTGTGCTCTGCAGGAAATTCTGGACCATTCTCTGGGACTGTCACAAATACTGCCCCTTGGATTATAACTGTTGGAGCAAGCACCATAGACAGAAAGTTTCAAACTTTTGTTGAACTCGGCAATGGGCGCCTCCTTAAGGTTCCTTACTTTCTACAAAATTCCAACTTGAAATCATTTGTATATACAATATAATAACCTTCTATTCTAATCTCATTCTGATTTCAGGGAACTAGTCTTCCTAGAGCAATGCCTGAAAATAGATTCTATCCTCTTATTAGTGGAGTGCAGGCTAAGTATTCTGACTCAAAAGGATGAAGAAGCGTAAGAACAAACATATATACATTTTCTACACTTATATTCAAGGCCTGCAAAACTGAGTTTTTTCATGCTGCACTGCAGTGAGCTCTGTATGCCAGATGCATTGGATCCTGAGAAGGTCAAGGGTAAGATCGTGGCTTGCCTGGATGGGAAAATTGAAAGAACTTTTAAAGGTGGGGTAGTTGCTTTGGCTGGTGGAGCAGGGATGATTCTTTGCAATGATAAGCAAGGTGGTAATAGAATCATCGATGATGATCATGTTCTTCCAGCATCACACATCAACTATACAGATGGCCTTGCTCTCTTTTCCTACATTAACAATACCCAGTATTCTCTCTTTCCCCAAGTAACCATTTTCCTTTTATTTATATATGTACGGTGATTTCTTTTTTTTTTATAAATAATTTCTATCACATAATTAAACAGTAAGCCTATGGGATTTATTATGCCTCCAACTCCAATATATAACGTGAAGCCTGCTCCATTGGTGGCTGAGTTTTCCTCCGTAGGGCCGAATCATATTACACCTGAGATCCTCAAGGTTTCAATGCTTGTGTAATCTTCATTCAACCTAGAGTCTTTGAATTGTTTTAAATATCGATCCCTGAATGTTGCAGCCTGATATTATTGCCCCTGGAATGAATGTTATAGCTGGTTGGAGTGAAGCAGGTAACGTTCGTGGTCTAGAATCTGACAACCGTACGACTCCTTTCAACACTGATTCTGGTACTTCCATGGCTTGCCCACATGTCGCTGGAGTTGTCGGTCTTCTCAAAACACTCCACCCTGATTGGAGTCCTGCTGCAATTAGATCAGCAATCTCAACATCTGCAAGAACAAGAGACAACACAATGAATACAATTGAAGGGACTTTTGGGAAGGCGGCAACACCATTTCATTATGGTTCTGGACATATAAGACCAAATCGTGCCATGGATCCAGGTTTGGTCTATGACATAAGTGTGAATGATTACTTGGACTTTCTTTGTGCCATTGGCTACAACGAATCAGTGGTTGCATCTATCGCTGAAGGTCCTTATGAATGTCCAAACCGAGCCACTAGTGTTCTGGACCTCAACTACCCTTCAATAACAGTCCCTAAACTATCTGGCTCAGTTGCTGTGACTCGAAAACTGAAGAATGTGAGTTCACCAGGCAAATATATTGTTCGTATTAATGAACCATATGGGATATCAGTTTCTGTAGAGCCAAGTGTCTTGAAATTTGACAAGATTGGGGAAGAGAAGAGCTTTAAGGTCACTTTGAAAGCTAAGTGGGAAGGTGCAGCCAAAAACTATGAATTTGGAGGTCTAATATCGACCGATGGTTCCCACCATGTTAGGAGTCCAATTATAGTTGCTAGTACTACTTCTTAGATTTTTTACTACAGCCGGTGGTGGGTGTTCTTATTTTCTTAAGAGATTTTTAGACTTTTGCCCTCATAATATCAGTGAAAGTTGACTCTCATTTTAAGGTAACATATTAATAATAAATCCGTAGATTTTTTTTTCTCCTTGAGATGCTCTAATCTTTCATTTATCTTGTTATATCTCGCAGTATTTCGTTCTTGATTTTTCAAGAGAAATCTATGCGTGGACTCAAATTGAGCAAGTACTCCAAAGAGCAGCAGTTTCGTTCAGATTATTATCTAACAAAATGACCAGATGAACGCTTTTTGGTTTAACAAGGAAAGCCTCACATGGGTGCCGCCATTGTGTACAATATTTTAACATGGAAAATGAATCTAAAAAGCCACGCTCGAGTCTGCAAAAGGTCTATGGATGCAGAAGTAAGACTGTTGGATCTGAAAACGGCCCATAATCCTAGAAGAATTAACCTTTCCAACCTTAAACCATGTGCAAGAAAGCTGAGCTGAACATGGCTTCCGCTAAAAGCCCTACGGCGGCCCAAAACAGAGGCACTTGTTTTTTAGCTCTCTCCACAGCTAGCCCTTAATAACAAAGGCATTCTGAAAAAAATATATATATTATGTTAATTGGCATCATTTATTTTTATGGCATATTAAATTTATTTTTTAATTTATTATAAAAAATTAATCACATCAAAATTTAAAATTTTTTATTCAAAATCAAAATCATGATAATAATATAAAGAGCAAACTTATTCATTTGTTAGGTTTTTCTGAGATTAGATAAGACTTGTTTTGTTTAATCCAAAAAATGCATTATTGTGTTATTTTATTAATATAATAATTCATAAATTTTTTTACTTTTAAATTTTATTATTTTAGAATTCCCTTGTGGAGAGCTAAATTCTCACTTTACATTGTCAAATAGGCACGTCAATGTTAACATGAAATATTGTTTTAATTTAATTATTTAGTTAATGATTGTTTTTTCCCTATGTTTGCATGCTCATATAAAGTGGTTTTGATAAGTTAGCTTCACAACTCATAAATTACACAAAATGAAGCATAGCAACTCATAAATTACACAAAATTAAGCAAGTTTAAAGGGTGTTGAGCTTAATTTATAAAAATTATTTTATAAACACTAATGTTTATAAGTTAATTTGAACTTATAAATATTTAAAATTTTAAGTAGTTATATAATTGATTAAAGTACTTATAAGTGATTGATAAACAATTAATGTATTTAATAAAAAACAGCTTATAAGAATATTTATTATTAAAATACTAAAAATAATATTAAATAAAATTTATAATAAAATTTTAAAAATTAAATGAAAAAAATATAATAAAATATTTTGTCAAACTAGCTTAAAATCGCATATATAACTTATAAGTACAAAAATAAAAAGTTTAATCCCTTAACTTACTATTTTTTTTTATTTATTTATAAACTAAAAAATTATTATAAACAAATAGGTTAGTCTATGCTTAACGCTTATAATTTGATTTGACCAGCTTATAATTTAAAACAAATACTCTCTTAAATTTTAAGTTTTGAAGGAAATGTAAACACAAAATATGAATTAATTCTAAAAAACAGGAAAATCAAACAAGAAAAACATTTTGGATATATATTAATAATAATAAATCATTTATTTATAGAAATAAGAGTGTGAAGAACTGACTGTAGAAAAACAAAAGATTTTAGATTCTTTTAATACTAAAAGTGCTCAAATTTCATTGTTTAATGAACATATGTCGAGTTTATACACCTTTTTTCCAGCCTAAATATAAATAAGATTTTTTTTTTTTTTATCGTCCAATTTGACTCATTTGATTCATGATTTTCCATTAGAATTGACTTGGCTGCAGCCTGCAAGCTTCACTAATTAAGGTTTATTGACTAATGCAATGGGATATGATTGGGATGGCTTTTTCAATACTTACCCAATTAAATTTTATCACTTATTTCCCTTACAATTATAATTTCTCCCAAAATACTCGACACCTTCTAAAAGATTAACACCATCTTGTCTTTCAAAATAAAATCTAAAAGATAACTTCAAAAACCATAGATAGTGCGCCGACCAAAATTACGAATTTGATGCATGAATAATAATAATAATAATAATATAATCTCTTATGCTATTTTTTCAGCCGTCCAAAGATTTACTCCAGTTCGATGATATTAATTATTTTAATAATTTTTAATTATTTTATGAACAATTAATTATTAAATATTAATTATTTATATAATAATTTAAAACAGAAGTTTTAAGTAAAAATATTCATTTGATTAGCTGTTAAATATAGTGGTATCATCTCATTTACAATAGTCAAAATGCTCCCTCACATCTAAAAATTAAGAGAGATAATTTTTCATGAATAACTCCCTCAACCTCTAAATAATATTATTAATACTATGCCAACAAACAGTATAAATAAGATTTTAATCAAATAATCAAATATCTGGTAAAATTACAACAATAAGATAAATAGATACAGAAAAATACCCTTATATATATATATATATATATATATATATATATATATATATATATATATATATAAATCCGTAGTCTAGAATAGATGATATAGAAAAGTTTGAAAAAGCAAGACATATAGAAAGAAAGAGGAAGCAACCCCACCAATGGAAAAAGGAAATTGGAATGGACCTTCCAACCAAAAGCGTACCTTGGTGTCATCCTTTGGTCTTTTTGTGGGCAGGCCACATTTGCACAAGTTGGAAAGAAAATGCCACCCATGCACTGCAAACTCAAATTTTATATGCCAATAAAATTTCTTGTATGTGAATATGGAAACCATTGGATATATAAACTTCCTGGGAACTTGCCCACTCCTTTAAGCTTTCTATGCATCATCTCAAATTTAATTTTTTGGAGTTTCGGACTACTCAAAAAGTTTAAAAAGAATTCTTTTGATGATTCTTGTGAAAAAAAAAATTGGATTTGAGTATTTTTTATTTATATAATCTTTATTTTATCTTATCTCTTTTTAATATAAAAAATTCTAATTCGCTTACGCTTGCATTTTTTCAATATAATTCTTGCTTGAACGTTGGTATTACATATGTCATTTGGGGACTTGATTGAGAATAGATTCATCTCTAGTTTGTCACCCTCTGCTTCAAATTTATTAGAAGCTCAAGGCAAATGTTATGGTGAGGTTTCATAGTTTATAAACATATGCAATGTAGAATAAGAGGCCAAAATGAATTTATTTTAACGATCTAACACAATTCACAAGTAGGTAATTAATATGAGAATGCATCACCTGATCATGCCTAAGCACACACCATGATATCATGCTCTTCTTATCCATTCCTGCAAAAACTTGTCCCCTCTGCAACTTTCTAGTGTAACATTGCATCAGCAGATGATGACATTTTAGTATTTATCAATTTTAAAGAAAATGAACTTGAAGCTATGTAGATATATAATATCTTTTACCCTAATTATTTTAATTAGAGAACAGATATCTAAACTGAATTAATTAATTGAATTGCATTGGCATTTAATTTCAAAAGAGTTAATTAGTTGAGACTGTTATAAGTACTAACACAATATATGTGATATATAATGTGTTATATAACACAATTCAATCCATTATATTTTAAATTTTCTTTCAAATTAATAGGGTATTAAACTGAGACATCTACTAGCTACAAACCACACAATATATAGAATATTATATGGGAATTAGTAAACAAGAAAGACAAGTTCAGAAGTGCCAGCCTAAGCAACATGTCTTTTCAAATTAAAGTAAAATGAAGAATTTAAAAAAAATGATGGACTGTTCATGAAAATGATCAAAAAGGCAGAAGAATACCAAACTACCTCTTTTCCACCTTGCTTTCTTTTAAGATAGTTAAGCTTGAGCGAAAATCAAATGATTAATGAAAAGAGTTAACAGTTTAATTCAAGCCAACTTTATTTATAAGGTAATTGTCATCATTGTTGAAAAGGTTTTACCTAAATACTATTCTGAACCAAACATAAAAGACCATATATTTAAATAAAAAACTAATAAAAGAGTTCACATTTACATTATACAGATTAAACAGCTAATTAAAAATAAAAAACGCACAACATGATCCTTGGGAGTGCTTCACACACCAAGCATTAAAAAAAAATAATAAAAATAAAAAATAAAAAAAAGAGAGAAAACAAGTTGAGAAGAAGATAAAAACCCTAGCTAGCTCTGTCCATACACAGCTCAGGTCGACCATCTGGAGGAGGGGATGGAGGATGGAGTTGACGATGTTGCCGGACATGGCCAAAGCTGTGCATTCTTCACCTTGGACACACTAGCAAGAACACCTAATGGGGTCACATTTCCTATGACAGTAACTTTCTTTGTAGCCAAATCTATGCTGAATGATGTTACTCCTGCACATAAAACTTTATTTTTCAATAAATATAAATGTTTTTTTGGTAATTATTCAAAAATTAAGGGATGTATATCAATCTACTAAAACTAACCTTCCATTTTGGAAATATGCTTTCTCACTTTTCTTTCACAGCCCTTGCAATCGATTGACACCCACAAAACCACAACCTGCAAGGTTAATTTCGTATTAAGATTAATTAACCTTGAATTATTAATTTTTAAATGAAACTTCAGAAATTTTTTTTTTTGGTAGACGATGAAACCTCAGAAGTTAATGATAAATATTCATAACCTGGTCATGGGAACAAGCTGAGGAAGAAGATTTTAAAGCAGGAGAATGATCGATAGAGCTGGAATGCCTAGACTTTGTAATTTGATGAGACTCCAAAATCCAATCACGAGAGTAATTAGCTAGCGAAGAAGACCTTCGAGGAAGAGCAGGAGCATTATTTGAGCCTTTGTGGCTAGGCTTGGAACCAGGGACCAATGTGGAGGCATGATCAGACTGAGAAATCCAATCAATATAGGGTACTTCATCATCACTCAGAAGATACCTAGAGGAGGATCCTCTTGGACTTTGGCGATCACTTATATCAGCAGAGCTTTTTCTACTTAAATCACTAATTTGCTTAGCACAAGTAGTAATCCCACTACTCTCCCTACCATTATCATCAGATCTTTTCCTGCGAAAATCGCCTTGCTTATTCGCAGAACTCTTTCTGCTCTTCTCATGGTAAGGTTTTGGATTAAAGGGTAAATGATGAGACGAACAAGGAGAATAAGGCTTGGATTTCTGGTGATCAATAGGTGTAGTGGTGCCTCTGCGGACCATGTAACGATGGTCTAGGCTAGAGCAGATAGCTGTGGAAGAAGAAGAAGCACAGAAAAGATCAATTCTTTTCATGTTTGGATTTTTGAGAAAGAATCAGTAGCAGAAGCGATGGCGTAATGCAGTTGTCGATAACTTGATATAATGTTCTGGGAAGAGAACAAAGGGGTAGGAATTTTCTCAGTAAGAGGATTGGGGGAGTAGGATTTAAATTTATCTACAAGTGAGTAATACGTTTTTTAATTATTATATGAAGCCAGGACGATAAAAGAGAAGAAAAGGAAGCGCAAATTGGTCCCACCAGAAGAATTGAATAATTATAGCTTGGAAGGTATGTGATTAACCAGGATCATGCACCTTTAAAGTTGTGATTTAACTTTTAATAATCACTTTTAAAAAAGTTTAGAGTGGGGTTACCATCTTTGTATGACATGATTACTACCACTACTTGTAGTGTCTTCTTTCCTATTATTAACACATCATTGGGGGTTGGCTATGTGATCTTAGATCAATCAATTTAGCTTTGAATTTCCCTCACTTGATATTCATTTCCCAATCATCAACTATGACTTCTCTAAATCATTACAAGAAATTTGTTTGAAACTATAATTAACAAGTAAAAAAAAAAAGAAATTATTTGATGAAATTGACATATAATTGTAAATGTAAAAAATACCAAATCAAGTTAAAAAAAAATATATTTTTGTAGATAATACCCTGTAATTATTTAAAGATAATTAGTGCATTTATTTCCATTTAAAAATTAATGGAAAAAAATTAGTTAAATTTATTTAAGTGGGAATATGATAAATTGAATAATTAACTAATAATTAAGGTCCCACTTCATGAATTTCTGGCGGGAAAAAATGCGTAATGAGACGCTAATTTGTTTTCGCATAAAAACATATCAAGTTTATCTGGTGTGGAATAGAACAAAAAAAATGAAGTGAACTTAAAGGAAGTTTTTAGAAAAAATTAATAGGTCCATTACACATTCTTTCCTTTATATCATTTTGAGTGGAGATTTTCAAAGTTGATTGTCACAAGCACACTCCTTGATTGCCTTCTCATTATCAGAAATATATATATATATATATATACACACAGGAAGTCTGCTATACTGAGTAACAAAAACATAGTAGAAGGTAATTATATTTTTAAATAACTTTTAACACAAAGATATAAACTAATAATTAATATTTAAATTAAAAAAAAATTAACGTCGTTTGTTTCATGAAAAATAATCTATATATGAAAAATATTTTTCTTAAAAAATAATTTTTTTAGAAAAAATATTTTTTTGTTATTTGATTGTGATATTAAATTAATAGTATATATTTATTTTATGTATATATAATTATTTTTTATATTTTATTAAGATTATCAAAATTTATGAAATAGAAAATAACTTTCTCTTTTGAAAAAAAAAAATCATTTTTCTTAAAAATAATTTAATTTTCCCTTTAACAAGAAAAATATTTTTTGTTGATTAATTTTCCTAAGTATTCTAAATACTAGAAAATAAGAAAATATTTTCTGTAAAACAAACGAAACATTAAATTTGAAAATTTTTCACTTGTTAAAAAATACTATTTTTTCTTAAAAAATTAAAATTTTAAATTTTTTATATACGATTAATTAGAAATTTTAAATACAAAACTAATTTAATAGCAAAATTATAAATTCACAATGTCTCAAACTATTTTAACATTTGTTAATAGTGGAAAATAAAATTAACTATGAGAAATGTTAGATTTAGCAACAAAAAAATTTTGTCAAAAAAATAATATTTATTGTCATAAATTTATAGCAATAATATATAAATTACTACATATTGCTGCTATAAAATTGTAATTATAAGCACTTTGCAACAAAATTATAGTTGTTGAAAAAAAAATTATGATTTTTGCCAAAAATTTTTAATAATAACAACAATTACTGTCATATCTTTTTTATGTGCCATTGATAATAATTGTTCATATTGCAAGTATATATTAGCTTTATAGGAAATAAAATTAATACTGTAGTAAAAATTTTGCTACTAATTCTAACATTTATTGTAATGGTTCTTTTAAATAACTATTTCACCTTTAATTATAAAAATTTTTAATGAGAATTGGAAATAATTTTTTTAATGTTTCTCTTAAAACTTTTTTTTAAATAGACCGTTGATTTATAATATATTTAAATGCATAAAGGGGAAACATTGGGTTTGATAAAAATACCCATATTGATTTATTACAATGATAATAAAAGACTATTTTACTTTAGTAAAAATAGGATTAAATATTTTAATAAAGGACTATTTTATTTTATTTTATTTACATAATTATGGATTAATAATAATTTAATATTAGTAAGAATAATCCTATTTTAATGAGGACCATGGGGATGATCTATTATTTAATCCGTATAAGATTTGAATCAAATTTTACATAATACGCCAAAAACTAATTGCATCCACCTCTATTTTTTTTTGAGCTACAATATGTTTTGCTCTAATATTTTTTTTTCTGCTTGATTATCACTATTTTGACTCATTTTATATTCTAATACCTTTTTAAAAGGTCTTTTGATTGGAACTAGTGTCCACTAATTCCACTTGCATCAAAAAAACCATCAAGATAGATTTTCAATGTTTGATCATTTTCCATCCAAATTAAGTCATAAACTCTTTCTAAAAACAATTTTTGTTGTTCATGATCCCAAAAGAATGGTTTATAAAAAAATAACACTTGATCCTTCCTATGAAAGAAGTCATCCATTAAAACAACAAAATTCACGCAAGACCACATAAACAATAATGAAAAATACATCTTAAACATTGGAAAAATTCTTACTTTTCAATGTAATTATGCAATTGGACCATTAAAACAACAAATTCCTCTGAGTAATACTTTTTGTAAAAAGTTATAGATTGTTGAACCTCCATATCTCAATCAAAGCCACATCATCAAATTCTATAGGAGATAATTTCATCAATACAGCTATGATTATCCGAAATAACTTTTTGATGTCTGTTAAATGCCATCCATTTTCTTTATAAAACAAAAAAATAAAAAATTTACTCAAAAAGAAACATAAAGCCAATTAAAAATAGAATTAAGATATATTATTTGTATAATTCTCGCATACAACTATTTAAATAAACAGCAAACCAATCTTAAATACATTCAAATGAGCTAATAATATTTTTTAGGAGTCCAATAATTGAAAATTATCAATTTGAAGCCATACTTAAGTATAAAATTCAATGGTAGAAACAATAGAAGTCTTAAAAGGTCAAATCTTTGGTTAGCAATAATTTTAACTTTCAATTAAGGAGATCGTTATCCTCGATTATCTGATTTGTATCATCTTTGTTTTTAGTACACATCTTTTCTAGTCAGGTAGGGGAGAAGTTACTAGTAGTTTTCTCGTTTAGTTGCAATATGAATGAGGCCAAGTTTAAAATACTAAGTCAACGTAAACAGTGTGAAATCTATTCACAAGATGAACCAACCATCTATTTAACATAACTAAAGGATATTGGAATCTATGACATCTTAAGGGCTAATTGCAATCAATTGAGGGCAGGAAGTTTACTCCAAATTTTGCTTTGCAATTATTTGAACAGCACCGACTTCTCTTGCTTTGAGGAATTGCATCATTTAAACACAAAATTAATGAATAGATCGATTGGACAAAAAAAGAAAAATTTTTTCACAAATTGATAATTATATCAAAATATTCTAATTTTGGATCATATATCCTAACCTTTAATATTGAGGGGGAATTATAGCTAAAACCTCAACCTCAATTAGGAAAATTTTGAATTTTGTAAATTAGAGTAGTGATTGATAACAAAAAGCAAAAAAAAAAAAATGTAGTCAATGCATTTTTGTTATGATTAAAAAAATTAATATAAAATTGTGAGATTTAAATATAATTGCTTCCAATCTCAATTTGATTTTTTTAATTTTTTTTTGTTACTTAAAAGTAATTTAAAAAATATAGGCCATAAATTTTTCAATATAGTTGGGCCAATAAAAAAACTTTTAAATTTTTAAAATATCTATTCATTAAATTTTTTATTTAACTAGTAAAAAAAAAAATCTAACCTTTTAAAATTTTATTGGATAGTAGCCCATTCACACTCGAGTATAATACATAGGTGTCTTGTGTATTTTGAGTTCTTTTAAAATTCCTTTTTCTTTACTTAAAAGAAAATTTAAAATATGAATCACTAATTTTTCAACTTCACTAATTTTTCAACTTAAGTCGTTCAATAAAAAATAGTCTTTTAAATTACAAGAGTATGAGCTTATTAATTTTTTTTTTTAATTAGGCTAATAAAAAATTTAACCTTTAATTTTTTTTTAATATAATTGTGACAATATATTAAATATATTTTCATGTTTAAACTACTTCCTTAAATCCATTGTTGGCTAGCAAAGAGCTGGCAGTTTCTCAGTTCTCAAGACTAGAATAAGGAGCAAGGAATAGGGAAATTTTAAATCTTAAAAAATCTTTTATTATTTTATTATACTTCCTACTAATGCTATTATTTTAGGATTTTATCACAAAGAAATCCTAATATTTGGTTATGATCTTGGTATATTAAATATAATATTTATTTCTTTAATCTCTACCCTTTACATGTTCCTAAGTTCTAAAACTCAAGAATGAGACTTTTATGCCTATACAAGTGGGGTTACTTCTATGCATGCCTTGTTGAGGAATATTTTTCCTACTATTTATGAGAAGCAAATGTTAGCTATTATAATATATATATATGGAAAACAAAAATGTGAGGCAGACATATAAATATAAAAAATATAGTACTATCTGCTTAAGTAGAATTATAATTTGAAAAATCCATTCAAATATTATCCTATAAAAAAAATACTATTTCACACCATTAATTCAATTATTCAAACAAATTATATACTAAAGATTAAAACACAATACAGATTTTTAAGTATAAAGTAAAACCAAACCGATACTTACATCAAAATATTAAACAAACATATTATATTTAAATGTGGGAAGGTAGGAACATTGGCTTTGCCAAAAATACCATCCACTCTTTAAATTCATTACAATTATATTTTTATTATTTAAAATAATTTTAAAATTTGAATAAATTTAAAATTTTTAAATTAAGAATACATATATAATTAAATTTGAAATTCTTAGTGCTACTTATACTATAACTTTAATTAAATAAAAAATTTTATAAGAATTAATTAACAAAAATAAGAAATTAGGAAGTGAAAATAAAAATATAATTAATATATAATCTATCTATAATAATATAATCTTTATTTAAAACGTATTTATAAAAAAATATTAGTTCTAAAATTCTTATTGCCTTAAGATAAATTCAAGTAATAAAATATATTTTTACCTTACAATCTCTATTCTAAATGTACTATAATAACTTTATTAAGAAATTAAAAAAAATTAAAACTATTTTAAAAATAACTTTGAGTAAATAATAAATTTTAATTTATAAAATCAAAATATTCATAATCACACAAGTAGTATTTTATTTGTGATATTTTAATCACTAAAGTAATACATATTAAAAATTTTATTTCATATGTTTTATTTATAATATTTTAATTGACTAAAGTTATATAACATATTAATTTTATTTTCTAATTTTTTTCAAACTTTAATTAGAAGTAAAATACAATAATACTAATCAATAACTAAATTTAATTGACTTTTAAAAATAATATATTATGATAATGTTATATTTAATATAAAAAATTAAAAGAAAATTATATAAAAAAATTTAAATCACAAGTTAATATAATGAATAAATCAACGTTTAATGCACGATAAGATAAAAACTAGTTATATGCTAAAGATTAAAAAATTAAATAATTGAATTGAATATATTAATTATAGAAATTATTACAAAATTTTTTAATATATAATTATAAATAAAACAAATTATACATAAATTATTATAAAAACAATAAATATATAACTATAGGTTATATATAGTTTTTTGTTAAAAAAAAAAAGATATCATTTTTTTAAGAACTCATAGCTAGCTAAGGTTTAAAATATATATATATATATATATATATATATATATATATATATATATATATATATATATATATATATATATATATAGTTTCTTCATTAGTTGCAATTCTAATTCTAAATCAAATCCAGTTTCAAAGCAATCAAAACTCAATATAAAACAAACAACCAATCACAATAGTGTTGAATTAATTTTTTAATTTCTCTTATTTATTTTACACGTGCTTTAACTTTAGTTGTCTTAGTCTTTAGCTTATGCAACAGCTGTCATTTGATTTTGTTAAGTAGTTAAGTAGTTGAAGGACTTAGTGGTGTCCATCTTTTACGCTTTTATTGTTACAAAAGCTCTATTTAAAAGGAGCTCAATTAATGTAATGTGTGTGTTTTTTGAATTGAAAAAGCGGTTTTCTCCACTTTGTTCAAAGTTTTTATCGATTGGTATCGAGCCACGGTCAAAAGAGGCGAGAAAAGAGTGCTTAAAAAGTGAAACACGTGAGTTTGGAGAAAACAAAACTAAAGCGGACTTTATTTTTCCATGGCTTGATTCTAATTTTGTGCGAGCAATGATTCCTCGTTTTGATGGTCACTATGATCATTGGAGCATGTTGATGGAAAATTTTACGAGATTGAAGAATCTTGGCAAATCATTTCGGTTGGAATTCGAATCGTGAGATGGAGCAACTCTAACGGATGTGCGAAAGCGAAATTGAAGGGCTGAAATTGAAGGATTTCAAAGCAAAGAATTACTTGTTCCAAGCCATTGATCGTTCCATTTTGGAAACTATCATATGCAAAGATACTTCCAAACAAATTTGGGACTCAATGAAAAAGAAATATGCAGGTTCAGCAAGAGTAAAGCGAGCACAGCTTCAAGCCTTGAAACGGGATTTTGAAATCCTACAAATGAAGGATGGTGAGTCCATTACTAGTTATATTGCTAGAACCATGGAGATAAGTAATAAAATGAGGTTTCATGGTGAAAAAATGGAAGATGTGGCCATTGTAGAGAAGATTATGTGTACTCTGACACCGAAGTTTGATTATGTTGTCTGCTCAATTGAAGAATCAAAGGACATCGATGTGCTTTCTCTTGATGAATTACAAAGCTCCTTGCTAGTCCATGAGTAGAAAATGAACCGAAGTTCTATCACAGAGGAGCAAGCTTTGAAGGCCTCTACCTTTATTCATTCCTCAAATTCAAGAGGGAGGGGAGGAGGTAGAGGAAGAGGAAGGGGAGATCGAGGCAATGGAAACACCAGCAGGCATTTTAATTCTAAAGGTGATGATGATCAAAAGCAGTAAGTCGAGATCAACAATTTGACAAATCAAAAATTGACTGCTTCAGATGTCATAAGTTTGGTCATTACCGTTCTGAATGTCGTACGAAACTATCCAATGACAAAGAAAAAGGAGAGAAATCAAATTTTGCTGAAAATAATGAAGAAGAAACTTTGTTGATGGCTGTTCAAGCAAATGAAAAATCTGAGTCAAATATTTGGTATGTGGATACAGGCTGCAGCAACCACATGTGTGGAAGTAAGTCATTCTTTTCTCATTTAAATGAAGATTTTCATTCTACAGTACGTTTTGGTGATTGTTCTACTGTGAATGTGTTGGGAAAGGGTGATGTTAAGATTAGAACCAAGAATGGTTTTGTTGAAACAATTGCTAATGTACTTTATGTTCCTAACTTAAAAAGCAATTTATTAAGTGCGGGACAATTACAAGAAAAGGGTTATGTAATCACTTTGAAAAATGGTGCCTGTGAGATATATGACCCTAAGAGAGGAGCTATTGCTATAGTTCCAATGAATTCAAACAGGTTGTTCCCTTTGAAGATTGAAAGTATTCATTCTTGCTTGATGGTTGAAGTGAAAGATCCTTCTTGGCTATGGCATTTTTGCTATGGTCACCTGAGTTTTGGCAGACTAAAGACTCTCCAACAGAAAAACATGGTGACTGGACTTCCTCAAATTGTTGCTCCTTCTAAAGTCTGTGAAGAATGTGTTGTTGGCAAACAACATCGTTCTAAATTCCCTCAAGGAAAATCATGGAGAGCAAAGAATGTTTTGGAGCTGATTCACTCTGACATTTGTGGACCAATAAAACCATCTTCAAATGGAGGTAAAAGATATCTAATTACTTTCATTGATGATTACAGTAGGAAAACATGGGTTTATTTTCTACAGAAAAGTCGAAGCTTTTGGTGCATTTAAGAGTTTCAAGGCGTGTAGAAAATGAGGTGGAAAGACAATCAAAACTCTTCGTGCGATCGCGGTGGAGAATATTGCTCGAAAGAATTTGAAGTTTTTTGTCAAGCCCATGGCATACGAAGAGAGCTAACAACTGCTTATACACCACAACAAAATGGTGTATCGGAGAGGAAAAACAGAACCATTCTTAATATGGTTAGAAGCTTGTTAGCAAGGGGAAGAGTTCCAAAAGTCTTTTGGCACTGAAGTCAAAATGGAGTGTTCACATCTTAAATAGAAGTCCTACATTTCTTTGTCCAAAATCGGCCAGAGGAGGCTTGGAGTGGCGAAAACTGCATAGATTACTTTCAAATTTTTGGTTGTATTGCTTTTGCACGTGTTCCAGATGAGAAAAGAAAGAAACTTGACGATAGGAGTGAAAAATGTGTGTTTCTTGGTGTTAGTGACACATCTAAAGCATACAAGTTGTTCAACCCGTTGACAGAAAAGATAGTGACCAGCAGAGACGTTGTTTTTGACGAAGAAAATACTTGGGATTGGAGTGGGCAGCAGCCAACTCCAATTATTTTTTACAAAGAAGTTGAAGAAGAGGTGCAGCCAACTGAAAGTTCATCAAACATTGCTCCAACTGGTGAAGAAACTCCAACAAGTTCTGAAATTCTACCAACAATAACAAGTGCACAAGCTGAATCTACTCGCAGTCGAAAAAGGCCTGCATGGATGAAGGACTATGAGGTAACTGGAGTTAATTTTAATGAGGATTTGATCAGTCACTTTGCTTTGTATGCAGATTGTGATCCTGTAATTTTTGAACATGCTGTCAAAGAGTCAAAATGGAGGAAGGCAATGGATAATGAGATTGCAGCCATTAAAAAAAATAATACTTGGGAGTTAGTTGAACTTCCAAAAGGCCAAAAATCCATCGGAGTGAAGTGGGTTTACAAACCAAAGCTAAACGAGAGAGGAGAAGTTGATAGACTTAAAGCGCGCTTAGTAGCTAAAGGCTACAAGCAGGAGTTTGGGATTGATTATACTGAAGTTTATGCTCCAGTTGCAAGGCATGACACAATCAGAATGGTAATTGCATTGGCAGCTCAAAATTCATAGCCAATCTTTCAATTGGATGTCAAATCCGCTTTCTTACATGGAGATCTCAAGGAGCAGGTATTTATCGATCAACCCCCTGGTTATATTAAGGTTGGACATGAGCATAAAGTGTATAAACTAAAAAAGGCATTGTATGGTTTGAAACAAGCCCCACGGGCTTGGTATGGTCGAATTGAAGCCTATTTCTTGAAAGAAGGTTTTCACAAATGCCCCTATGAACATACATTTTTTATGAAATTGGAGAATGATGGGAGGGTGCTAATGGTCTCTCTTTATGTAGACGATTTAATTTACACTGGTAATTTACAGGGCATGATTGATAAGCTTAAAGAGTCTATGATGAATGAGTTTGATATGAGTAATCTTGGAATGATGCGTTATTTTCTTGGTATAGAAGTGACTCAATCTGCAGGTGGCATTTTTATTTCTCAAGAAAAGTACGTAGAAGAAGTCCTAGACAGATTTCAAATGAAAAATTGCAACTCTGCGAGTACTCCAATGGATACAGGAATGAAACTTGTCAAAGATCCTGCAGGAAAGAGTGTTGACAGCACACTTTATAAACAGATTGTTGGTAGCTTGATGTATGTAACCACTACAAGGCCAGACATTATGTATGCTGTGAGTAAAATAAGTAGATACATGGAAAATCCAAAAGAAATGCATCTTATTGCTGCAAAAAGAATTCTGAGATACTTGCAAGGTACTTCTAAATTTGGGTTGTTCTATGGGAATTGTGAATCAAGTCTAGTTGGATTTACTGACAGCGATTGTGCCGGAGATCTAGATGATAGAAAAAGTACATCTGGTTATGTGTTTATGATGGGGACAGCAGCAATTTCATGGTCTTCAAAGAAGCAATCAATTGTAACGTTGTCAACAACAGAAGCAGAGTTTGTAGCTGCTGCAGCGTGTGCTTGTCAAGCAATTTAGTTGTGAAAAATTCTGGCAGAACTTCAGTACAAGCGAGAAGGACCTACTCCTATATATTGTGATAATGGATCAGCAATTAAGCTATCTAAGAATCCCGTTCTACATGAGAGAAGCAAAGACATAGATGTGAGGTTTCACTTTCTAAGGGATTTTACAAAAGAAGGAGTCATTGATCTCATCTATTGCAGAAGTGAAGACCAAGTAGCTAACATTTTGACAAAACCTTTGAAGTTGCCTGCATTTCAGAAGCTAAGAAAAATGCTCGGTGTCTGCACTTTAAACTGATAGTTTGCAAACTTTCAGTTTAAGGGAGGGATTGTTGAATTGATTTTTTAATTTCTCTTATTTATTTTACACGTGCTTTAACTTTGGTTGTCCTAGTCTTTAGCTTATGCAGCAGCTGTCATTTGATTTTGTTAAGTAGTTAAGTAGTGGAAGGACTTAGTGGTGTCCATCTTTTACGCTTTTATTGTTACAAAAGCTCTATTTAAAAGGAGCTCAGTTAATGTAATGTGTGTGTTTTTTGAATTAAAAAAAGACAGTTTTTCTCCACTTTGTTCAAAGTTTTTTATCAAATAGCAGCAAAGTATTGGATGGATCATAGGAAGCTTATACTAGCATGGATATACCACAATTTCCTTTGAAAACTTACTAACCATACAATTTCTCCTTCATAACTTGATGAATCTTGTAAGTGACTTTCTGATGTGATGAGAACCATTCAATGAACTCTCAATTTTTAGCTCTAGAAAACATTTTCCAAATAAGGTCTCCTGCAAAGACTAAGTGTGACATTTTATTTCTATATAGTGGCCATTTCATCAGTATGTTCACATGATGCTCGAACATTTTGCCCCCTGAGCCTCCTCCATGAAGATATCCTTAACATCTCAAGGAGTGGGCTAATTATTGGGGTTAGCTGCTCTAAAAATTTGATGGGAACACCGGTCTGCCATTGCCATTTTGGCAGCCATTAAGCGTGACCCTGGTGACACCATTGGTTTCCTCCCTCATCTGAGGTGGTATGTATATCTCATCAGCCTGGATCGGGGGTAGCGTGAATCACTAGCTTCTTGAACACTTCCAGAGGACTGCACCCCGAGTTCTTTAAGATTTTGCCAAGAAGGTTTAGAAGTGACGTCTTGACCCATTACTTTAGGTCCCTGCTGAACTTGTTGAGTTGAGACCTGCTGTACATGTTGATCAAATTTCTCTATCATATTGAATAGGGCCTTGTTAAGAGCCTGCAAAACTTCGTATGTTCTTTGGTCAACTTCTTTTGAATTTCAGCAAGTCTTTGAACCTCTTTTACATTTTTCCAACTTTCCTCGGTATGTACACTAATAGCCTTAGCAACTGACTTAATCAAAGTATTAGCAACGTATCCATATGCATCTAGAGACCCAACAAATGTTTTTTCATAAACAAAATGAGTATCTATCTTGACAGAATGAGTCCCATCGAGAGTACCAAAAATGATGTGGTTGGCCTTTAATTGAATGTGGGTGTGCCAGAGCTGTGAAGTACCTCAACCATAACAATGTGAATGCACTGTTCTAACTTCTCTTAAGAGAATTGTGCAAGTTTAAAAGAACTGATATAAACTTTGAGCCCTTCTCCACTGTTTGTTTAAATTCTAAAGGGTGCCAAGAATATTGAAATCATAGTGATATATTTGGATTTGTTATAAAGAAATAAGAAATTGCATTAAAAATAAATTGCTTACTACATAAATGAGATTGAGGAAATTAATTAAGTGTTGAACTAATAGAAAATAAAAGCTAATTTTGAGGTTGTTGATGTATTTTTGGATAATTCGATCTGTTCCCTGATGATTATCCTCTTCTCCATATATAGCTTTGATATGGCTTACAAAGGTTACTCTCGAGTATCCCACTTGCCAGGCTTCGTAACTGCAACTCTCTAAAACAGCTCCCATTTTCTCCACAAACCCACTCTTCCATTTCACCAGAACCTAACTTCACCATTAACCAAAATCTTTTATCACCTTCCTCAACTACCATTTCTTCAACTCCCACGTTCTCCATAATTGTTCAGCAGTATCCCACTTGACCAATAGCTTTTGTTAAATATTGTTTTTGGACTGCACGTGACATCTTTTCGGATATTTAA
This sequence comes from Hevea brasiliensis, assembly GCF_030052815.1. Lineage (NCBI taxonomy): Eukaryota > Viridiplantae > Streptophyta > Magnoliopsida > Malpighiales > Euphorbiaceae > Hevea > Hevea brasiliensis. Next base: position 4,878,581 of record NC_079493.1, on the reverse strand, counting down.
TTGATTTGTTCTTGGTCAATAAGTTAGTCCTATTCTTTAGGATATTGTTAGTTTGTTTTATTCTATTTCATGGATTGTGGCTTTATCTTAGGACACAATTTTTTCAGTTATGTTTTTTCAGCTATTTAAATGTATTACCATTCATCGAATAAAGACAGAACTTTCCTTAAGTCGTTGCATTCTTGTAATCTCCTGCTCTGCAATTTCAATTTTTCTATTCTTTTTATTTCTTAAACCAACAATTGGTATCAGAGCTTTCTTCTTAAAGGATCTGTGAGTGAGATGGAGGCTGACACCAGTTTCTCTCAAATTTCTCCTCCTATCTTCGATGGAAAAAATTACTAGCTTTGGGCAATGAGAATGGAGACTCACTTGGAGGCTTTAGATCTTTGGGAGGCCGTGGAAGAGGATTATGAAGTTCCTCCACTGCCAAACAATCCCACCATGGCCCAGATCAAAACCCACAAGGAAAAGAAAACCAAGAAGTCAAAGGCGAAAGCAGCTTTGTTTACTGCTGTGTCTATAACAATTTTCACAAGAGTTATGTCTCTCAAATCAGCAAAAGAAGTTTGGGACTATCTGAAGGAAGAATATGCAGGAGATGAAAGAATACAAGGCATGCAAGTGTTGAATTTAATAGGGGAATTCGAGTTGCAGAGGATGAAAGAGTCTGAGACAATCAAAGAGTACTCAGACAGATTGCTTGGCATAGTCAATAAGGTGAGGTTGCTTGGCACCCAATTTTTAGATTCAAGAATCATTGAAAAAATTCTGGTAACTATGCTAGAAAGATATGAAGCTTCAATAACCACCTTGGAGAACACAAAGGATTTGTCCAAAATTACTTCGGTAGAGCTGTTAAATGCTTTGCAAGCTCAAGAGCAATGGAGGCTTATGAGGCAAGATCGTATTGTTGAAAGAGCTTTGCCAGCCAAGCACCAAGAAGTAGGAAAGAGCAAGAAGAAATATGATAACAAAAAATCAGGCGTCAACTAATGAAAACTCTGCAAACAGCCAAACTCGAAGGAAGGGTAGAACCTCAAAGAAAAACTATCACCACTGCGGCAGAATGGGGCACCCACCGTTCAAATGTTGGAAGAGACTAGATGCAAATTGCAGCAATTGTAATCAGCTTGGACATGAAGCTGTGATTTTCAAGAGCACATTTCAGAAGCATGAAGTGGAGGCTCAAGTTGCAAATCAAGATGAAGAAGACCAAATTTTTGTGGCAACATGTTTTTCAACCGGAAGTTTTTCAGAAAGCTGGCTGATTGATAGTGGTTGTACAAACCACATGTAACACCCTCCCTGTAGCAACTCCGTACATTCTACTGTTCCGGTGGGACAGTTAAAAATTTTAGAAATAAAATACAACCAAGTTAAATGAGCCGGTGCCCTAGCGATGGGTAACCAAGTGAGAAGTTGCGGTTCTCGCAACTAGGAGCCCTAGACCCGGGGAAAAATTCATAAAATAATTTTTAAGACTCCAGAGAAGGTCATTGAGATTCCTATGGCATTAGAATACCAAGAAAATATTTAGAAAAATTTTTCAATCGGTACAGACAATTTTGGCCAGTTAAACCAAACGGAGGGCATTTTGGTCATTTCGTCTTCAGAGATGATTTTTGGCCCATTTGTCCAGTTAAGTAAATAATTATTATAACATAAAATATGAATAAATATTGCTAAAAATTAAATTAAAAATGAGTAGAGAATAGAAGAAAAAAAATGGAAGAAAATACCAATTATGACATCATATGATGTCATTAAACACTTACCCACCAATCACATTTAATCAACACTTAAATTAACTAATAAAATATGGATAAGAATACAGCAAAAGCTCATAAAAATCCAACAGCCATCACCTTCACAAAACTCACCCGTAGCTCTCAAACTCCATACCCATTCCACCATAGAAAGCTTACCAAAGCTTTATAACCCACCCAAATCTCACTTAAAACCCTAAGTCCACTTCTATAAAATTTGTCTCTACATCTTGAGCAAGTGTTTGGCAGCCAAGAAAACAAAAGAAAGTGAAGAATTAACAAGAGAAAATTCTGCCCTACTAAGGTTAGTGCCATATTCTTTGCTTTTACATCTTTCTAATCATGAATTTAAGCTAAGTTAAGTTGAAAATTTGATAAAAATTGAATTAATGAAGCATGGTTATATTCCATGAAATTTTGGCAACCTTGACATGAGTTAGATTTAGGAGAATTCTTTGGTTTAAAGTGACATATTAGCTGCCCCTCTTATAAATTATATGATTAGTATAGTAAATTAGGAGTAAGATGCATGAATTGGAGGCTTGGTCAATTAGGGTTAGGGTTTTGAAATTTAATTTTGGTAGTGGATGAAAATGGACATAAACTAAAGTTTTAATGGTCAATTACTAACCATTTGGCTATTGGTAAACAAGAAATGAAGTGTGTTTAGTGATAGGATTTAGGTTTAGTGTGGCTACCCTAGGTGACCTGCAAAATTGGACATGAGTCCAGCAGGTTTGGGCAGCCATAACTTGAATTGTAGAGGTTCAATTGGTGTTTGGCCAATTGGACATGAAACTAGACACATAATGGCACAACTTTGGTGAGGAAACCATGCCCATAAGACCAAACCAAGTGGACCAAAAACTTGCCCCAATCCGGGTGTCCTGCAACCTGTTTCTGCAGAATGATCAAATGAACAGTGATTGTTCATTTGGCCATAACTCAGTGTAGAATGACCCAATTGACCTGAAATTTTACCAGCAACAAGCTAAGATATAGACCAACAACTTTCATGAAGAAACCCACCCCAAATTATGACCAGAACCTATCCAACAAGGGAGTTGCAGTCACTATTCACTGCACTGTAGATATGGTCAGTCCAGAAAAATTCCAATCCGGCCAATTGTGGTTTTTGGACTATAACTTGAGCTACAAAACTCCAAATGGAGTGATTCAAAAAAAGAAATTCAACTAGACAAAATAAGGAACAGCTTTCATGTTTATCATTTTCCCAAATTCCTACTGCAACAGTAACTAATGGAACAGTAAAAATAAGGTATGAAAACTGAAAATTCTGCTCAATTAACTTTAAGCTTAGAAATGGTATTGGTAACCAATACCAACAAATTTTGAATGCAAAATGTGGTATGTTGGGAGTATTAAAACCAATGTACCTATTGTCTATGCAAAAGTCAACATTTTTGTTGACTAATGAAGGGAATAGTAACACCAAAACTTGAAATTCAAAAATTGTAAAACTCAAAAGTGTCAAATGCCCTAGTATACCTAACAAGATTGGTTTGGATAGTTTGGCATGCCAATAGGGTTCGATTAGCGATCGCACATGGCATTATGCCATTCAGTGATTTCATGGCTTTTAGCTATTCGACATTATGTTGATACTTGGCCTTGTGCCTAATGTTATTACAGACTTATTAGTCGTTACATTTGCACTGGGAGACACATATGTGACCGATGGTGTGACGGCGAGTACTTGATTCCCAGTGCGGTTTACTGTTTATCCAGATCCGATCGTCGGTATAGGTTACTTGGGCAACCAAAAATGAAAGTGGATAAATTTAATGAAATAAAGAATATAACAAGTACAAAATAAGTAAGACTACAAATATTCATCGAAAATTTATTTGCAATAAGACATCGATACATTCACTGCATATTTATTTTCTGTTATTTCTTTTTATTTTATTATTGGCACCACTAAGCATTATTGCTTAGCGCGTTGCTTTTGCCACACGTGAGTTACTGGAGATCTTGGCCAGAGCCCAGTAGACCACAGACTGGGTGAGACCTCCTGCAGCTCTGCATAGTGTCCGTGTCACCTTACCGTCATCAGTGCATTAGTAGGACACTAGGTTTTCTTTTGATATTTTGTAATTAACTTTTATTTTCTCATATGTAATTGAAACTTATGTAATGTATTTTGGTATTAATGTAAATAGTAGAAATGGTGTTTATGAATGAAAAAGTGAACATTTATTTATGACTTTTACATGATTATCATATGAAATGAATGATTGAGAAATGGAAATGTTATTGAAAAACATATTGAGATTTTGTTGATGAAATAGAGTTTGGGATTGATTGAAAATATTGAAAGTGTTTTTCACAGGTTTCGAAGAACTGTTTTCTCCATTTTTAGCCGGTACTCTGCCGGATTTTCTATAAAATTTTCGGAACCTCAAATAAATTATAATTTCAATAAATGACTTAAATAAATTATATTTCATAAATTATATTCAAAACTATGATAAAAATAAATTAAGGAAGAATAAAAATGATTGAGATAAAATAGAGTGTTCCGGTACATCGTGTGATATATCTTACTCGGATATACTGTAGACGGGTAAGGGGTGTCACACCACATGACGTATAACAGAACTCTTTTCAAAGAATTGAAGCCTACAGGAATTACGAAGTTCAGAATTGGAGATGGTGGATATATTTCTGCAAAGGGAAAAGGGACTATCGCAATTACAACAAGTTTAGGTACAAAAACAATTTCTAATGTTCTTTATGTACCTGATATTGATCAAAACTTGTTGAGTGCAGGCCAGTTAATTGAAAAAGGATTTAAAGTGTCCTTTGAAAACTGGTATTGCCATATTTACGATGCCACTGGGAAGGAGATTTTATGGGTAAAAATGAGAGGTAAAAGCTTCTCATTTGATCCAACAGAGGAGAAGCACACAACTTATCCTACTAAAGTCAATATCACCGAAATCTGGTACAAAAGGTTGGGCCATTGTCATCTTCAAAGAATGCTGAAAATGAAGAAGAGAGATATGTCGAAACACTTCCCGAGTCTTACTGACTATTTACCAAATTGTAGAGCCTGTCAATTTGGTAAACAACATCAGAAGTCATTTCCTAAATCAACTTGGAGAGCCTCACAAAAGCTGCAGCTAATACATACTGATGTAGCAGGACCTCAAAAAACTCCATCACTATAAGGTAGCCTTTACTATATTCTTTTCATTGATGATTTTACAAGAATGCGTTTGATTTTTTTCTTGAAGTTTAAGTCAGAAGTAGCTGGCATATTTTGGAAGTTCAAGAAAATGGTGGAAAATCAGACTGGCTACAAATTCAGATTCTAGGGTCCGATAATGGAAAGGAATACACCTCAGCAGAGTTTAATTTATTCTGCGAAGAAGCTGGCATTGAACATTAGCTTACAGCTCCCTACACTCCGGAAGAGAATGGAATTAGTGAGAGAAGAAACAGATCAATAATGGAGATGGCCAGATGTATATTGCATGAGAAGGAGTTGCCTAAAATGTTTTGGGCAGAGGCAACCAACATGGCAGTATTTCTGCAAAATCGACTTCCAATGAATGCTTTGGAAGATAAAACACCATTCGAGGCTTGGTATGGGTATAAAACTTCACTAAGCTTTCTTAAAGTTTTTGGCTGTGTGTGTTTTGCTCATGTTCCTCAGGTTAAACGTGACAAACTTGACAAGAAGGCAATTCCAGGCATCTTTGTGGGCTGTAGTTTGATTTCTAAAGCCTGCAAATTATAATCCTCAAATTGGAAAGATAACAATCACACGAGACGTACACTTCAGCTAGAATGAGCAGTGGGACTGGAAGAATTTTCAAAGAACAGGTGGACTCTTACAACAAGTAAACAACAATCCTTCTGAAGAGCAAAGAACTGAGCAGTGGCAGAATGACCTAGAAGATGATTATCCGATTAGAGGATCAAGGCTTCTGTCAGACATTTATCAGAGATGTAATGTAGCAATTTATGAACTTGCTAGACCGAAAGAAGCACTTCAATACCTGAAGTGGAAGAAAGCAATGGAGGAGGAGATTTCAATGATAGAGAAAAATAAAACTTGGGAGTTAGTTAACAAGCCTGAAGATAGAAATGTCATTGGTGTGAAATGGGTGTTCAGAACAAAGTTAAATGCAGATAGCTCCATCAACAAATACAAGGCCAGGCTCGTAGTTAAAGGGTATGCACAAATTTTTGGTGTTGATTATTCTGACACTTTTGCCCCTGTCGCAAGATTAGATACAATCAAATTGCTGCTTGCAATAACCGCACAAAAGGGCTGGAAGGTGTTCCAATTAGATGTCAAATCAACTTTTTTAAATGGAGTTTTGCAGGAAGAAATATATGTGGAGCAACCAGATGGATTTGTGGTGCAAGGTGAAGAGAATAAGGTCTACCTGCTCAAAAAGGCTCTTTACGGCCTAAAACAAGCACCTCGAGCCTGGTATAGCAGGATAGATGATCATTTGCTAAGCCTAGGCTTTGAAAAAAGTTTATCTGAGGCCACTCTTTATGTTAAGCATAAAGGCAATGATGTTCTCATAATGTCTCTTTATATTGATGATCTTTTAGTGACAGGAAATAATACAAGGCTAGTTGAGAAGTTTAAAAAAGAAATGATGCATGTCTTTGAAATGACAAATCTTGGTCTTATGACCTATTTTCTTGGGATGGAAATCAAACAAAGCGAAAATGATATGTTCATCTGCCAGAAGAAATATGCAAGAGAAATACTGAAAAATTTTCAGATGGAAGAATGCAAAGCAGTGAGCACACCGATGAATCATAAAGAGAAGCTAAGTAAGGAAGATGGTGCTGATAAAATTGATGAAGGTTATTATAGAAGCTTGATTGGATGTTTAATGTATCTCACTGCAACAAGGCCGGATATTTTATTTGTTGTAAGTCTCTTATCTCAATTTATGCATTGTGCTAGTGAAATGCATTTAAGAGCAGCAAAAAGAATATTAAGGTATATCAAAGGTACTGTTAATTATGGTGTCAAGTTTGAGAACTGTCAAAGCCTCAAGTTGTATGGATTCTTGGATAGTGATTGGGCTAGATCCATTGATGACATGAAAAGTACTTCAGGATATTGTTTCAGCCTAGGTTCAGGAGTTTTCTCTTGGTGCTCAAAGAAGCAAGAGATTGTAGCATAATCCACTGCAGAAGCAGAATTCATAGCAGCAGCAGCAGTAAACCAAGTTTTATGGTTGAAAAAGATTATGTGTGATTTGCATATGGAGCAGAAGAATAACGTAGAGGTTTTCGTTGACAATCAGGCAGCAATTGCTATCTTAAACAATCCGGTGTTTCGTGGGAAGACTAAACATTTCAATATCAAGCTCTACTTCTTTAGGGAAGTGCAGCAAAATGGAGAAGTGACTCTAGTTCACTGCAACTCTGAAGATCAGTTGGCAGACTTATTCACAAAACTTCTTCCAGTCAGCAAATTCGAGCTTCTAAGGCAAAGAATTGGAGTTTGCAGCTCCAAAAGCAAGGAGGAGTGTTAAAAATTGTTTTTGGACTGCACGTGACAGCTTTTCAGATATTTAATTGATTTGTTCTTGGTCAATAAGTTAGTCCTATTCTTTAGGATATTGTTAGCTTGTTTTATTCTGTTTCATGGATCGTGGCTTTATCTTAAGACCACAATTTTGCTTTTAGTTATGTTTTTTCAGCTATTTAAATGTATTACCATTCATCGAATAAAGACAGAACTTTCCTTAAGCCGTTGCATTCTTGTAATCTCCTGCTCTGCAATTTCAATTTTTCTGTTCTTTTTATTTCTTAAACCAACAGCTTTGCACAACTGCCCAGTTCTTCAGAACTATCTCTCTATGCTCCACTTTCACTTCTGCAAGAGTAACACCTTAGCTCAAAGATCCATAGATTGATATTTTGAGTTGGACTACTGCAAAAAAACATAGATTTTAATTAACTTCAGGCTTGTCCATAGATACGTATAATGAGTAGGTTTACCAAGTCTTATATATAAAAGGAAGTGAAAGGATTATCTATACGTAAAAACAGTTACCATTTTAATAATGAACAAAACTGAATTGAAGAAGTTTAAAGTAGTATCGGCAGAATCACTGAAATTGTATGTTAAGAATCATACTCTCTCTCATTAGTTCATAAGATACAATTTCAATCAACTCATCACCAGATATTATTATTGACCCAAGAATTCTTAAATTTTCAATATCAATTATTGTGGTAGAGTTAATTATCTGACTACAGTCCAGTTCTTCTTCTTACTCAAAAATAAATTAGTGCACTTCGTTCTTTCTCACATAAGAATTTCTTGCAGAACACATATACCTGAAGGTCGCATCTGTACTACCAGATCAGTTTACATGGCAAGGCCGCTTGATCAGACTCTAATGTGGCAGGGCCACCGGAGCAAATTTCATATGCGCACTTGATACTGCTCAATACAATCATATTTCAGGCTGCTCATCTGCTAAAGAAATTTGGGAAAAAAGCTCCAAGTGACATATGAGGGAACCAATCAATTCAAAAAAATCAAAGGCTAATTTCATAATTCGTGATTATGAAATATTCAAAAACAAGCTCAGTGAATTAATTGCTGAAAATTGTACCGGATTCACAGGTTTGACGATCAACACAGCTAAAGGTCTTGGCAAGAAATTTACTGGAAAAGAATTAGTCAAGGAGATTCTGAGATCAGTGATTAAATCTCGGGAAACCAATCAAATGATTCTCTTTGACGCTAAGAATTCCGAGACTTTCACCTATGATGGACTTATTGGCTCACTAAAGCACATGAAATGATGTTCAACAAACACAATGCTGCTGAAGAGGATAAAAAGAAGAAGGAGATTGCTCTTAAAGTTGAGAAAGCCAATAAAAAGAAGAAATTAATGTTTCTCAAGATCAGTTTCAAGAGACAACTCAAACTCTCCTAGTGATGACAATAATTAGACCACAATGTTTGATAGAAAATTCAAGAAAGCACGTAAGAAGGTGACTGCTAGCTTATCCAAAACTTATAATTGCAAGTAAGATTTTTATTATTTAGACTAAACCTTAATTTATCAGGGAACAGGACACAATACATGAGTCTCACCCACCTATGAATCTCACATATTTGTGCTTTAGATCATGATAGACCTAGGCAAAAATTTCCAAGCAAGTGATGCCTGAAATGAGTAATAATAATAATAATAATAATAATAATAATAATAATAATAATAATAATAATAATAATATAGAAATGAGTGAAAGTTTATCCAACAGTAATTAAGAACTCAATCAAATTAAATAATTAAGAATGGAGAGGGATATATTTGCATAATGTTATTTATCTTTCCATTTAATGTTGGCTACTACACATTCGTTATGCTATACAAATATTAGATACGCTATTAGTTCCTATTTTTCTCTCAATTTATTATATATAATTATATTACAGATATAATTTCATTTTTCATTTTGAATTTAAAAGATAATTTTTTTTTTGAAATAATAATATTTTATTGAATCTAATCGATATAAGTTGTTTGATATATTTTCTCTTATTTATGTGTTTTTCCCTCCCCACTATAAATTATGATTATATTATACATTACAAAATATCAAATGGCGTAAATTATGATTAGACTAATTTTGTTTTGAGTTTATACATTATAAACGTATGTTATGGTTATTATTAGGGAAGAGCAGTTTTTGGTTTAAACCGAAAAATCGAGCCGAACTGATTCAATTTGGTTCAATCGGTTCGGTTTTAAAATTCAATCGGTTCGGTTCGATTCGGTTTATAATTTTGATAATTTTGGTTAATCGGTTCGGTTCGGTTATTTTTCATAAAAAATAAAAAAATCGAACCGAACCGAAATTATTAATATATATAGGAAATCAAAGAAAATAGAACCAAACCGAATCAACCAAATAGAACCGAACCGAAATCAAAGAAAATCGAATCGAACCTTAAGATTTTTGAGTTTTGATTTCTATTTTTTTTTGTTTTTATGTTTTATTATTTAGATTTAATGTTAAAAATATGAAATTTTATAAATTTTGGTTTGATCGGTTTAAAACCGAACCGAACCGATATTTATCGGTTCGATTCGGTTCGGTTTTCTCTTATCAATCGGTTTGATTCGATTTTTAAAATTTTTTATTTTCGATTTTATCGGTTCGATTCGGTTTCGTTAAAATTTTTTATTTTCGATTTTATCGGTTTGATTCGGTTCGAAACCGAACCGACCGTTTGCACACCACTAGTTATTATACATATCAAACACAATTAGTATGACTTAAACTCAAATCCATGTTTGTTTTTCTGTTATTCATATATTTATTTATTATTAATTTTATAATTTAATTGGTGTAAGTTATTGAATAATTAAATTAAATTAAATCATCATGTGTTTGGTTGTTGAATGTTTCTTTATATTGTTAATAGATGCAAAAGACTGAATTAAGATTATATATATATATTATGTATTAGATTAAGAAAAAAAAACTACTCATTATAATATATCGAAGTTGTTATCTATTCTTAATAAGTAGTCTTAGGGGTGTTTGATTTACCTATTAGGTGCAGCTGATAATTAATAAACACTCAAATAAGTGAACTAAAATATTTAGTAAGCTTGTAAAAATGAAGTTGATAGCTGATGGGTAACTGATATGGTACTCATCAACTATAGTTTGTATCCGCTTTATTTTTAGAGCTATTTCTCATCAGCTGATAGCTGATTTGATTTTATTTTTTATTTGACTATATTATCATTTTTTATTTAACTTGAAAATTAATATTATTAATATTTTTATCTTTTTCATTTATAATTTTAACATTTTAATCAATACATTCTAATTTTATTAAAATATTTTTTATTAATAACATAAAATATAAAATATTTATTTATATCTAAAAACTTAAAATTTATTATAAGTTTTTCCTTTATCAACAATAATAATTACTTTATTATTTTATCTATAATTTTAAAGTTATTTATTTTTTAAAAAATTTAATTATTTTCTTATTTCAATAATAAAATAAATCGATATGATATAATATAATAGAATAATAATTACATATTTATTTTAATAATATAATAAATGATATAATATATTAATTTAATAATTATATATTTAATTTAATAATAAAATAAAAAATACAATAAAATAAATTTATATTTTTATATTTATTTCAATAATAAAATAAGCTATATGATATATACCTGTATTAGTCATTTCACATATCAATAGTAACAGTTAAATATAATTTTACCAAATACTTAATATAAATAAGCTATTATCAGTTACTAGCTATTAGCTAACAGTTATAACTTGTATTCAATAATTAAACCAAACAAAGCTCTTAGACTAGTGAGCCTATTTCATACTCTTTCACTATGTTTGGATAAATTTTAGGAGATGAATGAAAATAAAAAAAGAAAAATATTTTTTATTCTTTATTCTTTATTTTTCCTCCTTGTGTTTGGATGAATAGAAAATAAATGGAAGAAAATAAAAATTGGCATTAAAATCGAGAATTTTTTTTCTTTGATTTCTTTTTTTTTTTTAATTTAGAGAGAAAATAATTAAAGGAAAATAAAACTTATTTTTCTCCTTTCCTTTATTTTTCTTCTCTTATCCAAATAAAAAAAAAATCTTTTCACAAGTTATTTTTCCTTATTTTTCTTCCTCTCCCTCTTTCACTTATCCAAACATGGCGTTTAGAATCGGTTATGATGGACTCTTTACCAGCTGATCCTAATGGGCCTGAGAATCATCTGCTTTGATGGATCTCAATACATCTGTGTGCTTAAATAAGTTTGGGCCAATGGTGGATGTGAATCTGCGCCCTGCTTTTTCAAAGGCTGGTTCATATGGCTGTAGATTCTTCCTTTCGACAGAGAACTGTCTCTTTAAGCGCTAGTGGTAATTTAGTAATTTAAAAACCAAAGGCCCAAAGGTCAACCGATTGGAGACAACGTCCCCTTATTGTAAAAAGTCATAACTTACAACCGACCACAGTGGGAGTCGAACCCACGACCTTTTGATCCGAAGTCAAACGCGCTAATCCACTGCGCTATGCGGTCATCTTTTGCTAAGTTTTTGGGTAAACATTCTTGAAGGTTACACATGCTCAAGATTAAAAACTTCTGCCTAATTACTGTGAAATCACCTTCTTTCCCATTTCCTTTCTTATAATAATTAAATAAACCGTGAATATTAAAAGATAATATTTTTATAAAAAAATTATTATTTTTTTTAATTTTAAAAAAATAGACTTATGTATTAAAAGATATGACACGTAAGCATAAAAAAATTAAAAAATATTGGTAATGAATTTCCCATCATGCTCATAAAGTCACTATTATCAAAAGTATTCACGTGCATCAAATGTCATGATCAATAATTTTGAAACGTATGGGAGATAGTTACTAATATCGTCTATCCTTCTCATCAAAATTAGGGAGTACTCAACATAAGTAGCGGATTTGCTTTATATTGGCCGGGGTCAATTCACCTACTCAATTTTTTTTTTAAATCTTATATATATTATTTAAGTAATTATATATAATATATTATTAAATTATCCATGTAACTCATTAAAATAATTTTTATCCCATTAAAATAGTTAAAATGTTATTATATTTAATAAATTTAGACTTATTGTTTTGACAATTATTGTATTTATATAAATAATTAACACTTAAATTAATAATTATTGTATTTAATATTTTGATAATTGACATGTAATCTATGAAAATCTAGTATATCCATTAACTTTGTTGGTTTGTGAAATTGGCATTCATATGCCTTGTTGCAATTGTAAGTGTTCAAAAGTATTTTGTACAATGAAAATTATGAAACTCAATTGCAGAATCAAATGAAAGATGAGTTGTTAAATAATTATTTGATTACATATATTAAAAGATGTTTTTGACAACATTAATAATGAAATGATTAAGCAATGCTTTTTTAGAAAATGAAAACTCACTTAAAACAATTGTTCAAAATTATAGCGATAATTTATTATTTTATAAAATTGTTCTTTTACTCAATTGTTGTTATTTATTTATGTATATTATTATATTTTCTTTTTAATAAACAGTTTATTATTCTATAGTGTAACAACCTAATTTTTTCTTAAATTCTATTTTCTTAAATTCAAAATATTATTTTGAATTAGATATTTCAATTGGATGTTATTTTAATAAACGTAATATTATTTAGAAATTTAAATTTATGTCATGTATTTAATTATAAACATTTCTGAGAATTTATTTAAACATATTATTATTATTATTATTATTATTATTATTATTATTTAATTTTTCATATATAGTATTTTGAGAATTACTTGAAAAATATATAAAAGATCAAGGACTTATTTAAAATTGTTCCTAGGAATGAATTTAGACAATATGTATGTCCATATTCATTCCCAGCAATATAAAAAAAATTTCAAAAATGCAACGACCCCCCCCCCCCTTCTCTCTCTCCCCTCTCCCATTCTCCCTCCCTCCCTCCCTCCCTCACGCTCTCCCCTCTGCCCAGCAACCACCAGCGGCCGACAACCCTCCCCAACCTCCACCGGCCAAGGATGGCGATGGCAGCAGCAAGAATCGAAGAGAGAGAGAGCGATGGCGCGTGGATTTTTAGACCATTTTTCGGTTGATTCCGGCCACCAATGGTGGTGATCCAGGCAGCACTTGACTCCCCATGAACCCAGCTTCCTTTTCCAACCAACCTCACCTGAAAAGATGGTCGGATGAAAGAGAATCGAGGAGAGAGAAAATGAGTATGGCAATGGCTTTTCGACCACTTTTTCGACAATTCAACATTCGGATAGAAAATACAAGACCACCTTTGGACTCAAGGTGACGAAATCTTCGTGATGGGACTAGCTTCGCTCTCATCGAATGCCGTTTGAAAAAGGTGATTATCAAACGATCTAGATCGCTTGATGAGATTTTTTTACTTTTTCAATTTCCAAGAATTAAAATAATTTTATGATAATTATTAACAATTTTTTGGCTTAATTTAAGTGCGATCGGATCAATGATAACTCACTGGTGCCCGGAACCACGTTTTTAGTCAGATTTGGCTACTCGGTGGCCAGTCCCAGAACATGATAAATATTATAGTCGATCCTAACATTTTTAGATACCACGAACGAGTTCCAAATATCGGAATCGGTATAAGTACACCCGAACCCTAAGTTTCCTCAATTACCTAGTATCAAGTTTAGAATAAAAATTTATAAAATATTCATGGATGTTTAGAAAATTATAATTCTTTTTGCAATAGTCTTATAACGTTGTTAAGGACCGCGACACAAAATTTTAGAATTTTTAGAGTTAGTTTAAATGATATTTGCAGAATGCTAGTTCTAGGGGCTATAACTGAATCTTTTGAGTCTATAAGATTTGCCTAGTTTGGAGGGTCCAAGAGGGGCCGTGTGATGTTGAAGAGATATAGAGATGGGATATGTGATTTATTAGTATTATTTGAACTATTTTATAGGTTAAGTAAGTCCTAAGTATAAGAAAAATTTTATCGAAATTTCGATAAGATTTTAGAAATTATTTTGATTTTATGGTTTAAATTAATTATTTAATTTTATCAGTCTTTTGATAGAGGTCAGTGTGTATGTTTAGGTAGTCAGTGCTGGCCATCTTCTCCTTCCAGCCGAACCAGCTGTAGTCCAGTCGATAAATCTATGAGTAGATATTGATTTTATTTATAATTTCAATATTATTATATATTCAATGCATGCTTATGCATCACATATAAATATATGTATATAGTTAAATATTAGACACGCCTTGTGTTGCACTTTAAATTGATGAAATTAATGTGGATATCACCTTAGGGTAATTTGGAGCTGTATACGTGTGTCAGCGTGTGTGTGGTGTGGTGTAATAGATATGGATAAGACAGACAAATCGGCTTGAGCTAGTCTCGCTTCGGGGCCGGTCCTTTTTGTGAAAGTCAGGGTGAATATGACTTTAAGTTGATCTCGCTGACCCTGGCATTTGAATTATTAAGCGAAAGTCCTGCTCGAGTTGATCTTGCTAGCAGACATTGGATTAAGAGAGCTGTATAGGGGATCAACTCCCATATGTATATATATCTGATGTGATATATGAGTGTGTGAGTGCTCCAAATTATTCTTTGTGTGAGTGTTGTTTGAATTTAGCTGAATATGATGATCTATGTGCATTTCATCCTTAGGGATGCATTAGTGCTAGATAGTTATAGAAATTATACTTAAAATCAATATCTTACTCAATGAGTAGAACACTCACTCCTGTTCACCCTATGTTTTTAGGCTAGAAGAGGAGTTCTTTTTTAGAATAACCTGTTTCCTTCCTCGCAGGTTTATTAGCAGTTATTTATTTGTATTATTATTTTCCAAAATTATAATTTAGAACTCCGCATGTATTAGCAGTAGTAATAATCTTGTTAGATACTATGTACATTTAAGTTTTGGTGTTTTAATAAATGTAAAATTTTTATGATATTTAAAATGTTTGCAAATGATGGTATCAGAGTTGAGCTTAACTCCCCTAACTTTAGTTTTTTTATGGTTATCGGGTTGGGTTGACCCGAATAAAAATGTAATATTTTATTTACAAGATGTGCCTCAGTTTTTTGCTATGGTAATGGATTTTGGAAAAATAAAACTTACTACGGGCCTCGGGGGCTTTGTGCAAGCCCAGATCCTAGTGCCAGTCCGGCCGCGAAATTGAGTCGTGACATATACAATATTTTTTTCCTTTTATATCAAGTAAAATAAATTTTTTTACCCTACTAATTTAATTTGATGGCTCAGCCCCTACTCAAATGTGTATTTATTGATAAATCTTGAGTTTATGGTGTTTTCTCTCTATTAATGAAGTTATTTTTGTATTTTTATTATTAATTTTTTTTTAAATGCTCTACAAGACATAGGTACATATCATTCCTTTAATAGAAGATATAAATTTGGATGTTATCTGATGAGCTTATTGAAAGACAATAGAGTTAAAAAGTGAAGTGTGTATGCAACCCACCTATTGGCCAATCTCACTATTAAATCTTTTAAATTCTTACATTACATTCTTTTTTTCATAAGTGAATGATTTATTTATGTAAAAATATAAATATATAATAAGTTAATTTTTACTTCTCTTTTGTATTTTATTTTTAATTAATGAAATAATTTTATTTCCTCCAACTTTAATTGATACGTATTATTTTATTTTCACTTTGAATTAATAGTTTCTTTCAATACTCTTTAAAAGAATTCTAATCAACTTAGACTTTATGTCTCATTTTCTTAGTGATATATTTATAAAATTTCATTAAGTATGTTGAAATCGTATTTTGTGGTGTTCCAAGAAGGTCCCCAAGATGGCCTGTCTGATCCATACTTTTTTTTCATATTTTTACGGCATATAAAACACTAATCCTTTTAAAATTCGTGGATATAAATTATTTCATTATTTATATAATTAAAACATTTTACACTATAAATTAATTTAAATTATACATTAAATTAGTAAAAATAAAAAAAAATCAAAATATATTAAATTAATTTGTGAATTATATATTGGTTAAAATAATTTTTTCTAAAAAAATAATTTTATTTGATAAATTTTCAAAATTTAAATTAATCCAATATTGAGTCAAAAAGCTCACCTTTGAATGGGATCACATCACCCTTATTCAGCAATTATATATGCATATAAGCAATTAAAGCACCTATCGTTCTTATTCATCAATTTCAATCATATTGATCACGGACTAATTATTAACATCTAGAAAACATAATCTAAACAAAAATTAAAAAAAAAATCATTTAATTAATAATGAGTTTGTTAAACCTATAAAATTATTCTTATAATCCTTCTTTATTAATACTCTATTCGGCAACAACTTTAAGGTAGTATTTAGTATTTTAACTAAAATCAAAATACTACTTCTTTTATTTATACTATTAAGTAACATAATATTTATATTAATATTTAGAGGTTGATGGAATGATTCATGAAATCTTCATAATTTTTAAAGATTGAGGGAGCCTTTTTACTAGGTTCTACAGGATTATATTACTATTTTTACAATAACAGCTAATCTAATAACTATTTTTACTGAACACTTTTGCTTTAACAGTTATATAAATAATTAACCACTAAAACTAATATCTAATAGCTAATAACTAGTAAAATAATTAACGGTTATTAGAATAGTTAATAGCGATTAGAATACTAAAACAGTCAATATTACCGAACAGGATCTAAGTGTCTTTTGGACATGGTATATATTTAGTTTTCTTGAATAAAAAGTTCAAAATTTATCTGGTATGACTTGGTTCAATAACTAAAAGCATATTATTCACATAACAGGTGTTAAATTCGAGTATCCACTTCTTCAATCTTATTATAAAAAAAAAATTCAGATTTTAAATTATAATATTTTATTTATTAATTAAATATTTTAACATAAAATAAAATAAATTTATATTTATTCAAGTTTTAGTCTAATAATTATATATAGGAGTATATTAAAAACATAAAATTATTTTATAGCCCTCAAATATAAATTTGAACTCTTGAAGACGTCAAATGAATATTGACAAATAGAGTAATTATTAATTAACTATAAACAATTAGTTTCCTCTGACTTAAGTGAGATGGTGAACTAAGTCTCCCTTATGAGACAATGGAATAAAGCAAATTATGAGAGAAAAAAAATGATGGAATTAGTAGGAGTTCATATATTTACAATCCTTAGCATGAGTTCACCAAAATTAACGATTATTATACATACATCAGTTTTATTATATAATTTTTTGTAGAGACAAGCGTGCTAATATAAGAGTTGTCTAATTTTGAATTCTTGATTATTTTCTCTATTTACTTGGTATTAGAGGCCATTTATGTTAACAATCTAAGTCTCACGTTGAGAGTAAATAAGAATGAAATGATAAATATAAAGAGTAGAATTGTAATATTAAATTGACTAATATTTTAATTTATAAAATAATTCAATCACTTATATAAATCTAAACTATAAAATAAATTAAAATATAATTTGATCAGTACTCTCTTAAATTATGCTTCCAAAATCAAGTTAATTAATTTTTCAGAAACTAATTAAATTATGAGAAGTTTGTTTCAATCTATGGGTACGTTCATATATAAGGTATAAATGAATTGTGAATCTAATTAAAATTGGTAATGTGGGCAGGGTAGTTGCCTCTTGGTTTCACCTTGCGAGGTAACGATGTCATTCTCATACACAGATAATAGAGAAATTACTAGGTATACTCGTTACACATACATTATCTCTCATAATTATGTGGGATTCGTTTTTTATATTATAATAAGGTTCCATTTTTTTATGAGAAATATAGTAATATTTTTTAATACTTTCGATATATTTAATAATTAGCTCAGATAATGACTTGTGTCAACAACTCAACATTACTAGCACCTGATTCTTCTGTAACCTCTTCTCAACATATAGAGATAAAGGCTATGTTTTGAAACTACCAACAAGAAGAAAAAATTGACATATTAATTTTGAATTAATTTTTATATATAGCACAATTCACTATGCTTTTCAAGTTTTGAAATACGACATGTTTTGACATGTGAAATTCTCTTATCAGTAAAGTACAAATAATAGTTGGTAAAGGTTTATATGTTGAATTTGATATTATCTTCATGAAAACAACTTAAACCAATTTAATTTAGTGTTATCTTGTTATATATTATCTTTTTTTTTTCTTGTTTATTATCGGTATGAAATATTAAAAACAACGATAAATTATAATTTAGTATTTGAAATTTGACAAAATCAATAATTTAGTCTTGTATTTTTTTAAACTAAGCAATTAATCATTGAAATTTCACAAAACTACAATTTAGTTCATATATTTTTAAAATTAAAAAATCTAGTCATTTAGATTTGACAAAAAATACAACTTAATCCTTAATGTTAGAATTCTGTTAAATTATCGGTAATTTTAGTAAAAATGACTAAAAAGTCATTGTCTTTATTTTTAATATGAAAACAAATTAGTCTCTAAAGTTTTATGTTCATAATAATTTAGTCTCTAAGGTTTTGTATTAATAATTTAGTCTCTGTATTTCCAAAATGTAAATCCCATTAAATTAAAATTTTAAATTTAAATTATTCAAATATAGAGTAATTACTTTAAGGTACTTAAAAATTTTGATTAATTATAAAATTATCTATATATTTTACAAATTATCCTTAAATTTTATAATTAGTTATAAATAAGCACTTATAATTTTATAAATTCTATTTATGTTATTATTATTTTAATAATATATAAATAATTATATATATTCATATATATATTAATCAATTTATAATATTTTTATATATTATATTGTATTATATTATAAAAAAGAATAAATAAATATAGATGCAAATTGTTATTAAAATAAAATTTCAATGACTAAATTATTTTCAGAATAAAAATAGAATTAAAAATATTTTAGTATTTATGCTAAATTGAATGAGGAATTTATCATAATTCTAACAGTAATGGCTAACTTATAAGTTTATTAAAATATTAATGACTAAATTATTTAATTTTAAAATTATAATGACTAATTTTTATGTTTAACTAAATTTTATTGACTAAATTATTAATAAAATAAAATTTTAAGGATTAAATTTTTTTAAAATTAAAAATAACATTAAAAATATTTTTATGATTTTTATTAAAATTAATGATAATTTAATTAAAATTTTAATTACATAAATTAAATTATAAATTTTTTAAATCTTAAAGATTAAATTATTTACAAATGAGTGGACGCGTACCTCACGTGGGGGAATGAAATAATATTTATTTATACAATTGAGCAGTTATCAATTGCCAATGAAAAACTATAATTAATATTCATATACTTATCATTAATTTCAATTTATTATTCTTAAAGCGAAGAAGAGCAAAGAAATATATTAAATTATATATTTATTAATATTCTTGTAAAGATCTGGTAATGATTTGACCAAGCTCGCCAATCATGAAAAAGTCAAAACTCCAAATCCATTTGCTGCTGTTGGATCATCATCTTGGAAATGGCCATTGTTATTTATTTATTTATTTATTTTAAATATTGGTGAGATTCTGAATTCTGACTTTCAGCTTCTGAAAGATGTTTGTCGCCATCAGATCAAAGAGTACGCTTATACAATTCTCCACAAAGATTCTCTTTGTTTGCAGTGAACGGTTAGGTCAAAGAAAAAGTGCCTTAATGACATTTTTCATTGTTCTTGGGGTTAAATTTTTATTCAATAATTTATCATCAATAAGTGGTAATATTAATATTATTGATTAGTGTTGATTACATTGTATAAGAATTTCTTGCAAAAAATATTTTATATATAAAAAATATTTTTTTATAAAAATTAATTTTTAATAAAAAAATTTATAAAAATATTTCTTATTATTTAATTATAATATTAAATTAATAATACTTATTTATTTCATATATATATAAATATTTTAACGTTTTAATAAAATTATCAAATTTAAAATAATGACTTTTTAAAAAAAATTACTTAATTTTTTTTAATTTAAAAAATATATTTTGTTAATTTATTTTTTAAATGCTCCAAATGATATAAAATGAAAATAATATTTTTTATATTTTTCACAAAATAAACAAAATCTTAAATAAGATTTTTCTTTTTATATAATTAATTTTAATTAAATAAATTATTACTTGAATTCATTATTGGTATGAGTAATTTTAGCCACTGCATATGAGCCCATCATTAAATGATATATTAATTTTTCTTAAGTCATATTATTCTCTAATTTTTTTTAATGATAATTAAGATTTCTTTATCCTACTAATCCATATAGATTAAGAAATCACTATCTAATGACATCTTTTCTTACGTCATTAGCTTATGATTAAGATTTTACTGTCTTTTTTCAAATTCCTTTCATAATCACAATAGGGTCCACCTCATTTTTTAATCAGAAAATTAAAATAAAAATTATTTAAGGAATAAAATTAACTACCTTGAAAAGACTGATAAGAAAGGATTACCCAATATATATATATATATATATATATATATATATATATATATATATATATGATAATCTAATATATTTATATTATTATATCTGATTCTGACCTAATCAACGCAATGGTGGCTTTTAATTATCAAGTTCAAAGGGGCATAAGAACCTTCCTTAGTAATCACTCAATTATGCTATATATTAGTGACGTAATTGCTGATTAAATTTTTAATTAGTCTAATTAGTCTCCTCATGCTCATAGCCAGCGCCGGACCTATGACTATATATTGTGATAAAAATTTTATTATATAAGCATTTACTAAATTATAAACAATAAATTAAAATGAACCATTTCTACTTAAAATTTTTTTAAAAATTTCAATGTGATCCGTGATTCATTTTAATGCACATAAAATTTAAATGATTTGCAAAATTAAGGATGGCTTGTACAACTTAATTTGGTTCGATTCATTTAAATATACTTATCAATTTAAATTTGAAAATAATACACTTTCATATCGTGTGATTTGCATATTATATTGATAGAGGTATGAGATTTATATTTTTTTATTTAAGAATTTATATTATTATATTATTAATATTTAAAGATAAAATTATATATAATAAGAGAATTATTTTGTCACTCAAAATATATATGATTTTAAGTTTAGAATTTATTTGTAAATTCTATCTATTTTGGTTTAATTATAAAAAAGTCCATGGAATTGATTATTAAAAATTTTAAATAAATTTTCATTTAAAACAAATTTACAAATAAATTCCATAAAATTTCATAGAATTTATTTATACCCAACACTACCTAAACTTTTTTTTTCTCTAAATTTTGATTAAAAATTAAATAATAACATTTTGACTTGTAAATAATTAATAACCAGTAAATTAATTTGAATATTCATTTTTTTTATATTGATTAATTGGCAGCTCAAAACGATTTGACTCAATTTTTTTTAAAAAAAGAAGAAACAATTTGTAAACGAAAATAAATCAAACTTGGATGATTGAAATTGGTCTGATTCAATCTATTAGCCAGCTCTAATTGCAAAGAATTCAATTGGAACACTGATGGTTTTGTTATATATGTGCTTCTAGACACTAGCATTGTAATTGTAAAACTGGTGGTTTTGCAGGGAAAACCATAGGCCATAAATAATATAACTGGGAAGAACTAATGAGATCATTGGTTCAAAGTTCAAACAACTGGTATCAGGAATGAGTCGTGTTTGGGTGAGAGAATTTCCATGCGTTGGCTTTCCTATTTTCAGCTTTCCTCCGTCACGGCTCGCAGTTAAATTGACTCGGTTAATTATATGCTTCCAAACACAAAACATCAGCCAACCCGTCCAATTAATTGGCTTCATTACGTGCATGTCATGAGCCGGAGCTATTCATTAACACCTTATAATTATTTAATTAATCATAAGTTACCATTGTCATTATATAAAGAGTAAAGTGGAAAGAGTCATTTTTAAGCACATTAAATTTATTATTGAAAAAAAGTTAGAAGTGGTCTTAAGTAAAGTGTGGACTATAATGTTCATGAAAATTCATATTTTCTACCATAAATATCGATATTACTTAAAAGATAAAAATTCTGACTTAGGTACTATTTAATAAACATTATAATCTTTTATGAATTAATTATAGTATATGAACTTATATATAAAAATTATATCATTTTAATAATTAATTGCCTAATTTACTCTAAATATAGAATCATCATAAAAAATTGACGACTCAGAAACATCAATAATAAACTTTATTACAGTAGTCTAAAATTATAACCTTTTAGAGAAATGAATATTACCATTACGTTGAAGACATAAAAAAAAAATTATTATTTTATATTTTTTTTATAAAAAAGTCATCATGTGTCATTAATTAATTTTGAGACATAAACAAAACTTTGTTTTGTTAAAAAAAAAATAAAATTCGGTTGACCTTAGATTATAATTGTGACTGAATCAATCAACTTTGGTAGATTTTAATAAGTTTGATTATTTCAAGTTTTTAAGAGTAACTTGGATCAACCATAAATTCTTATATTTTTCAATTGAATCAGTTAGATATTCCATTTTCAATCAGCTATAAATGAGCTAGACAACTATAAATGAGCTAGACAACTAAGTCAGGGTACCAAAAAAAATCCAATCAATAAAATCAAACGTGTTGAATTTCCTCATTAACAGCCCTAATTATAAACTTTCTTCTCACCATTAATGCTTCTTTTTTTTTTAATATTTTCCAAAAAAATTTTATATAAAAAATCCAGAATCATGAAGAAAGAAAAGGCAATAACAAAGGGAAAACGGAAAATAAAATTTATTAGAAAAATAATATAAGAATAATAATAAACCAAAATTATTTGACCCATTAGCTTTTTCTTGCCTCTTTCTTTTGACGGCAAATTCATGGCCAATGCCTTTGAGGCTTTCTTCCTTTTTTGTTCCTTAGAAAGCAAAGGAAACTCACCCACAAGAAAAAGCCACAAGGAAACGAACAACACAACCGCGTAGACTCTTCAGACACAGTCAAAACTATCTCTCTCTTTTCTAACTTAACCTCGCCCTCTCTCCTCTATAAATACCCCATCACTTCCTCCACAGAAACTATTACCATTGCTCTCTCAAATTCATTCATTCATTCAATTTGCTTTAATCTTTGACTACTCTATATGCCGAGGAAAGGTATGAGGACTGTATTCTTCAAGCCATCTCCTTCATCTTCTCCAATGAGATCACCACCCCATCGCCATACTTTCTCTGATACATTGATAGATGAGAATATTGACAATGCCCATATCATCATTTCCAAATGGGACTCTGATTCCACCACCATCTCTTCTCTTTTCACTCATGATCGCCAAGAAGCAATGCAATATCTTACCTCTGTCAAACAACTACAGTCTGCTATGCAATATTACATCACTGAGAACTCTGCTTCTGAAATGCTCGTCCGAGCTCAAAATCTCATGCAAATTGCTATGAAACGACTTGAGAAAGAGTTCTACCAGATCTTGAAGTTTAACAGAGAATATCTTGACCCGGAATCAGTGTCCAGTCACTCTTCCAGAGCTTCAAGGTCCAGTGTTTCAGATTTTGAAGATGAATCAGAGGATGAGGCTTCACGATTAAGTGACTCTGTGTCTGAAGTGGAGCGAGTCTCTATGGTTGCCATGGCGGATTTGAAGGCGATTGCAGATTGCATGATTGGTTCTGGTTATGGAAAAGAGTGTCTCAAGATTTATAAAATTGTTCGAAAATCAATTGTTGATGAAACTCTCTATCATCTTGGTATCGAGAGATTGAATTTCTCCCGGATTCAAAAGATGGATTGGGAGGTACTGGAGTTGAAAATCAAGAGCTGGTTAAATGCAGTGAAGGTGGCTGTTAAGACGCTGTTTTATGGAGAGAGGATTCTCTGTGATCATGTCTTCTCTGCTTCTGCTACGATAAAAGAGTCGTGCTTTACCGAGATTACAAGAGAAGGTGCTTTGACCCTATTTGGATTCCCAGAAAGTGTAGCCAAGTGCAAGAAAACTCCAGAGAAAATGTTCCGCACTCTCGACCTATACGAAGCAATAGCTGATCTCTGGCCGGAGATTGAGTCCATTTTCAACTACGAATCAACCTCCACCGTCCGGTCACTGGCCATTAACTCCCTAATCCGGCTCGGTGAGGCTGCACGTACCATGCTAACGGATTTCGAATTGGCTATTTCCAAAGACAATTCCAAAACGCAAGTACCTGGAGGTGGGGTCCATCCTCTCACGCGTTACGTAATGAACTACATCACTTTCCTTGCTGATTACAGCGGTATCCTATCCGATATAGTCGCCGATTGGCCGTTAACGGTGTCGTCCCCGTTGCCAGAATCTTACTTCAGCAGCCCCGAGCCGGAAGACGGGGCATCCTCCTCGATTTCCGTACGGCTGGCTTGGCTCATACTCGTTTTACTCTGCAAACTCGACGGCAAGGCCGAGCTTTACCAGGACGTATCTCTATCGTATCTGTTTCTCGCTAATAATCTCCAGTACGTGGTTAACAAAGTCCGCAAATCAAGCCTGAAATTCCTCATCGGCGAGAATTGGATCGAGAAACACGAGGCCAAGGTGAAACAGTACGCACAAAATTACGAGCGCATGAGGTGGAACAAGGTTTTCTCTTCGTTGCCGGAGAATTTAGGGATAGGGATGACGATTCACGAAGTGGCAGAGTGTTTCAAAAGGTTTAATTCTGCTTTCGAGGAGGCGTACAAGAAGCAGCGTTCGTGGGTGGTACCAGACGCGAAATTAAGAGACGAGATTAAAATATCGGTGGCAAAGAAGTTGGTGCCGGTATATCGGGAATTCTACGAAAAGTATCGGGTGGTGGTAAGCCGAGAGATTGCAAGCACAGGAATTGTCAGATATGCCCCTGATGATTTGGGGAATTATTTGTCGGACTTATTCTTTGGAACCACCGGTGATTCTAGAAGTATCTCATCGTCTTCATCAACGACGTCGTTTTGCTCGTTGTCGGGCCACCCTCAAGGTGGGAAGAGTCGTTGAGGCCGCCCAGGAATCATTTGGGCATGTGTCTTTTGTGCATAGGCATAACTAATAATCAAATTCTTTCAATTTTTTTATTAAAAAAATATATATATATATACTTTATATTGTGTTTTATGCTTCTGTGTCCGAATGAAGAATGAACAAGTAAATCCCATAATTAAAAATAATTATAAAATTATAGGAAAAGCGTAGTTTAACAAGATTATGGGAAGAAGAAAGGTCAAAGTTGAGAAGCCTACTCATTCCTTGGGAATTTTCTAACCGAAAGCTTGGAAGACACAATGATTAATTAGGAGTAATTTCCTTGGAATATAGCATAGATTCTATGCTTTGGAAGAGACGAATTTGAATGATCAACTCCTCAATTAAATATAATTGGCACAAAGAAAAGCCTAAGCTTCCAGAAACAGGGACTTGAATAGCAAAGATGTCTACGTCACATATATTAATATATAAATTATATAACTTCATGGAATTTTACTATTGGAATAACATTTAAGAGCAATAATTGTTGCTACCATGGATTTCAAAGTTGATGATTGTTAGTATATGCCAATCAGTATATGCTGTTCCTGCAAGTGAAGGAAGATGAGTTGCATTGGATGTGTGCATTCCACTTATTAATAAAAAAAAAAAAAAAAAAAGAGATTTGGAGTGAAAATAAAAGGGGAATTGAGTGTTTCGGTGTGATCTTAGTTGAGGTCTATAAGTGAGTCAGATACTAGTCTTTCGGGATTTCACATCGAATATAAAAAATATATGCGTAGAGTTTATATGAAATAATGGGTCATAATAAAATTATTATAATTTTATCAAAATGTCAAATCCATCTTATGTGTACGTTTTATTTATTGCCAATAATAATAATAAAAAAAAGATGAGGTTAGTAAGTGACTCGGTTTTGTCGAAAGTCCGAGCCACTGTCCATATTCAAGTGAGGTGATAATAGATAAACTCAATGTTTAAAGCGAAATTAAAATTATAATATTTTATCAGATGCCCTATACAATATTAATTTTTAATTGATCACAACGTTCTTGCAATATTGTTGATGTTTTAATTCAAGACTTGAGACCAGATTGAATATTGTTACAGAATTTGAGATCTGATTTTGAGGTTAAGGATTATTTAAGAGCGAGTATCTGAAAAATTAAGTGCTTTTAATGTTTAAACAATATTGTTTGATAAATTTTTAAGCAAATTTGATTAATTAATTATGTCATTTATAAATTCAGTTAGTTGAATTCTTTTATTTTAGTAAAATAATAAATAAATATGTAATTTTTATTTTTTTAAAATTATAAATAATACTACATTTGCCTATTTTTATCTATTATTTTTTAAAAATTGTTTTATTTGTTATTATCTATCTTTTTTAGAAGATAAAGAGTATTAGTTTTTTTTAATTTTACCTTTATCTTTATTAATTATTTGTATAATTTTTTAAAATCTATCTTTAACATTTTTTTCTTTCTATCTCTTAATATATGAGATAAAGGGTAATTTAATCAAATTGAGAAATATTTTATTATAATTTAAAGTTTTATTTATTTTACGAAAAATAATTTATATATGAAAAATATTTTCGATGGATATAAAATATTTTCCATCCGTTAATTGATTGCAATGTTAATTAATAACATATATTTATTTCAATTATATATAATAATTTTTACATTTTAATAATATTATCAAACTTTATAAAATGAAAAATGACTTTCTTTTTTAAAAAATAAAATCATTTTCTTAAAAATTACTTACTTTTTCCTTTAGTAAAAAAAATATTTTTCGTTAATAATTTTTACATTTTAATAATATTATCAAACTTTATAAAATGAAAAATGACTTTCTTTTTTAAAAAATAAAATCATTTTCTTAAAAATTACTTACTTTTTCCTTTAGTAAAAAAAATATTTTTCGTTAACTAATTTTCCTGATTCTTTCTGCAAAACAAATAGAATTTAAGAAATTTAATTATTTCCTTAATTACCATGAAAAATTTTAAACGTGGACAGAGAGAATATGAAATAATATAATTAATTTACTCTCTATCATGAGGAGAAATTATATACTATCACGATAATTTTACATAAGCATTTGCATGTGAAATGATAAACTAATTAGTAGTTTATAAATAAACAGAAATAGTTATTGCATTTGAAAAAAAAATATAAGTATCTTTAAAATAAAATGATAAATATTAATGAAAATAACTATTTTTACTTATATGCAAATTACTTATTAATTTGCCATTTCATATAAATCTATAGTGATATTAATAAAATTGCTCATAAGATAGCAATACCAATAAGGGATGAAAAAAAAATAATAATAATAAGAAAAGTGTTAGGCCCAAGTACAACAGGCTAAACAAACCCAGGGAAAAAGGGTCCATGAAAAAAAGAAAAGCCCTTCAACAAAAATATTATGAAAATTGAGACAGAATTTGTAGCCCTTAAAAGGCCCAAAAATAAATAACTTGGGTACCAGGGCTTGTGGTACTGATTAATTTTCTGAGCTCCTGCTTTGTAGATCAATATTGTATGACATTAATTCAATGGTGGCTGAGGTTGGAGAAATTATATACTAACATGGTAATTCTACATAGGCATACCTATAGGGAATGACAAATTAATTCATAATTTATAAATAAGTAGAAATAGTTATTGAATCTGAAAAAAATATAATTGTCTTTAAAATAAAGAGATAAGAATTAATAAAAATAATTACTTTTACTTGCATATAAATCACTCATTAGTTTTCCATTCCATTATAAATTTGCCTCACAATGATACTATAAAATTACTTCTGAGGTTAAGCATTAACTGATCTTATAATTCTTAATTATAAATATACTATTATACTATATATATATATGTTAATTCATAATTATATTTATATCTTATAGTTAAATATTACATAATTAATAAATAGTTAAAATGTATGTTATATGATATATTTATATTATTATATTATATAATATACTTAATTTTAAATTATATATGCGTCTTATAGTTGAATATTATATAATTTAAATATAGTTAAAAGATATATTATATGTATATTATGTATTAATAACCTAATTTAAAATTTAAATGTTAATTCAAATATGACTTTTTAAGAAAATAATTATATAAAATTATTTTAAAAATTGAGAACCGAATCGAAATCGTACTGAACCGAATTAAAACAGAAAAATCGAGAACCATACCGAATTAAAACCAAAATAATAAAAAACTAAACCGAAACTAAACTAAAATTTTAGTTTGATTCTGATTTCTAGACAGACCCTAAATCGAATTGGAATCGCATGTCGTGCTTCAAACAAACACTTATGTTCCAGGGTTTCTTATACTCCAAAAATTCTTACGTGAAAATGATTTATGTATAATAATTTATTTTAATCATTAATCGTACGTGGTAGATTTCATATAAATTTATTATAATCAATAATTCCGATAAATTTATTATACATTTAAAGAAAAATTCAGAAGTTTAATAATAAATTGAGAAATATGTTAGGCACCATATCCGCCTAAGCAATTATAACTAACCTCCACTTAGTTACTTTGCATGCTTTTAATTTAATTATGCTTAATTAGTCCCGTTTTACTTTCATATGAAACATTTATACACCATAGTTAACAATAATAACTCTCAAATGACCAATTACATAACAGAGGGTAAAAAGGTAATAAACTAAAATAACAAATATAAGAGTTATAAAATAAATAATAGGGTTAAAGATGGAGGAATAATCAGAGAGGATAAAAAGGCTAGAATGGGATTAAAGAAGAAGGAAAAATTAGGATATAAGTAGGGATTAAAATTGTTTCCGATTCACCCACTCCTCCACTTGATTAATTTTTCTTAATTTTTTTTTTAAAATTCTTCTAATTCACTTGTATAATAATATATTATTATTTTTTATTAAAAATAATTTATTTTTATGTATTTATGTGTTTAAATATTATAATTTTAATAAAAGATATAACTGTATTATTAAAATTATGTTTAAAATTTATATTTTTAATTTTTAATTTATTTTTTAATAAATAAATTTATATTATATAATAATACTAAAAAAATAAAAAAAAATTTCACAGAGAAATCTGTCCCACTCTACTTTTTGGCAATAAATTCTTGCCCCGACCCTAAGCTTTTAGGGATAAAAACGAGAATTTTAATGGAGAAATTCTCGCTCTGACCTCAATTTTTTATGAATAAAAAGTGAGAAAAGCGATTTTCACTCTTGATCTGCCTGGCTGCCATTCCATTTATACTCATAAAATGAAAATAGATTAAGGAAGGGGAGGCATTAATGAAGGACAAAAGGCATAAAAATAATCAAAATTTTGTACTTTTTCTTCCATGTGTAGCTGATAGGCCAGAAAGGGGTAGCCGCTCCATCAATTTCACCATTAATGTCTACGTTGCAAGCTCCATTTCAAAGTTACAAGCGCCTTTAAATATCATTGAAACAATAACAACACTAACAAAATAGGTTACACAGCATTAAAACACAGTAGAAAAGACATTAGAAACTAGACATTCATAACTTTCCATTGATCTATTGTTCATGAAACCCTAAATTAAATTTTCTAAAACGCCCATGCATTGTAGGTCTAAAAGTTATAACCACTAGATAATTTTTATTTTTATTTTTTATTTTTTTAAAAATAACAATAATTATATAATTTTTTTTATCATATTGATTGCCATACAATGTAATATACTAACATGGTATCACTTCTTCACTCAATAAAATTCCGATTTTTTAACATCTTTGTCGGTTGAATAAAATTAAACTTTCAGTTTTAATAATTTCAGTTAATTTTCATCAACAAAATTATAGAAAGAGAGAGAGAGAGTTGTAAGCTTAATTTTGGTCAACTTATAGAGAAAATAAACAAGTCTAATTTCATTCTAAAAGCTAACCTAAGAGAAGGTCTGTCCAAATCTTTAAATTTAACACAATTTTCTCGTCTCAAGTTAATGTAGAACCACACAACTAGACAAAATTGAAATAGTCCCATATAATTTTAGTCGATTGGATAAGATTGTAACTAATATATTTAATTTGATTGAAACAATTAAAATTAAAATAATTGAATTTTATTACAATTTTTAAAAATATTTGATTTTTTTTTTATAATTAGCTTAATTTTATAACTTGATTATAAGTTTTTCCTTATATTTTAGAAATTCGATGAGGAATGTTTTAAGAACATAAATTTACAATTAAAAAAAAGGTTTATTGTATTCGATCCGCTTGAGGCTTAAAAAAGAAAAAAAATAATAACATTAGGGAGAGTATTGCAAGAACCAATACCAAAACCCAATTATGTAAGGATTCATCACATGAAATACAAACACATCAATTACCTGCAACTTGAATAGGAAGTCAATCAAGGTATGCTAGCTTAACCAAAGAAAGAGAATTGAAGGCTATGTTTGTTTTGTGAAAATATTGTTCTGAAAAGTATTTTTTGTAATTTTTTAGCTTTTGGAGCATTTTAAAAAATGAGTTAATGAAAAATATTTTTCTAATTAAAATAAAAAATTAAGTTATTTTTTACAAAAATAACTTCTTTTTTCAGAAGAGAAAATTATTTTTTGAATTTTAATAATCTTATTAAAATGTAAAAATACTTATTCATGTATAACACAAATACATATTATTAGTTTAATACTGTAACCAAACAATGAAAAATAAAAATATTTTCTTAAAAAATAATTTTTATGAAAAATATCTTTCATATTTAAATTATTTTTCAAAAAACAAACAAGATGAAGTTTCCATAGGTTTGCAGTTACAAGTTGATATAAGTCAATGAAAAGCCATTAATGAAAATTCTGCTTCACTTTCGAAGTGAATTGGGAGCGCCGAAATATTGGTTTGAGTCTTCTTCTACAATTATTAGAAAGGTGGACTCTCAACTTCATCTACAATAATTATTTGAATCTTCAACTCCTCTCTCCTTCAAGGGTTGGATTTGGATTTTATTTTATCCCTTCCTTCATACTCTTTCATATTGACATTTATACAGAATATAGTTGAAAACGTACTCATATTGTAGCTAAAAGTAGCAGTATTAAATTTGATTTGGAGGTTGACTTATGAAGGAATTGAGTCGATGAAATAGTGATTGAATTAATAAATTAAATTGTTATAAATTAATTATATATATATATATATATATATATATATATATATATATGAATATAAATAAATTTAATTAATTAAATTTTTATTATTTAAAATTAAACTTTCAATATTTATTAAGTTATATTTACGTATGTTTTAATAGTGTTTTTAAATTTAATTTTTTTGAATATTATAAGTAATACATAATTTATTTTTATAAATGTGTAAAAATCTTTTAATATTTATTAAATATTAATTGAATGTTAAAAATAAATAAACATATTATTTTACAAAATTCATTATATTATTATCTAGTAAGAGAGATATGCATTTTAGAATAAAAATATATAATTTTTCAAATTAGTTTAATTGGTGGTAATTTTGAAGAGCTTTTATGAGGTTTTGGATTCAATTCTCATTGTCGACGCTCAAAATAATTTTGTTTTTATTGATTAGTCAGGTTCGTCATGTCACATAGGTTTATCAATTTGATCGATCAATCAGATCAATTAAATTACACTGATTCACTTCTTTATCCAATTATATTATAAACTCATTTAACAATTTATCAATTCGATTGGTCAATTCGATTAATGTTTAATAACTATGGCTAAAAGCATATGTAAATGATATATGCAATTGTTCAACAAATTGAAGATCATCGCCTCATGTACTCATAGTCATAGACTATTAATTTTAGCCACATATTTATAAGATTTTTGTTATGACAGATGGAAAATTTTAAAGTTTGTACGAAGATAATAGAAAAAAAAACACATTGTTTATGTATTTTGATTATAAAATCTATGTGAACTCTTCAAATAATTAATATGTTTCTTTAGAATTTATATTCTATTGCAATAGACAATATTTACAATATTTATAATAATATTCATACATAAAATACTATATTTAGATCACATCGTGAGTTTTTCAAGTTAAATTATGATTCAAATTCAATAAAAATTATATTTAGAAGGCCAAATATATATCTATACTCTTAAACCAGATGAGATTAACCTATTGAATGCATAAACTATTTTTTCTAACCTATTGAACACTCAAACTCAAACAATCATGATTAAGCATAAATTTAGCACGTCAACAGTGATCTATTAAAAAAAAAAAAAGTAAAAATGGTCCACTTGTTTAATGTGTTTTAAATATTATAAAAATGACTAAACTACCCTTTTCTCTTATTTCGCCTCATCCTCTCTTGTTTTATGCTATCTTCAATCTAAACCTTAAAAAATTGCAATACTAAAAATTGCAACCACAACTAGAAATACGATCTACAAAAAAAGAACCACAAAGAAGCTAAAAGAAGGAACTTGCTAAGTTGCAGTCATTGAAGGTGTTACAAGCAAACATAATTGCCATAAACCAACCGAACTCCAGCACTGGAGATCTGAAGGAACATGGTTTGTCATTATGGCATTCAACCTCCTGGTCTCGGCTATTTCAAATAAGATGGGCAAAATCAACTAGTTTTTCATTAGCCTTTCTACCTCGCTTTTTAGTAAGCCTATGTCTTTTTTTTTTTTTTTGATAAGTTGAACAATTTTGTTAAAATAGAAAAAGTGAGTGAAGAAACACCAATACAAAGAGACCAAAAAAAAAAAAAAGAAAGAACATCCTAAGGCACCTAGCAGAACAATCTCCTCACAAGAACAAACCCCTATAAAAGAGAAATACTAATTGAAAACTCACAAGAGTAAAGGACAAGAAAGGAACGATACACTAAAACTACCACTAAGAAATCGACATGCAAGCTCTTTCTCCCCATTTCCAACATATTGGAGCTTCAATGACATTATCTCACGATTATAATGTGTCAAAATCTAACGTAACTAGTCAAACATGTGCCAAACCCCCAAAATAACACTCATGACCAACAGCTAAACTAGATACCTCCCTAATAGTTTTGGAAATTGCTTTGATCATCTGTCGTGAGATGGGACGCGAACTTTTCACATCCAATTGCTAGACTTCACTCATCTCCTGGAACCGCTCCTGCAGCCACCTAGAATGAAGCCAACAAATAATAATAATAATAATAATAATAATAATAATAATAATAATAATAATAATAACAACAACTCTGCAACTAACAAACAAAAAGAAGCAGCCAACCATGAATAATATTACTTAGGGTAATTGCAAAAAAAAAACTCCAAAGTTCGATAGTTTTTGTTATTAAACCTTGAAATTTGTATAATTATTAATTAAATTTTTATATTTAATTGATGTCTCAAATTAACTCCATCATCAAAAAAATTATTAATATACTTAAGAGGAGTTCTATGCCAGCTGCCATATCATCACAATAGAAGCCACATCAAAAACTCCAAATTAGAGTTCATTGCCAAAAGAACCATGAAGTTTACTAATTTTTGCAATTAAACCCTAAAGTTTGCATAATTCTTATTAAACCCTCACGTTTGATTGATGTCTCAAATTGACCGGATCATAAATAAATCGTTAGTATATGGTACTTGAGAGATAATTGTAATAGCTTTTGTTTAGACTATTTTGGTTGAGAGTTGTATTTTATAAGTTTATTGATGGCTACTATTAATGGATAATTGATTAAAGAGAATGATTGTTATTTCTTCTAGTAATTTGATCCACCTTACAATGGCCTAGAGAAGGAGCTACTAACACATTTGCTTCATCAAAGAAATACTCTTAAGAAGAAAGTTACAGAGTTGAAGAAAATTAATAACAAAATCACTAAGAAATGGATACAAATTAGTTAAAAAGTTGTAATTTCTTTCTTGTTGAAATATACTAATGGTTTATTGATGGTTGGGTCAATTTGAGACATCAATCAAACATAAGGGTTTAATTGGCAATTACATAAATTGCAAAAATTGAAAAACTTTATTTTTTTTGGGCAACTGACCCTAGTTTGGGGTTTCTGATGTAGCTTCTATAGTGATGATATGACAATTGACGTGGAACTCCCATTAAGTATATTAACAGCTTTTTGACAGCCTAGTCCATTTGAGACATTAATCAAACATGATGATTTAATTGGCAATTATACAAATTTTAGGGTTTAATTACAAAAATTACTAAACTTCATGATTTTTTTGGCAATTAACCCTATTACTTATGAGAAAAAGAAAAAACTCCAATAGGCTCAAAAGATAAGAAAGCTCCCAGTAAAAGGCAAGAAGATGAAGCTAATTCTTAGTTCCATTCCACAAAAGAGTAACAATAATAAAGCAGCTATAAGAGACACAATTCTGGATTGAAAGCAAAAACCTCAGTGCTTAAAAGCTTCTAGAGCCAATATCTCAGAGTTGATTTGATTAACAAAGTAATTCACCACAATATCATCTGGTTCTGAAAAAATTAATCCAAGCTACTTGCCTACCAAAATTGTTTGCCTAACTTCCTTTTCAGCATGAAAAGGAATAGCATCAGAGCTTTCTGCAACAAAAATCTTGTGATGAGAATGATTCATTCTGACAATATCACTATTTGAAGGCTCGAAGATTTGATTACCATCCATGGCTTGTTTGCTTTTAGATTTCTTTTTCCTTTTCCCACCCTTAAATAACTTAAGCGAGATATCTTGTAGATCAACTAGGGATTTGAGTTTCTTACATTGATTGAGCAATATAGAGATTTTTATGCATTTACCCTGATTATGAAGAGAAGTATGATGGCTTGGGCTTGGTGGCTTAAAAGGGACAATTGCAAGGCCCAAAGGACTATTTAGATTTTGGGCGTGCAAATCCATTTGAGTAGGCTTAATAATTCTTTGTGAAAATAGCTAGTTTCAACAATTGCATGAGTAATCTGTGCCTTAAAAGGAGAAGTCAATAGCTAGTCCAAAGGAAGGGATGCCAACTATGTGTTGAATTATTCAAGGGAATCTAGATTAATTAGATTACTACATAACATTGGTTCTTGAGCCAAATTAAAGGCAATGAATGGCTCCAACATGTTAGGCACTCGTATGACATCTTGGGATGCACAATTAGTCAGCGATGTATGTTCATGAGTCTCGGATTCCAATACCCTACTACTGCTGCAAGGAGCATGCTTAACATGAAACAGCTTCATTCTAATGCAAGATGTTGGGACAAATCATTAGACACTATTGTGTTATCTTCTATATTGTTGCTTAGGGAGTTGCCTACATGTGTCTCAAGGTTGGGTGGATTGTCATCGCCAAAGGAAGGGGAATCGGTAGAGACTAGTTGTGGCTTACAAGAGAAAGAGGTTAGGAACGCCTCTGAGCAACCATCTTCAACCACTATAACATAAAACTTTGTTTGCCCAACATCCACTATAACTATTTTGTGGACAAAATCCAAAGGGAAGGTTACAATAAGGATACGTGCAGTATCAAGCCTTGTTCTCCTAGATGTATAGGTGCCTAGAGATATGAAATCACTTAATAAGAAACCAAACCAGAGAAAAAACTCTGGAACCATAAATTGAATGGCAACCCATGACATGATAACCAAATGAAATGCTCGGTGGGAATGAATTTAGGTTCCCAAGGCAGAACAGAAGAAAACCATTATCCCAACCATTCCTTTTCTTTGATGAATTTTGCCATCTCTATTTCATTAGTGAAGGTGAGGAGAACTGTTGAGTCACCCATAAGAACTGAAGATATCAAAGAAACACCTTCTACAAGAAAATATGATTAGATGTTAAGGTCTAGTCGTGGGTCTCTGAGGACACCCATTGCACTGCGCCTGAGCTAATCACCGAAAAGAAAAATGCATCAAAACGCACCTTAGGAAGCATGGTTAGCAATTTTAAAATTTTTCAATCCTAAGTTTTATGCAACATATAACCTTTTTATACTATTGTAAAACATTTACTTTTGGTCATAATCAATTGCTAACATGTCTACTTAGCCATTAAGAAACAAAGTCCCAAAATTTGCAAAGTTAGGGTTTGGGAGAATTCTTACTCAATTAAGTGCAGAATCAAATTCCAACCACCTAATCTAGGGAGTGAAGACTATCAAGTGCTAGCCCTTTAGCTTGTACACATAAGCTCTTAATCAAAGCTCCTTTGATCTAAGCAAAAGTCCTCTTTTCTCTTCCAATATAGTTTGGCCAAGAGAGGAATTGACAAGAAGAAGTTTTTCTTGGTTTTCCGTTTATGGAAGTGATGAAAAACCTTTTCCCAAAACTTAATTCAAGAGTTCAACAATTGATCTCTCTTGAATATAAGCAATGAAGAAGAAGTTTTTCTTTTGCCTGTGGAGGGAGGACTTTCGACCAACTTGAATGAGGAAGAAGACAACTTATTCTTCCTTATATATTTATGCCAATTTTCTTTTAATTAAAATTAAGGTGAAAAGTGTTTAACTTTCATTCAACCTTTGAATGAGTTTTCCAATTTCCATTGGTCCATTTGTCAGGCCTTAATCCTAATTAGAAAATAAATCTTGATTAATTAGTATTCTAAATACTAATTAACTAATTAATTAATTGCAATTTTTCCTCCCATTTTTTACCAAGTCGACACTTTGAAAAGTCAAACTCTCCAAAATTTTGACCAAGTCCATAATCTTTTTCTTCCTTTAAACTTAATCCTTCAAGTTTATATTTAAACACTTTAAATATTAACTTGAATAATTCCATTGGTGAATTTAGTTTCAAGTTATACTAAAGACTTTGTAATCTAGTTACAAACTAAATTTATTAATTCAATTAATTAATTGAACCATTTAATTAATTAATCAAATTAATTCTTGCTTTGATCAAGTTGCTCTTATGTGTATAACTTACTAGGCTCATAACTAATTGGCAATGAGAATAATATTAACTCTTTAATATTATTGGAATCATTCCAAACTTAAAATGAAATTCCCTTTTCATTTAAGTTCTCATAAATCATAGTTAACATCTAGCATAATGTGCTATGACTAACCAATTAGTTCTGAATTAATTTCCCAATTCATGAAGCTTGATCATACATACGATGCACTAAAATCTCTCCGTTACAAAATTCTGATTTCAGCTAGAGTCATGGTTTCATCTCAAACTCTTATGCTTAGAATCATATGTCCTCTTTTAATTCCAATTCTTGATTAATAAGATTTTTTTAGTAGAAACTCTTTTTTGACTAAGTCTATCTGTCCTGGCTAGAAGCTTAAATTCATCAAGAACAATTAAATGGACATAGAATTTTATCCCTATTTACTTAGGGTAACGGATCCCTTCTTGACTAACACCTATCTTCATATATAACTAGTCGAAGCCAACACATGCCTATATACCCATACATAGTGTTGCAAGGGATTTTGCGGTTGCCTGAACGAACCCTCACCGAAGTGGAAAAGAATGAGGAGTCGCCACCTTAGTTTTGAGGGAAACTAAAGAAAACCATTTGTGAAGATAAATAAAAACCACTTCAAAACAGAGATTCTAAGTTCGGGGTCCATAAACGGGTGGGGAAGGTGTTAGGCACCCCACCTCGTCCCTTAATAAGGGTAAGTAGATTTAACTTCGTATTTTTATAAATTAGTTAGGAGAGCTTGAATAGAAATGTTAATCCTTTTAACAAAAAAGAATATTTAATTTTTCACTAAGTTTGGATTACCCAGATACATAAGTAAATGAGACAACCTTAGTGAGTTACTGTTGTATATTAGTTTTGTTTGAGGGGCTATTTTATTAGAATCCAATTTTTGAAATTGGATGAGAACTCTCCTCCGATCTCTTTTAATATTTATTAAAATTTTTAAGCTTGAGAACCGGATAAGAACCCTCCTCCGATCTCCTTTAAAATATTTATTGAAATTTTAGATTGAGAATCGGATAAGAACTCTTCTCCGATCTCTTTTAATGTTTATTAAAATTTTAAGCTTGAGAACCGGATAAGAACCCTCCTCCGATCTCTTTTGAATATTTGTTGAAATTCTGGTTGATGATCGGATAAAGACTCCTTTCTGATCTCTTCTATTTAAACGGCAGTCAGATAAGGGTCTTTCCGATCTCTCTGAATTTTACCTATCGAGAGGACCTAAGGCTAAGGGTTCTGACGTTCAAAGTTGTCAGGGGGTCTGCGCAAGACCTCTTTAACTTATTGGTACCTTAGGACTGGGCAGGGGATGCCGAACCGAATCCTCCGACCTTCCTATACGGTCGCATTACTAGCATTTTTGGTAGCCGATCTATTCCATTTAGTTATCCAAGGTTTGATTTTACTCTGTCTTATGACGTCTTGCCCTATACCCTATTAAGTTATTCTAGTGACTCGGCTTTACCATTTTCCGGGCTTATTACTTAGACCTTTCATTATTTTAAAAGGACTCTTAAGTTGCCATTACCTGCATTTCATCCAACTACTTATGTATCGCTTGGAACTAAATGACTTACGCTCAGGAATAATAAAGGTTAACAAAGGCATCGACATGGAAATAAACTAGAGCACAACCTTTCTCTATATCTTTTCAGCGTGATATGAACTTAAAAGAAAATAACATACATAAAAGAAAGGAGAATGGAAATGCGTAAAACAAGAACTAAACTTAATAAAATGGCAACATGAATACTGACCTGTAAGGAGTCGATTCTAGTGAACTAACCGAGAATCACAAAACGCAAAAAGATTGCAAATTGA
The DNA here is from genome assembly GCF_030052815.1 of Hevea brasiliensis. Taxonomy (NCBI): domain Eukaryota; kingdom Viridiplantae; phylum Streptophyta; class Magnoliopsida; order Malpighiales; family Euphorbiaceae; genus Hevea; species Hevea brasiliensis. The sequence continues at coordinate 4,839,417 of NC_079493.1, read as the reverse complement.
TAACCGGTAGAATAAGATTCTCCTTAGAACAAAGACTGCTTCACTAAATGCTATCGAGTCAGGATTATACCCGAGTTTAAACAAGATCGGACATGGACGGTGGAAGTGAATATAAAGATAACAAGGAACTGCAAAATGTGAACGCTGCGGGATGATGAACGAGCTGAAAATGGAAAGTTTTAGTGTTCAAAATCTTTTTCAGAAAATACTTTAGAAAACTGGTTCCAAAAGTTCTTCTTATGAAAGCAGAGTAACGATCTGAATTAAATTTCAGAGTTCTTCCGCTATAGTAACTTCCTTCTTTTTTCCGTCTTCCTTTGAACAGTTTTCATGCAGGTATTTATAGGAACCGGGTGCTCCCCATGAAGGGTCAGGATCTATTTTGAGGGAGATGGAGGGTCAGGATTTCGAAGGACATGATCTGAGGCTCAGGAATTAAAGAGGATCAGAACGGATGGCTGAGATCCTCTTTAGAATATTTGTCATTTTCTTCTTCTAATCTGACGGTCCCAAATTCTCTTGTCCGGGGTGATCCGAGGGCTGGGAGTGAAAGGCGCTGATCTTGTTGTTTTCTTCTTCGATCCGAGGGCTCCGAGCTCGTCCTTACAAGTAAGATCAACGGTGGAGATTAGAATGTACAGCGCTGTCCTGACGTACGCATGTCAGAAATGCGGGCGATTCTGGGGCGTGCGGTTGAGATTTTACCTGCAACGCTTTAACTACCTCGGCTCTGATTATGGTGACGGCGGTAGGTGCCTTATTCTTTTTGTTTTCTGCTCTCTCTTCCTTTCCGATCTTCTTAACATGATCCTTCTCCGATCTTTCATACCGGTCTCCCCTCTTCCGATCTCTATTATTCCAATATTTCCCTTAACCAGGCCCGGTCCGGTCAAGGCATTAATTCCCCTCGATTCCCGAAGCGTCCGCTTTATTTTCTGCTTAGCAATAAATGCCCGATTTTACCCTATATATACCCCTGACAGAAGAGACTTTCTTCATTCAATTTTCCTCTCTTCCTTCTTACTTTCCAGTTCTAGCTGCTCGTGAGGTTCGCCATGATTGTGGCTGTTGATTCCTTTCCGATGGACCTCTTTATTCCCCGACTGAAAATTTACGACCCCGGTGCTCGAATAATCGTGATAACCTTGTCTGATGATGGTGAGAGAACTGGACCAATTAACCGATATGAATTGCGGACCTCGATCGTGCCGATCTCAAGTCGTTCGACCGGTATAATCGGCGAACCGATTTCGGCTGAGAAAACTACTAATGTTCCGCCGACCCTTGGCGGTGGCTCTTCCAAGTTTATTTAGCTTCTCACCACATTGGGTGTTCCGACAGCGGCTTTCCTCCACATTGGGTGTTCCGACAGCCGCTCGGTTCCGGTCGATGACATCCTTTGGATTAGTCACAATGTTGACTTTGACATAGGTCCTTTAGATGGGATGTTCCACTGGTCTCTGAGATCGCCCAAATGATGTATTTTATTTTCAATGTAATTTGCTCTCTAGAGATCACAAAAATAATGTAATCCAATTTTAATGCAATCCGATCTCTAGAGGCCACCGAAATGATGTAGTCCAATTTCAATGCAATCCGATCTCTTGGAAATAAAGATTTTATTTTGTCAATTATCATCTTATTATTATTGCATGAATTATTTTTCGATCTCTAAAGTATTTACCCGATCTGACCTTTAATTTAAATGACCCTAAATGATCCGTAATTCAAAAGATTTATCTTAATCTGCCGATCTCTAGTCATCCGATCTCTTTATGGAATTTCCAGAATATTCATGAGACGTGTCAGAAACAGCTGGCAGATCTCGCTGACCGATGCACCGCCTGGGATGCCGTGAGCATTAAATGCTCGGACGAGTATAAATAGGGGTGGGGGTTAGCCATTTGCTCTCTTATGTCATTTTCAGCTTCTCGCGAACAACTTCAAAATTCTCTCGTTTTCTCAAGCTCTTCCGACTCCGATCAAGCTCCGGTAAGGGTTTTGATCCTTCTTTTAGTTTAAATTCTTTATTTCCTTTGAAAATGAGTGGCGCCGAAGGTCAGAGAGCGGCGAGTCCTCCTTCCATCCAGTTCTCGTGGTCATCTGATGAAGTAGAGGTGGTCGGGCCAAGGGCGCGACCTGAACCTCCTAGAGTCTCCGTCCCAGCTTGGGAACAAGTGACGTCATCAAGGCATGCGCCTTCTTCAGGGAGAGAGAATCTTCCCATGGACGAGCTGCCATCGGTCCTTCAAGAAACCGATCTGCAGTCATTCAGCCAGGAGTATAACATTGAGCCCGATTCATATGAACTTATTCGGTGTCACGGCGATCTCCGGGCCGATCATTTCTTTGAAGAGAATGACATGATTATGGTATACGAAGAACAGTTGAAAGCCGGGCTGCAGTTCCCTCTTGACGACTTCTTTAAGGAAGTCTTGAAATTTTTCTAAGTGTGCATAGCTCAAGTTCACCCGAACTCGTGGCGGATCTTAGTAGCCTTTCGAGGCCTCTACCGAGCTAAGGGATTCCGTCCTACGCCTAAGGTATTCGCCGAATCAAGATAGGTTAACTCGCCGAAAGGACGACGAGTATTGGTTTTTCCAGCGAAGCCACATTGCGGCTCTTCATAGATCCGCCTCCTCCTCGAAATCGAAGAACCGCTTCTTCATTCTAAGGAGCAAAATTTCAACGCTTTGAGGGTTTCTCAGATGGGCTACACCAAGGCCCTTTAATTCAAACGCCTCGTGTTGAATAGGGAAGAGGGCGCCATGGTGATGGAGTTGAAGGAGCAAGGCCCGAGAGAAGTTCTCTTGCTTGGATGCGGATCACGAGCCGCACCATTGGATTATGGAATTGATCACCGCAAAGATCGCGGACTCACTCTCGACCTCGGTATCGGTATTTTCTACATCTCAGATCTCAGGACCTTAGCGATCTCACTGACCTCTTCTTTGTGCAGGTATGGCCAGCGGCGAAGCCTCCAAGGAGAGCCGAAAGCGAAAGAGGGAGATCTCCTAAGGTACGGAGATGAAGCGAGTTGAGGAAATGCACACCCGTGCATGAGCCCGGGAAATACAAGGCTCGCCTCAACCTTCGGACCGGTGATCGCAGTAGTGGTCCGATCCTCCTCGTCGGGAAGAGCCGCCCACCTCCTCCAGCTGTTCGAATGCGTAAGAGGGTTCTTCTCAACCTAACGTGAGGACTATCTCCCGCGGTGCCCAAGTCTTAGTCCACTCACTGGAGAAGAATCGTATGGTTCAAGAAAACCCTAGTTTCGCCAAGGTCTTGGCGTCCTCCATTTGTCTTCGGGAAGATCGGGATAGGCTGTCTCCGGATAACCTTGATGATATCTTGACCCGATCCATGAGCTTGAACGTGGAGTGCCTGGTGAACCAGCACATCATACGAGAGAAGGCGCATCGCCTGGGTAAAGAGGTCGAGCGGATGGGTCATGAAGCAGCTTCCCTCCGATCTCAACTTTCATCCGCTCAGGGCTACATATCTCAAATTGAGGGGCGAATGAAGTTCTATGAGGACAAGCTGGCCGAGCAAGCTCGCGCTTTTGAAGAAGTGCAAGCGCTCCGTGCCGATGAAGCGGCTCAACTCGCTCACCTTGCTGAGGAGCTCAAGGTGAAAGAAGAAGAGATAGTGACTGGAGTGGCCGGCGCTTATGTGAATGCTCACAGAGATCTCCTTGCTGAGCTCAAGAAGCATTACCCTGAGGAGGACTTCTCCTGGATGGCCAACCTGGCTCCCGATGATGAAGGTGAGGAGAGTGAGGAGGAGGCTGAGGGTGAGAGAGGGGACGGACAAGATGTAGATCAGGCTGGGGGTGATCCTCCAGCTGAATAACTTGTACAAATTCTTAAAATGAAATGAAATGGATGCCTTTTTGTTCGATGAATGGTTGTGATCGGAAAATTTCTAAATTATTTAAACACTTGATTGTCTGAGTAATCTGAAAGTGATTATTAACCTAAGTGTGAGAGATCGGAAAACACAATGAGCATGAGATCGGTAGGGAACCAACACTAAACGGGACTTGACTAAAATTAGAAATTTGGCTTGAACATTTAAGATCGGGATTATCATTAAACCGGAACGGAACCTTTGATTATTCTTAAACTTTTAAAAGGGAGATCGGCAACCAAGATGGTAACAAAGATCTAGTGTCAGTTCAATTTCGTTTGTCAACAGAGATCAGGAATATACTTGACTGGTCAGGAGATTCGACAATGGGTTTGAGAGATCGGTGAGTGATTTAATAGATCGGTAAGGCTTTAACTGATGTGAGGACATAGCATTGATTCAATTCCATGTGAGGAGAGATCGGAAATGTGGTTATCTAGCACAGAGAGATTTAGTACTGGGGATCGGTTTCAAAGTTTATTAATTCTGGAGATCGGCCAAAATATGGTGTCTACACATAGTGCAAATATGAAAATAGTATCAAACTCAAACCACTTATATACAAGATAACCGTGTTATCTAAGGTCAAGAAATTATATACAATATTATGATCTAGATAACTTTGTATTGATAAGAGTAAACTCCATGCACAAGTCATCTTGTGTCACTAGTTCAGCCTACTTATCTTATAAGTGCCTGCCATATTTGTCTTATGGCATGAGGCTTACCATTTCATCCCATTAGTATCACATACTAATCCACGGACACAAACATAAGTGACAATCTTTCCGGATAAGTCATGCTCAATGAAGTATTCTAGATTGTGAACAAAATTTATAATGCTTATACTAGAATATTCTGTCACTCATATTCTTAACAACTTAAGAATAAAACATCTAACAAGTCATTAAAAGACATTTCTTCATAACATTCAAACCATTCAAATATAAGAGAAATAAATCTTTTGCCACTAAATGGGAATAAATGTTTAACACAAAGGCATTGCTCTAGGGTATACTACTAACATCATCATTATAGGAAAGGGCATTAAAAGAACTAACTGAAATATACTCAGGTTTAGGAAGACCCTAGCAAATATCAAAACTGTGACAAAAAGAATTTTCCTTACCACCTCCTTCTATATTAACCCCCTTCCTCTATTTATTTCTAAAGTTTATGTCACTTGTAAATTTTCCAAACTCATGCGAATTTACCTTAGTGTGCTCCTTGTTAACATCAAAGAAAGCCTCCTTGTTGACACGATGAAAAGGTTCAGCATGCTCTTTTGTGTAATGCCGCTTAGGTTGCTCTCTATTGTATCTAGAGACCAAGGCCCTGACTTTGTAAGTCCCCAACCAAAGTGTATTCAAATATCTGAAAAATGCAATTAAGTTGGAAGAGTCTTATAGATGTATAATATAGAAGTATCTTTGCCTATTAATGAGCTTATTTAGTATGTAAATATCCAGGATAGACCATATGATGAACAATTGTTTAAAAGACTCAACATTCCAATTTGGGTGGGGGGAAGTTTTCAAAATATATGGACGGTTTTTGCTTATTGTTGTTGAGATGGTAATCATGAAAATGATGTTGTGTTAAGTTTGTGGGAAAAGATAGAAGGTATAGGGGATGAGAACCGGGAGGAAGAGGGTGAGAGTTCCTCATTAAGATACCTTTATATTACACAGAAAACTTAATTGTTCTTTGTGCACGGGCCAATTATGTTTTAGTAAGCCTAAGTCTTGTATACTGCAATTTTTCAAATAATGCTATTCTTGGAGATCTTAGTTGCCTCCTTGCTTAAGTTACTTAAATCAAAGTGGAAACCCAATTCTTTGCCTACGAGAGAGCATAAACAACCTCATTATGCTTCAGTCCCTAGTGTTAGATTAGTAGGTAAACATCCAACCACTTTGTGAGCTTCCAACAAGTTTAAACTCTTTAAAGGCAGAAGACTAAATATCTGTAACACCCCTAATTTTTAAATTTATTATTTTTGGGTAAATATTGATATTTTATTTTAATTAAATTTTGGGAAATTATTTGAGATTTTTTGGGTTTTAGAAATCGGGTTCGATTTTCCGAAAATATAAAACTTTGATGATTTTTAAAAATTAATTTAAAGACCACGTGGCAAAACTAAAAATATATTTGGAGTCTACGAATTTTTCTGAGTTTTCTAGAAATTTTTTGAAATTTTTGGGCCTCGTTTTCGATCCCAAGGCAGAAAAAAAAATTAAAAACTTTGTATCTTGAATCGAACCGGTCGAATCGAACCGGTCGAATCGGACTAGCCTTTCTTTTCTTCTTCTCCTCTTCCCCACGCGTCCCGACCATCCTTCCTCTCTCTCCCATTCTCAGGCCGCGCCGCCGCCACCCAGCCCTCCCCACCTCGTCGGCGCACCACCCCAGCCTCCCCCCATCGCCGGTCGCCGCCTAGAATGCCTAGAAAACATGCGCGAAGCCGCGCGACGCAAAGCTCGCCGTTTTGGCTTCCCGATCAAAATCCGACCGATTCGGCCATCGATTGGGTAGGGTCTTGTGTTAAATACCATCTACACCTCGAGAGCTTTCCATAGACACCAAGAACACCAAAATCCATCAAGCGGTTTGTCCAATTTTTGTTCGGAAAGTTTTAGCTCATTTTGATTTTTGGGCTAAATTTTTCGCAAACCGTGAACCCCACGAGAAAATCGAGAGTACCAGAGCGCTCCACTTGTCGAGAGCTTCGCGGTAATATAAATTTCAAAATTTTTCGACACCGTTTTTTGGTAGGTCCCACGAAACTTCGTAGTATTTTTTCGAGCATTAAATGAGCTTAGAAAATTTCATAAAATTTATGTACTAACCCCCATGTTGTGGGCTTCGTGTAGCTATCTTCAATTCACAAAAATTCGACAGTTGTCCGGGTTTGTGAATTTCCGGCTAGACAGACAGGCTATCAAAAAATTCTAGGAATTAGATCGAGATTTTGGCTACCCAACCATTTTCAGACGTCCCGAGTGCGTCCCTAGAGTCGAAATCAACATAGGTAAATCCGAACCTTGCTTTTTCGTAATTTTCTAGTGCTTACATGGGATTAAAAATTCATAAAATATTCGTGGTAGCTCAGAAAATTATGATTCTTTTTGCATTAGCCTAGTAATATTGCTAAGGCCCGCGGGGCAAAGTTTTAGAATTTTTAGAGTTTAGTTGGGTGGTTTTTGCAAAAAGGGTCAATTATAAGGATTAAACTGTAATTTTACATATTGTGATTGATGACTGTTTGAATGGGCCCAGGAGGGGCTGTGTGATATGATTGAGTTGTGGGTGAATGGTTGCTGGATATAGAAGTGTGTTTTAAATCCATTTGCAGGTTGGGTAAGTCCTAGGTATAGGGGAGACTCTGCCAGATTTTCGGCACGACTTAGGACGTCTTTGATCTTTTTCTTAGTTTGTATTGACTCAAATTTATTAAATAATTATAATAAAATTGTCAGGTGAGTCGGGACAGCCTTCTTCCTCCGCCCAGCCACCACAGTGACTGCTGTCAAGTCTGTGAGTAAAATATTAATTTTAATTATAATTTCGATATTATTATTTGTTTAAGCATGCCCATGCATCACTTATATGTATATATCTATGTAGTTAAACTCTAGGCACGTTTTATGTTGCAGTCATAACTGTTAAAGTGCCATGGATGTTGTTGTGGTAATTTGGAGCAGTGTGCGTGCGTTGGCGTGCGTGTGATGTGGCGTTGACTATGGATAGGACGAGTAGACACAGCTTGAGATCTTCGCTGGGATCCGATCCTTCGGGGTAGACACAGCTTGAGTTCTTCGCTGGGACCCCAATTTGGTTATTTAAGTGGAAGTTCGAGCTGAGTTCTTCGCTGGCACAGGTTGGATTAAGAGAGTTGTATAGGGGATCAGCTCCCATATATGTATTGTTTGACATTATCGGGTGTGTGAGTGCTCCAAATTACCTTTTTGCTGTGATGTGAAAATATTCCTGATGTTGCATTTCACTCTACAGAGTGCATTAGCTTTAGATAGTTATAGAAATTATGGTTAAAATTGATATTTTAATCTTTAAGTCGAACGCTCACTCCTGTTCAATATTTTTTCAGGCCACAGGAGGATATTTTTGAGGTTAACCTGCTTTTCTCTCTCGCATGTCGTTTATTAATGTTTGTATAAACCTGTTAACTCTTAGAACTTTCGCATGTGTTAGAAATATTTATTTGAATTGGGTTTGTAATATAAATTGTCATTTTGGACCTGTAAACTTATTATTTTATACATGTTTGTTGGACTGGATGAGGGAGCTGAGCTCCCATTTATTTTTATGTTGTTATGAGTATGTGGAGGGTGAGCTGAGCTCCCCAATTGATTATATATTGTGTTTACAAGTCGGGTGAGTTAAAAACTCGCCGTTGAAAGGTCCATTTGTTGGACGGACTCTGTCCGGATTAATTCTTGAAATTGGGCCCAAATGGGCCTTAGAGTTGGGTTAATGAATAGTTAGGCTTACTACGGCCTCGGGGCTTTAGGTCGCCCAGGTCCTAGTGCCAGTCCGGCCTATAGGTTGGGTCGTGACAATATCATTAGAAAGGATTATGAATCTACCAAACTTGTTGATATCACTAAACTTGGAAATTTTTCATTGTGAAAAGCTAGTTGAGGTTCAAGGTTTATTCAAATTAGAACCACTAGGAATAAATTAAATTGTTTAATGATATTTTCGTTGGCTTTTTAATTTGTGGTTTTTTCTTCTATGGATTTTTTTTCTTGACAAAAGGCCTATTTAGACCCTTAAAGTTATGCTAAATAGTCACATAAGTCCTCAAAGTATTTCGGGGTCTAAATAAACCCTTTAAGTTTCAAAAAAGATCAAACAAGTCCTTCAAATATTAAAAATTTATCAAATTAGCCCTTTTACTATTTTGGAACAAATAAGTCCTTTAAAAATAGATAAAAAAAGATTGAACTATAATTTGCCTCTAATATAAATCCAACCAAGGTCATGCACAAAGATTTTCTAGTCCATAGGGTCCTCATCAATAATTCCACATATCTAATTTGCAACATTCTGGTAAGTATCTGCTGTATTATAGAGTAAATTAATAAGTTGTTCTTTGTCAAATGATTCAAGAAATTTCTTTATGAGTTCAAGAAAATTTTGTAGATAAGCTTTTTGAATCATTCTATAAATAACAAACTATCAATCTGCTCCAAGATACAACAGATTTTCACCAAGATGTTGCAAATTACATAAGCAAAATTGCTGATGAGATTCTGTGTACTAAAAGATTTTCATTCACGGCCTTGGTTGGATTTATATTAGAGGCAAATTATAGTTCATTTCTTTTAATCTATTTTTAAAAGTTAAATAGCTTATTTGTCCATAAAATGGTAAAAAGACTTATTTGATCTATTTTTAATATTTGAAGGGCTTGTTTGATCTTTTTTAAAATTTGAAGGGTTTCTTTGGACTCTGAAATACTTTAAGGATATATATGACTATTGGCCATATTTTAAGGGTCAAAATAGACTTTTTGCATTTTTTTTTAAATTCTGGTTACAATTTTTTAAAGTATTGCAATTTTCAGGTTTAGTTTAAAAATAGTGTAAGAGGGGAGAGTGATAAGTGTATTATTTATTAATTTTACTCCCATCATATTTAATATTTCTAGTGTATTTTTATGCCTAATTCAGTTGATTAAAGTATAATTATCAATTAGGCATATTTTTAGATAGTTGTTGGAATAATTGTATTAAATGGAGAAATTTTCAGCATTTGACATTTGCTGTATTTTTCAAGTGTTTCTAAAGTTGTGGGTCTCCAAATCCAATGATGTTTAATTCATTGAAAAGCTAAGTCAGAGCACTACAAATGGCAAAGAGGGACCAAAGCCCAAATCAGTCTCCAAGGTTGTCAAAATGAGCTATGGATCTATTACAAAAGCCCACGCTTGATGTGTTACAACTAGTCTTGAGATTTATTTTATATATGGAGCTCTGGAGGTCCAAATGAAGCAAACCCAGGCCCAATTGAACCTTAAGAGCCACCTCTACAATTGTTGTGAAGGGCTGGAAGCGAGACAAGGCCATTTTAATTGTCAAAAATGGCAATGAAGTCTTCATTATGGGCTGGATACTCTATCAGAACTAGTTTCGGTTTTTGACTCATAACTTGGGCTGTAAACCTCCGATTTGGGCAAATGAGTACCCGTTGAAAAGCTAAGAAGTAGGGTTACAACTTTCCTAAAGAAGTTAGAGATAGAATCACAAGAGAAGTTGCTGAAAATTGACCGTGATTGCAGAGTAAAGAATCTGTCTTTTTGAATTTCGAAAATTTTCTAAGTTTGGTTCTTATCTTTGGGATTAGATTGAAGTTTGTTGACAAGTTAGAAAATTTTCTAAGTTTGGTTCTTATCTTTGGGATTAGATGGAAGTAAATGCAATATAGAAATTCGTATATTGACAAGTTAGTTTCCCGTTAATGTTGTTGGGCGATGAAATAGATCCCTTACCAATGGATGTTAATCCTCACAAAGGAATGGCATTTTCAAACTATTCTTACTCATTATACATCTTAAATTAGTTGATTTAGGGGTGTGCAATCCATCGGTTTGGTTTTGAATCAAATCGAAAACGAAAAACTAAACTGCATTTTATGACGAAATGAATCAAATATAAGAACCAAACCGAAATGTATTGGTTGAATTTAGTTCTTCAATTCTGATTTAAAAACAAACATCAGACACTCTTCCATTTCATCCAAACAAAATATAGGGATAAAATCAAGATAAACACATCATACAATCAAAAGATAAATATAAAATATCAACAACAAACACTTCCATTTTTTCTCTATCAATTCCAATAATCAACAATCAATCAAAATAGATCCTTGAAATTAATAATTTCAAAATAGAACAAAACTTAGAACAAAATGGAGTTTATAGGGTGGAGAACTGTGGCATAGTGAGCGATGTGGTGAGGCAGCTGGCACAACAACAATAGGTTCATTATGTTCGTTACATGAGGCAATGAGGTATTGCAAGGGATAGAGCGAAGGACGAAACAAACAGCGATGGTCCCTCTCAGCATTGCCCTTCCTCACTTGGTTCATAGGCCACCATGGGTAAGAAAATAAGGCAGTTCATAGTCATTTATAGGAAGCCTTCAAATGGGTAACGATGGGAATGGAAGAACGACGAGAAGAAGGAAATCATCAAATCAGCAAGAAGACTTTTAGTCTTATGTTTCGGATTTAACGATGAGAAGAAGAAGAAAAAGAAGAAGAAGAAGAAGGGTTGTGATTGCTGGAAACTCTCTTAGATTAGGTTAACGTTGAATATGTTATATAAAAACCCCAACAAAAAACGACAACACTTTCAGTATTTGTTAAAATCGATTCGGTTTGATTAGTATAGTTTTTCACTAAAATAACAGAACCAAACTAAATAATCACAGTTTAAAAAAAAATCTATAACTGAAACTGAATTGAATTATTAAAAGTCAAATTGGAAAACCAAATTCAAACAGTTAAATTCGATTAATCAGTTTTAACCAATCCATGTTCACCCTATTTAATTAGCTCTTCTTTGGAGGCGAAATGTACACTGTTAATTGTTTCAACTAATAATTGGTCTCCTTATTTAATTCTCATGAGTGATACATAAGTTGATTCATTAATTAGAAGACAAATGAACCATATGTAGGGAACGATACATCTATGGCTATGGCCCATTTGCCTCTTAGCACTCCAAAATGTCCAGTGATTCAAATTCAAAGTCCTCATTACAATTTTTCCTATACAGTTAAGTATCATGGAAACTCAAATTTAAAATCTCACAATTTTGGAGACGACTCCAATATTACTAAATTGATACTCATTCTTTACAAGTACTTTTATTGTTTTTATTATTAAGTAGAGAATTAAGAGATTAAGAATTCGAACCCGAGTTCACCAAGTGAGTTAGGATTCGAACCTGAGTTCACCAAGTGAGTTGTATGCCTTTAATTGCTGAATCAAGTCAGGTTAGATAAAATATAAAATTTTATAATTTTAAAATAATTGTGATACTATTAAATTAAAATTAATTAATAAAACATTACAAATTTTAATCACCAGAGAACTACTTAATTTTAATATTCATAAATTGATTTTAAATTATTTTTAACTGTAAGCATCTAAAAAAATTAATAACTTTCTAAACAATAAATTTTAATTTAATAATATTAAAATTATTTTTAAAATGAGAAGATTAAGTGTTTGAATTTTAATTAAAATTTAATAAAAAAAATATATTGACTTCCAGCATTTCCGAGGGGACAAGATCGGAGAGATGTGTATCTTTCCTTGACACTTACAATCACAAAAGCTTAACCGAAACTCGATGGTTTGGGCCCAATCTTGACTAGTGACTACGTACAATAAGCCAATTCTACGTCTATAACCTTATTATTATTATTATTATTATGTACGTTTTGAGCAAGTCAAGCATACACGCCCACAGGCAAAACTTCACCTAACAATTACGCCATATTAATTGATCAAACAAAGTCAAGCTAATAAGAACCCAAGTTGCCAAGTCCAACCTAAAAATTTCTCTAACAATTTTATTTTTAATGTTTGACATGATCAAATTATTTTAATGGACACTCTCTTATTTTATCTTCAATGAGTACTATTTATATCAAACATTAATCTTAATATTTGTATATCTATCACACTCATCTCGTAAATATATTGTGTTTTAGATTTCTAACATTTGCTATCATATAACATAATTAACATAATCATAATTCTATAGAACTTATCTTTTACTTGTCAGATATTTTAAGACCACATAACACATATGTCGTACTCGTCTATTTCATCAATCTTGTTTCGATTCTATGCATTATATATCCAAATTCATTACTTTGTTCTTTTAGATGATAAAACTTAAATAATTCAATTGGTTGCATTTTGGTTCCAAAACTCTATCCAATCAACCTTCCCCTCTATTTTTTTTTAATAAGAACTAGATTCACAATGCTCATGTCTTCCTTATATTTAGTCCTTTAACTTTTAATAGACACGCACATATATATTGAACATAATTAGATGTGTATGACATATATCTAGCAAGTTTAAAGCAAGTATAAGTATTGAGAGAGAGAGAGAGAGAGAGAGAGAGAAAGAGAGAGAGAGGGGGGGGGGGGGGGTATTTATAGCTTGTTAATTAAATAAGCTAAGTTTGTTTAACATTGAAATTGACTTTCTAATATTTGGAAAATAGTAATTTTTAGCCTAAGTCTTGTTCATCATGGATCCAAAATATAAATATACGAGGCCTATGTATTTAATTGATAAGTGAATCCCACCATACATCTTATATGTTAGATATATAGTAGATTAGGTGTAGGCAAGAAAAATTCTTGGAAAACATTAAATATATGTATACACATTCTTGCAAGTTGGAGCCATCTTTAGGTTCCTTTTTGGATTGAGATCTTGTCTTGTTCAAGGATAAGCTTCTGACTTAAGGCCATTTGATCACATTACTTGCAATTCCTGATTATACATATCGTGAATCTTCCCTTTCTATCTACCACCTTGTGTCTCTCTTAAATGTGCGTAACATACATTGGGTAAGCTGCTAACTGTGAACCATAATGCCATTTAAGCGCATAGTGAAAATTTGATACGAAGAAGGGAGAAGCTCCAGCTGACCAAAACTGTAGATAAACGAAAAAAATGCATAAGCTAATTAATAATTTTGATAGACTTTAATTGGGTTTGGGTGCGTAGAAAGAAGGAGGCAGAAAAGCATTGAGGAAAAAAAAGAAATATTGTTTCTTTTGCTTTATGTCTCACATGCCTAAGTTTAATTTTTAATGGCAAAATATTAAATTAGTCTCTTTACTTTGAGTCGAGGTCTAAAATTAAGTTTTAATTAAAAAAATTTATATATATTTTAATTAAAGTCAAATAATTTTTAAATATTAAAAATAATGTATTATTTTTAATTAAAACAAAAATTAAAAATTATTTAATATTAAAATTATTATTTTTAATATTTTAAAATTAAAAAATAATATTTTAATTATTTTAAAAAATAATATATTTAGCCTTAATTAGAAAATTATGTACTTATTTAATCTAAAATTTGATTTCAAACTTATTTCACCATTTGAGCTTATTCCATCTCTTTTCCAATTGTTAATAAAGACTGGTACGAAAAGTTACACACAAATCAGTTTGGTGGGAGTTGAGCGATGGAAATATTTCTTGAGCATATTCACACGTACATTATACAACTCACTGTCCCATACCACACAAGCCCCAACACCCCGCCCTCCCCCGCCCACCCCACCCCCCTATAAATCTTTCATTTTGATGACTTGATTCCTATCTAAGTTGTACTCCTACACAAACATAAACACACAATTTCGCCTTTGTCTCTCTTTCTCCTTTCTATTTCTCCTATAGCTATTTTCTTCTTTCTTTCTTTCTTTTCTAATGGATGTGCTCGTGCCAGTGTATGCATTCTTGATCTTGTATCCCCTATTCTTGCTGTGGAGGTGGGTCGATGCCAAAAGAGACCAAGAATGTTACATACTAGACTATGAGTGCTACAAACCAAGCGATGATAGAAAACTTGACACTGAGTTTTGTGGGGAGGTGATTAAGAGGAACAGGCATCTTGGTCTCCATGAGTACAAGTTTCTCCTGAAAGCCATTGTGAACTCCGGTATTGGAGAACATACCTACGGTCCGAGGATGGTGTTCGACGGCCGAGAAGAAAACCCTACCTATGAAGATGGAATCTTGGAGATGGAAGAGTTCTTTAAAGATAGCATTGAAAAGGTGTTGACCAGGTCTGGCGTCTCTCCTCAAGAAATCGATGTTCTTGTGGTTAATGTGTCGATGCTTGCTGGGATGCCGTCAGTATCAGCTAGAATCATAAATCACTACAAATTGAGGGATGATATTAAGGTATATAACATCACTGGAATGGGTTGTAGTGCCAGCGTTATATCTATCGACATTGTTCAAAATATTTTCAAAACTCAAAAGAATTTATATGCGCTTGTCATCACCTCAGAGTCTTTGAGTGCCAATTGGTACTCTGGGAATGAAAGATCGATGATTCTTGCAAATTGTTTGTTCCGTGTTGGTGGGAGTGCAATTCTTTTGACCAACAAAAGGGCATTAAAGCACCGAACCATGTTCAAACTGAAGTGTCTATTGAGGACGCACCACGGGGCTAGAGATGAATCTTATTATTGTTGCGTCCAAAAAGAGGACGATCGAGGTCACGTTGGGTTTCACCTAGACAAGACTCTCCCAATGGCAGCTACAAGAGCTTTGGTGGACAACCTTAGGGAAATATCCCCTAGGATCTTGCCCATAAGAGAATTAGTCAGATTCATGATAGTTTCCTTCTTCAAAAAATGGAGTCAGAGTTCCGGCAGCAAAGGAGGAGGAGGAGGGACTACTAATAGAGCATTGATCAACTTCAAGACTGGAGTTGATCACTTCTGCATCCACACTGGTGGGAAAGCTGTAATAGATGGAATTGGAGTGAATCTTGATCTATCTGAGTATGATTTGGAACCAGCAAGAATGACTCTACATAGGTTTGGGAACACATCAGCTAGCAGTCTTTGGTATGTGCTGGGGTACATGGAAGCCAAGAAGAGGTTAAATAAAGGAGATAGAATTTTGATGTTGAGTTTTGGTGCTGGCTTTAAATGCAATAGCTGTTTGTGGGAGGTGATGAGAGACTTGGGAGATGGTAATGTCTGGAGGGATTGCATTGATGACTACCCTCCTAAGACATTAGCTAACCCATTCATGGAGAAATATGGATGGATAAATGATGAAGATCCGAATACTTTTGTTGTTCCTCGTTAAGGGAAGAACAAGGTGATCAGGATTAAAGCCACACAGTAAATCCCAGTAGTCCGTCGGCTCTTCCGAATCCTGAGATGGGATATCTTAACTTTTTTATTAAAAAAAAAAAATTTCATTTCTTATCAGATAATCTTATTATTAATAATTTGTTCACTATTTTACAAGTTGCTGTTATTATTATTATTGTGGATTTCTTAACCCAATAACGTATATGCAGTTTCCAATATGATGAGAAGTTTGCTGTCCTTTTGGAGGGCTGTAATTTTCTTTTACTATTTATCCCCTTTTTCATTTTCTTTTGTTTCCACAGATTGATAATGTGGTATTATGGTTTTTTTTTTCAACATTTTCAGAAAATAGAAGTCTTCTCGTCTTGTGTACGTCTCTCTCTTTCTCTGATGCAGTGGCGAAACCAGAATTTTTAGTCAAGGGACGAAAATTTGCATCTTCTTATATTTATAAAATATTTTAAGATATATTTTATTTATAAAATATTAACTCATTAGTAATAAATAAATATATATTTTTAATAAAATATAATTGTGTGAACATTTTATATGTGAAACTTTGTCTTGAAATGAAATGTATTATGTCATTTTATTATAGCCTAATAAAAATTGATAAAAATACTCATTCACTAATTATAAGTAATTGTTAAATGTAATAATCTCATTAAAAGATTTTGAAGTTATTTTTTAATAAATAATTAAATAATTATAAGATTTTTAATATATTCTAGATCAAATTTTTAGTACTCTCATATGTTAATTTTTTATAGATTAGAAAAAAAAAATCAATAGGACATTAAATAATTATAAGACATTGCTCACACTCTGATCCCCCAACACATGCAGTTGTACTTGCTTATGTTTCGAAGCATAATATTTAAGAGCACACCAATTGCAGGAGCAATGAAGGCTCAAAAGAGATGGGTACTTTTTGGAACTTTTAATTTGTTGACCTTGTAAAAGGAAATTTATACAAAATCTTTATCTATATGTTTGATTTTTGTACCCTATGAAATTATATTTGAATCAAATTAATTAGACAAATCTTTACTTAAAATTTTTCTTTAATTTGTATCCTATGAAAAACAAAACATAATTAAGAAAAAATGGGCGTAAACAAAATTGGACACATCATGGATATGTATATGTTTGTACTTCATGGCAAGAATTTTCTGTGGATGGCTTGGCTTTTGCTTAATTTTGTATAAATTGCTAGGCTAGGGGATTCATTCCTCATCACTGCAATTTGATTTTGACCATTATTTTTTAGCTTCCCTGATAATTTAATGTATGCGCATAGAAGGAAGTGTTTAA
Source organism: Hevea brasiliensis (assembly GCF_030052815.1). Lineage (NCBI taxonomy): Eukaryota > Viridiplantae > Streptophyta > Magnoliopsida > Malpighiales > Euphorbiaceae > Hevea > Hevea brasiliensis. The sequence goes on along the minus strand of NC_079493.1, from coordinate 4,822,288 downwards.
AATTAGAGAAATACTACCATTTGATTGACCAAGCTATAATTGGATATGGCCTTTTGTTGGGGATATCCAAATATATTAAGAATTTTTTTATAAGTTAATTGAATTTTATTAATAAATTAGGATTCTGTTAAATCCAGATTAGTACGTTTCCCTAATAAACTCAACCTAAGAAGTGATATACTAGGTAAAAAAAATTCTAGTGAAAAGATACAACTCAAAAACAAAATCAACAAGTTAATAAAAGGTATTTTTCTTATTTAGACCGAGTCCACCATAGACCCAAGATACAGGATGTATAGTGAATGTAACACCCCAAATTTTTAAATAATTACTTTATATGTAATTATATGATTTTTTACTGGTTTGACGGGCCCAGGAAGGGCCATATGATGTTGATAAGATGTGGATATAGAAGATGTGTTCTAGAAGTGTTATTTGAATCATTTTGCAGGTTGGGTAGATTCTAGGTATAGGGGGAACTATGCCAATTTTTCGGTAAAACTTAGGATGTCCTTTGATTCTTCAAAGTTTTATTTTAAGTAAATATTAATTAGTTTGCAATGTAATTGTTTAGGTGATCCGGGTTAATTCTTCTCCTCTGCCCAGCCACCTCAGTGATTGGGCTATAGAATGGACTTAAATATGGGCTTTGAGGTTGGGCTAGAGAATAGTTAGACTTACTATGAGTTTTGGAGGCCTTATACCGACTCAAGTCCTAGTGCCGGTCTGGCCAAGAATTTGAGTTGTGATAAAGTTGGTATCAGAGCAAAGTAGGGACGGCGATACGTAATGCCTACGATTCTTAGAAACTCTCACGCGTGAACTGTGGTAAAGCGTGGCTCTCTGCCTAGGGGCTTGCAGGGACGACAATATGTAACGCCTGCAAGTGCTCTGATAGGTACCCTATTTTACCAACAAAGACAGTGAAAGTTGGTATCAGAGCTTAGGCTCCAGATTCATGGAAAATACATGTCTAAGGCTTAAGAAGAGTCTGGTTAGGGGTTGACATGCAGAGTATAGGATCCTGTTTCATCTTCTTCTGTAATTCTTTGTTTCTAGATTCTGCGTTATTTCTCGGGTAATATAATAGTGCTTCAATTAGTGTCTTGGTTTTTATGAAGTACCTAGAGATGTGAAATAGAGTTAGCAGACATGTTGAGGTCTGCCATGGGGATACGTATTTCAAAGAAATGTTGTGTTTCTATCATAGTGAGACTAAATGGTGTGCCTATCTAGTACAAGGTACGTACTTAAGGGTGAATTATGATAACATAGCTGTCCTATATGGGAGAGAGGGTACCACTGCTAATAGTCATCAGTAGATAGCCTTGTTAGAGTAAGTGTATAATATTAGTGGGTTTAAAAGAGATAAGAGGTTAGGGAAGTCTGGTATGTTGGGACGCATCAGAGTAACTATACAATATTCTCGATGTTTGTGTTGTAAGTTACAGACACAGATCGACATGAGATTATTGTATAGAGCTACATGCTTTCCCACGGTATTCCATGATGAGAGTGTTTACAGGTAACCTCTGGTTTGGTATAGATATGGCAGAACAGAGTTTTATATCGGCAGAGGAGTTGGGAACTCCTAGTTAGGGGTTTAAAACCCTTGAGTTAGAATATTGAAGGCCACAGTTGGGTGGTAGCTAAAGTTAGTGACTCGATTACCCTAGCATAAGCTAGAGTTATATCAGGAGTTACCATAAGATTAGAGGTTTTAGTATAGTCACAAGTAAAGGTAACACCTGCAGAGTGAGATCATCTGGTCTCCAATATGGGTTCTTGGATAGTTTTGGCATTACAATGGATGTTTTACCTAAAACTTAGTGAAAATAGTATCTTCTTTGTGTGACAGCAAGACGCAGAGTATGATTTTGCTCCCCTAAAAAGGAGATCGGATGCTATGAAAGGTGTTCATAGCTTGTGAAATGATGCTTTATGGAGTTTGCAGTATGATAAGAGAGCATATAACTAGATATGGTTATGACAAGGAGACAGAAGTAGCACTTCTTTTACAGTCAGTTGTGATGTAGGGTATAATCTTATCTTTTTAAGAGAGACAAAAGGTTACTACTATTGATGGTGACTTGCAGAATAATGTCCCAAATGGGTCTGTAGAGTGTGGTAGAGAGTTGTCGGCTCATGTATCCTATAAAGGGTACAAGTTCTATTGTAGGAGCCATAAGTGATCAGATCATGATGGATGTAAAGCCTTTGATTTGAATGATGAGTTTGGGCACCCAGTATCTTAAGTTTTGGCTAAGTGAGTGGATATAAGAAAATAAAATCCCTGTAGATCCCCTCCTCGAGATATTGGAGGGTAGTATGTAGTCTAAAGGACAGAAACAGAGATCACATAGTGAATGCATGTCTACTATTCCCTGAGTTCCTCCTTAGCTTCTTATTACTCAAGACAAGAGTATACTCTAAGTAAAGAAAAGGATAAGGACAGAAATTAGCATAGATAAATCATAAAATATGTATATATATAGAAGAAGTGCAGAAGGAAAAGATAAAATAATTGGTTCAAATGTAGCAGGAGAAATAACACGAACGCCAGTGAAAGTGCTAGCTAGAGTGGTCTGAGGACCAATTCTGAATAACACCAAGGTGTAGATGATTGCTAAAAATAGTGTAAAGGTGCAAGTTTTTGGCATGATGATCAAGTCAAGAAAGAAAATAAAGCTAAAGAATAAAATAGTCAAAGTTTGATTTTGGGTAAGAGAAAAGAGTAAGCTAAATAACAAATTGAAAGCCCGATCAGATAAGATTAGGAAGAGTAGAGTTAAGATACGAGGAGGCAAATGCGTTCTAGAGAAGGTAAATGAGGTAAACAAAAGGGTAAGGATGTGGAGAGCTTAGAAAAGATGACATTAAAGAGAACGTTTATCATGGTATAAGACACGTATGCAGAGCTCGTGAGCAAGTCATAATCAATGCAGTGTTAAGAGCTTAAACTTAGAGCTCAGAGTTGTAGAATTTGGATTAGACTTTATCTGTTTTCTGTCCCTAAGGTAGAATAAGGAGAAATGGGATAAGAACCCTTTAGATTGTTGACAGTATAACGAAAGTTAAGTAAAGTGTGCAACCAAAGCAGGTAGTAGCTATAGGGTGTGTTGTGGTAGCTTAAACTATCCTATAAGGCAGAAAAGCAAAGTCAGTAGGTAGTAAGTTGAATAAAAGTCAACCTAATGGATTCAATTATGCTTGATGAGAAAAGAATAAGGGATAATGACACATAGGCTTTAGGTTAGACTATTGAGATAATGAGAAAGTAGTTAAAGATTTGTTATGAATGTTAGGTGAATGTCTTTAGTGTGATCAACATAGTCACTTTGCAGTAAAGCAGTATCATAGAACAATAGTAGGGGTAGAACAGGAAGCAATGGGTATAGGTGGTTATAAGTTACTAGGAAGTTTAAGGATCAAAACAATGATTATAAGCAAGGGTAGAATTAGTACTGGAAGAATCTATTAGTGAGAGATATCTTTCAGAATACAACAAAAATCAGGGACACAATATGAATGATAGTAGGTATGATTGAAGTTAGCTCTAGAAGAATTTGTTAATAAGAGGTATCTTCCAAAATACAGCAGAAGGCAAGGGATAAGATAAATATAGTATATCAGGTCTGGACAGTAGTATAATAGAGGGTTGGTGAAGCTAATATCTTATAGGTAGAGCATAACTTTTTCAAGGAGATGATAAAATTTGAAGAAAAAAAAAACAAGAGACATAGGTTAAATATTATTATACGAAATAGGTTAAATATTATTATACGAAATCATATGTAGTTGACTGTAGGAGGATATTTCTCCTTCTCTTCAAGTTTAGCTCGTACTTTTGGCTCTAGAGGGTTATGTAAGGAAAGGAGACTAGGTCGAGGTTAGTGACTAGGGCTTATAGCTCCTTCTCTTTAAGGATGGATGGATGATTAGGGTAATGACAGGAGTTAGATCAAGTTAGTTACCAGGGCTTATAGCCCTTCTAAATTATAAGCTGGAGGGAGTGCTATCTGTGGATGAGATTCAATGGATGAAACTTTTACTAATGGGTAGATTCGAGGCTAAAGTCTAGAAAGCTATAGGCAATAGATGTGACTACATCAAGAAGAATGAATACATAAATTATCTTGTTTAGGATTATGGTACAATACACATTTCTCATTGCTATGACAATTTAGATGGAACTTATAGGTTTAAGGATACCAATCTAACCATGTAGGGCAATTCCTTACAAAGGATAGTAGGGGACAATAATGTTTTGACCGTCATATTAGGAAGGAGGAACGGGAAGAATCATCCATGGTGAATGGCCTGTGTTCCATAAAATGAGTAGTAGGTTAGTATTATAATATGATACTATATAGTAGATGTGCAAGTGAAAATCAATCACAGAGTTAAGATTAAGAAATAATAAAAAGGTGCATTTTTTTATTCCTGGAGTGGAAGAGTTTAGCTTCGATGCTGATAGGAGTGTAGCTCCATACAACTTAGTGTCAGCTATTAGTGCCAGAAAGATGTTAAGGTATGGAAGTCAGGGGTATTTGGCATTAGTGAGGGACACATCTATTGAAGGTACTGATGTAGAAAATGTACTTATTGTCAAAAAATTTGTAAATGTGTTTCCTGAGGAGCTTCCAGGATTGCCACCGGGTAGGGAGATAAAGTTCTTCATAGATATTATGCCAAGTACAAATCCCATTTTTATGTCACCTTACAGGATGTCACCAACAAAGCTACAGGAACTAAGAAGTACATGTGCTTTTATCACAGAAAAAAGTCTTACTAACACTTCAATGGCCAAATAAGATCAGCATTGATTTCTGATAAGGTGCATGTGAAAGTAGTTATTTCAGAAGGGCGCTTAATGAGACATTATATGGCAAGAAGTGTAGATCCCCTCTGTATTGGACAGAAGTTGGAGAGACAAGAGTACATGATTTAGATCTGGTGCAGTACACTTCAGAGATGATTTCTTTGATTAAAGAACGTTTAAAGACAGCTTTCAACAGGCAGAAAAATTATACAGATCCAAGGCGAAAAGATGTAGAATTTGCAATGGGTGACTATGTGTTCTTGAAGGTTTCTCCTATGAAAGGGATCATGAGATTTGGAAAGAAAGGCAAGTTTGCACCTCGTTAAATAAGATCTTTTGAGATCACGGACAAAGTGGGAGCAATTGCTATCAGATGAAGTTGCCACCAAACCTTTCTCATGTCCACCTAGTATTCTATATTTTTATACTTAGGAAGTATGATCCCAATCATTCTCATGTGCTGCAACCAGACATAATGGAGTTAAATGAGAATTTAACCTTTGAGGAGCAACCGGTAGCCATAGTAGACTATCAGATGAGACAGCTTCAGTCAAGGCAGATCGTTATGGTTAAAGTCCTATGGAGGAGTCAATCTGTGAAAGAATGCACTTGGGAGTCAGAGCGGGATATGTACAGTAAGTACCCATTTTTATTTGATATATAACTCTATGTCATTGTTCTGTCTTGTGTAAAATTCAAGGATAAATTTTTTGTAAGGAGAGAAGAACGTAACATCCTGAATTATTAAATGATTATTTTATGTGTAATTATATAGTTTTTTACTGGTTTGGCGAGCTTAAGAGGGGCCATATGATGTTGATGAGATGCGAATATGGGAGATATGTTTTAGAAGTGTTATTTGGATCATTTTGCAGGTTGGGTAGGTTCTAGGTATAGGAAAAACTCTGTGGTATTTTTTGCAAAACTTAGGATATTCTTTGATTCTTCAAAGTTTTATTTTAAGTAAATATTGATCAGTTTGTAATGTAATTGTTTAGGTGATTCGGGTTAACTCTTCTCGTCAGCCCAACCACCTCAGTGATCTCCAGTTAATCTGTGAGTAGATATTGATTTTACTTATAATTTCAATATTATTATGTATTCAAGGTATATTCATGCATCACTTATAGATATATGTACATAATTATTTGCTAGGCACGCCTTGTATTGCATTTATATTTGATGATGTTGTTGTGATTATTGCTTTATGGTGATCTAGAGCTGTGTGTGTGAGTTGGTGTGTATGAGTTGTGTGTATGGATATGGATAGGACGGGTAGACACGGCGGGAACTTGACTCGTTGGGACCAGATCCTTATTATGGGCAAGTCGGGCTAGGTAAAACTTTTAATTGATCTCGCTGGCCCCCGCATTTGGATATTAAGATAAAGTCCGGCTTTGAGTTGATCTCGCTGGCAAAGGTTGGAACTAAGAGAGTAGAGGGGATCAACTCCCATATATATGTGTGTGTGAGTATGGATTGACACACAGATGTGTGAGTGCTCCATATTGCCTTTGATTTGATTATGGCTTGACCTGTCTAAACAGTGTGAAGGTATTGCATTCATTCTTAAGAATGCACTAGACTTTGGTAGTTATAG